>NW_026991301.1:0-360954 GCF_036370855.1 Dromaius novaehollandiae | reverse complement strand
AGCAGTTTCAGAGTCCTATGAGGCCTTCCTCGATATCCCGTTGGAGATAAAGGTAAGACGTCTTGGAGCGGTGGCTGACGATGCCGTCGAAGGCCCCGAGCTTTCGGGGGCTGTTCTTTCTTTTTGTGGCTTTCTAAACTCGACGGAGTTCACGTAGGCATGTATGCTGTTCACGGCAAAAACGCTTGGTGGAGGCTGGGAGGTGGATTGGACTTGGTCCTCCTCTGGAAGCCCCGTGAATGGTCTCCGTGTGTGGGGGGGTTTAAGCCAGAGAGAGAGCAATTAGCGTATCTCCGCACGCATGCTCGTCCTATGATACTTCCCAGTTTTGGACTACCCCGATACACTTCTGATTGGTACGCGATGGCTTTTTTTGCTCTTGTGATTTACGCAAAGGCGTACCACAGATAACTTGATTGTGCGCTACCGCAGACAGGTAGCTCTTGGTACCAAAGTACAGTCCTTTTCAAACAAGGTCAGTGTTCAGCATACTCTGCTTCTGCCGCCTCCTTCGCGGTGTTCGCTGCTTCGCAAGTAGGTCTCCCACGTGTGCACGAGGGAGGCCCTGCGGCAAAAGAGGAGTTGTGGGTTGGCATTTGAGTTTCCAGCAACTCAGTGCCCTCCTTTCTTCCTCCTCCAGGCAGCCTCCTCTGTCCCCGGGGCGCTCGAAGAATTTGTGAGACCTGAGCTGCTGGATGGTGAGAATTGCTACAAATGTAGCAAGTAAGTAGTCTTCCTAATGCCATCGGACTAGGAGATAGTGGCCGAACCCATTGTCCGCCTCGGAGCAGCTTTGGGTTGTGCAGCTAATGAACCCTGAAGTCACCCAAAGCTTGGAAAAGAGTACATTTGCTTCTTAGAGCGGAATCGGTGTCATTCTGTTCAACTAGTTGGAAATCTTTGATAAGAAGCGCAGGCGCTAGCTCGCATTCCGGAACCACGCTCCGGTGAGAGAGTCACGTTCCTGCTGCCTTGCGTGTTGTTGGCAAGCCTTACTTTTGGGCCCAGCAAAGATACGTGCTCAGGCATTTGCTTGGCTACCGAAAGACAACGTTCCCGCTCCTTATCGAGCTGGCCTCCTACATCCTGCCAGGTTCTCTGCAGGAGCAAGGCTGAAATGCAGGGTGTGGCTTTAAGGAAAGAAGCCCCGTCTTAGGCAAGGAAATACCATTCAGCTAGGATGAGCGTGAGAGAGACATGGAAACTTGCTTGACTTTTGGCGTGAGGGGGAGGGGGGAAGATGCCTTGAAACAATTGCCTGTGCTTGCTTTGAAGGTGTGAAAAGATGGTTGCTGCGTCCAAGAGGTTTACAATACATCGCTCTTCCAACGTTCTCACCATAGCCCTGAAAAGATTTGCCAACTTCACTGGTGGAAAGATTAGCAAGGTATCTATGCAAGTGTAATGCCTTCTTGGGAAGGGAGATTTCCCAAGGCGGAACGCTCTGTTCAAAGTTGTTAATGTCGGCCGACTGTAACCATAGCGACAGAAGATGTCTAGGCAAAATCAGCGCAAGAAGTAGGTCTTACTCTTTCTCTTCCGGTAACAGCAAAGCTCCCGTGTGACGATAAGCGTATGCTCCGCTCTGAAAGAGCTGGTTTTGCATTGAGCAGTTCTCTGCAACGGAAGCAATTAAATGTTGTCTCTGGGAAGACCGATTTCTGAGGAGGCAAAGCATGTCTGTCTAAGCTTCCAGCCCACATTCTTAGCAGTGTTCTTCCCCGGCTCTTTCACGAAGTGTTCCCAGATGAGTTTTGAATCCTCTTGCTCTGTCTTCAGGATGTGGAATATCCAGAGTATTTGGACCTGCGAGCATACATGTCTCAGCCAGTTGGAGAACCAGTCCTCTACGCCTTATATGCAGTCCTGGTGCACAGAGGTGCCAGCGGTCGTGCAGGACACTATTTCTGCTTCACCAAGGTAAGCATCAGCTTCATTTCTTGCAGGGCAGAATCTGTGCTGGTGAAGAGAAACTTGTCCCAGCATGTTACTGACAACCATTGTTTTGAAGGGGAAAGAGCTCGTTACCTGTCTCCTTTGACTAGTCTTGGTGTCTCCTTTGTCTGCTAGTGTTCTGTCTGGGTTTTCCTGTAGAGAGCACACTCTAGAGTTGCTCTAAAGGCATCGTTGCCTTTCTTTGCAGGCCAGTAATGGACTGTGGTATGAGATGAATGATGCCTCGGTAGTCCTTTGCGACCTCCAAACCGTTCTCAGTCAGCAGGCGTATTTACTTTTTTATATCAGGTAAGAGCGAGTATTCAGATGGGTTTGGGGTACCTTTCCCTTTCGCGCTGCTGAAACCTCTCTTCTGCTCCTCTGACGTGTTTTTCCTTCTGTCCTGGGCGGAAAGGACTATTGGTAGAATTGCGTTCTGTCCAGTCTGGAATTCCCCATGTCACGCAGTGTCTTTCATTGCTTGGCCTTCACCTGCTGCACTTGCGTAACTTGCTACGTACGTGCTCTGTGGAGCTGGCGAATGCCATAAAGGAGGAGAAATTCAGGCCAGAGGTGGTGTAAGGATGAGTTCTTGCTCTGCAAGGGACGGCCGTGGTAGGAAGAGCAGCATCTAATTTTCAGCTTGTAGTCTTGGTTACGTTCTCAGTATGACGTATCAGCTGCTCCTAGATGATGGCAGGATGGGATTCAGCCCAAGAGGAGGCTGACAGGGCATGTCTCAACTGAGATCACTGTTGTTTCCCAAGGTGCGATGGTGAGACACTTGGAGAATGCACTTCTGACGCGCCCGTGCCATCTTATCCCCCTTCGTGCCTTGGTCAGCCGGGGGCTAATAAGAAGGGGGCTGGATTTCTGAGACCGCAGCTTGCTCCTCGTATGCTGAAGGTAACGGGGAGGGGGGAAGAGAGGGAAGGAGAGAGGCACCAAATGGGTAGTGGGAATTGTCTTTTTCTTCCTTTTTTTTTTTCCTTTTTTGGTAGCGTCTGCATTGTATTTTCCCTCCCACCCTGCAGCTTTCTTCACAGCTCTCCTGCTGCAGCCGGAATCACTCAAACAGTGGCTGCTGCTGAATTGCGTGCAGCCCTGCTGCTTCTTTACTTGCAGCTCCGCTTCCTGAAGCACAGCGAGACATTGGAAGTAGAGCCTAGTCATGCTCAAATCCTGGGGAAAAAAAAAAGGGAAAGACTGCTTGGTTTATTTTTAGTGCTGTCACTTGAGCTGAGACAGCAAAACCAGAATGGCTTATTCCTGAGCACTGGAACAAGTATGCTGGGGGTTTCAGGGAAAGTTGAAAGGGGAAAAATGGACGCAGGTACATAGCTAGAGACAGAGAGAGAGAGCGCGAGAGAGAGAGAGCGCGCAATTTGGGGCCATCCTTAATCCGTGCTCAGCTCTTTGGATGGGCTTTCAAAAATGATGCTCATTTGCTTCCAGTCGGCCAAAAACCAAAAGTAGGAATGAACAACACTTGCTGGCCTTGCACTTCGAATTAAAGCAGAGTGGGGCATTTTTTGTTGTTTTTTTCCTCTTCATCTCCTGAGGCAATCTGTGGGACTCCCTGGTAGGAGGGGTTTGTGTTTGGGGCTTCTCCAAGCTGTGTGTTTGCACATAGCCATCTCACGATCTCTTCTTTTGAAATACAGAGCTCAAGTCATTTAAAGAGAAACGGAGCCCTGAAAGAGGATCCCAGTACCATTGGCATCACAGAAATGGGCGGTGATTCCCACAAGAGGAGGTGCTCTCGCAGGCTGGAAAGAAACAAGCGAAACTGCCACCTGCAGCAGTATTGCCCTGGAAGCAGGCGCACATCTTCCCGTAGTGACAGAAACTGCCTGGATAAGGGCAGAAGCTCCGGAAAATGTCCTCCTTACCGATCCCGAAGCAGAGGACGAACAGAGCAAGAGAGGTCACACGAGCATTCTTGCAAAAGCAGGTGGCTCCACCTGTCATCACACGCCAGAGGGGAAGGCGGGCATCACTTCAGCAGCCACCAAGCAGACGCGCGCCGCTGTCCAGTCCCGGAGCAGCAGTCTGAAAACTATTCTCCTCAACGACGAGCACCTTCAGCTGTGTCAGTTCCTTCCGGTTTTGAGGGCTCTTCCCGGAAGGCTGAAAAGCAAAGAAACAGAAAAAGAGGACATCCCCACGCCGGAGGGAGCGACAACAAAATAGAAGGGAAACGGAGAAAGACCGAGAAAAGAGATTTCCGCAGTTCCTCTTGTTCTTCTCTGGCTGTTCCTCCTGTCCGCCCAGTTGGCTTTAAAGAGCTCTCAATAGTGCGGCGTCTGTCTGGAGATCACGTGGGTAGGTCGATCAAGTGAAGGCAGGAAAGATACTGCTGAGCTGTGCTAGCACTTCAGAAGGGGACTGCTAACGGTGCTGACTGCTGCTTGGAATACGCAGGGGTAGAAGACACCGCTCTGGAATAAAGCTATTAGATGTTTATTACCTTGAAATCCCCAAACCACAAGGGGAATCCCAGGAACCTTGCAGGCAGGTGACCGGGCTGCCCCAGGCACCATAGAGCATCGGCCCCTGGCGACGTTCAGGGGGAGGGGGGGTGGGGGTTTAAGGCGAAAGAATAGGCTACAATGTGGCGTAGTGTGCATGCGCTGCAGATAACAAGGAGAGCGGTAATTCTTTAGATGTACAGATAACAAGGGAAGCAGTAATTCTTTAGGAATACGTGAGTCCAGGTTGATGCCTGTGTGGTGCACCTAAGGGTCGCGACCCGCCGTTCCCCTTGGAGTCTGAACACCAAGTGTTTTGGCAGCTGCACTAGTTGGCCGGTCAACATGCTCCTGTCTCCTCGCCAATATTCCACTTTTATTTACCCACTAACGAGACCAATTTACCCACTAACGGGACCATACAGTTAGAGGCACATGTGCACACGGTTCTGGATCAGGCTACGAGAATGATTGTTTTCTTTGGCACCTCTTCCAGAACTAGCCTCAATTAATGATGTGTGTACAAGCCAAGACCTAATGTCCGCTCGACCTCTGAGGGTGTGCGTTTCTTAGTAAGGCAGACGTTCAGAAATTACCGCAGAGCAGCTGCAAATCATCCCCTGCAGTAGACTTGATAAAATACAGTCCCATGTAGGCATCGAGTGCCACATCTGTTTTTTCTGTTCTTAACTTGCCCCTTTCCTTCCGACAGTATGATTTGGATTTCTCTGCACTCCACATGGACAGTCACAAGCGTAAGAGCAAGAAGAAAAAGAGCAGACCCATCAAGAAGCTGGAAAGCTGCTTGGAATGCTCAGATCCTCCTTTCCGGAAGTACCCACGGGAGGAGAAGGGAGACGGCCATCCTCCAGACGGCTCTTTATGGGAACAATACAGCAACCATGGCAGTAAACAACTCCACGGGGCGGGCAGCCTTCAAGGGCTTGCGTCAGGAAGGCTGTGCAGTATGCCCTGGCTTCCAAATATTCTGCCTCAATTGAAAGAGACACAAGTTTTCCTCGTGTGTGTGTTTCCAGTTTTGAATGGTCACTAGGAAAGAAGGCAAAACTGCCACCAAATGTCACGTCCCTAAGGTCTACCGTGGGTCAGGAGAGCAGGTAGCTGTGTCCTGCTCTTCTGCACAGTACGCCCGTCCTAGCACGCAACGGACAGGCGGTGGCTTTTCCTGGGAGGCTTTTGGAAGCCTCCCTCTCGAGGTCGCTGCAGTCCCGGAGTCACAGCGCACGTCAAGCTGCGGGCAGGCTCAGGTCTTTGCTGTTTAGAAAGCAAACCGCTGAGCAGATGGGTTTGTGCTGAATGTCATGACAGGGAGTGAGCCTGCTTCCTTTTGTCGTTCAGCTGCAGAGCTTGAGGACGGGAGCCGTCAAGACTGACTAACCTTACCATCTACACCACCACTTACCATCCAACCCAACAGAGAGCCGTTCTCCAAACAATGCTAACCAATCCGAGCTTGAAGAGTGTTCTCAGAGCAATAAAGTTGCCGTCAAAACAAAACGCAGTCCTTGGCAGTGCTTCAGATTTCTGTGCGGAATTTCACCATGAAAAGCAGAAATGCTTTTTTCCCAGTCCTTTTCCCTTAGGCGTCCTTTTCTAACAGGTGCCGGTAATGCCGATGGGCGGCAGAGATCGCGCTGGCACACGGGGCCTGGCAGTAGCCAAGGCGCGAATGGGGCGCCGCAGGAGCGCCCGGCAGCAGTGCGGCAAGCAAGTCGCTCTGTTGCTCGGGCAGGTGAAGTGTCAGCACGGCTGCTCAGAAGCTGCTAGCGCTTCCCTGGGCCTGGGTGGCGGGAGCGAGGCTGAAGGGAACTAGTGATGTCTAGCAACTGCCTAAGGTAAAGGGAAATCGGCGGAGGCCCAGCTGGAGAATGACGGGGTGTGTTGGGGTGCAGGGCTACTCACAGGCAGCTGGTGCTGACAACACAGCCCCGTGCGGCCATCGCAGCCAAAGCAGAGGTGCCAGACACACCAAAGTGGGGAAGGGATGCAGCGAAGCGGGGCCCAGCAGGGACAGAGGGGCTGTGCCACGGCCGGAGTGAATGGCAATGTTCGGGGGAAGGCGATTTCTGTCAGCTTATGCCTGATAGAGCATGCTTCCCTTGTTAAAGAATAGCGAACTGAAACTGTCTAGAGTATGTTCTAAGTATGCCAAAAAAAAAAAAAAGCTTTGAAAGTCTTTAAAAAAAAAAAATGCTCAGTGATATCAATCCGCACCACCTGAAATACAAGTGCCTGGTATACAGCCTGGGGACGAAGTTTTAGTTAAAGTATTTCCACAAAAATCCAAGTTAAAACCTGAATGGAACAGTCCATATACTGTCATACTATGTTCTTCTTTTGCTGTGAAAGTTGAACTGTACTTGTATATGTTGAAAAAGGATGTGTCTGTGTAAGAACACTTTGTAATCTTACAGAGAGCAGTGTTGTAGATACAAGTAATCACTCAAACATTTGTATTTGTAGCTTTACCCCAAATTATGGGATGCAACTGTTACAATCTAATTATACATTGAGCCAAAATTTACTCCCTATCCCCATTGG
This sequence comes from Dromaius novaehollandiae, assembly GCF_036370855.1. Classification (NCBI taxonomy): domain Eukaryota; kingdom Metazoa; phylum Chordata; class Aves; order Casuariiformes; family Dromaiidae; genus Dromaius; species Dromaius novaehollandiae. The sequence continues at coordinate 353,986 of NW_026991301.1, read as the reverse complement.
AATGAATCTTATGCTAGTAAAGAAACTACTACAATGCGATGATTTGCGTTGACTGCTAGAATGCACCCGGAACAATGGACAAAAAACTCTAATCACCATTCATTGTGATGCGGAAGAGATACACCACGTCTTGGAAAGGGTAAAGAGGGACGGAGAACATCATGGCTGGGAAACTCTTCTAGGATGGTCACCAACTGCAACAGGGATTTATAATCACGTGTTGCACCCGGTAGTAGTTGTGTTCAGTTTAACTGTGTTATGCCTATTACTTACAATTATATTATACATAAGATTATGGAAAGCGATAGTACGCCTCGAAAGGCTTTGAGAACTCTGTTTAAAAGATTAACAGGGATGCTTCATAAAAACAAAGGGGGGGACTGTTAAAGAATAGCAAACTGAAACTGTCTCGAGGTAGCCGCTTAGCACAACTTCTGTAAAACTTGCTTAGCATGAGTAGCTAAATTTGCTGAAGCCTTAGGCCGCACTTAGATAAAATAATGAACTTTTACTTAGTCCAGTAAGAAAAGGGCCTCAGAGCTGGTTCAAGCTGGGAAGATAAGGAAGGTACAAGCAGTCTGCATTCCTGTGTCTCACACTCCGAAAGGGAGGATGTCAAGGCTTTGAAATAAGACCAGCGCAGGGCATTAGGACCTTGAGGGGCAAAGCCTTAGCTCACTGCTGGGGCAGTGTTAATTGTTATGATTTGGAATCACCTCCTCCTTCTCAGGACCTTGAGAGACAATGGTAAGACGCAAGGAGAAACAAAGGTACAACCGTCAGCAGAAACCACAACAGTAAAGCTAAGGGAGAAAAACAGCCTGCCTAGGAGCAACGATGAGAGCCAATAAGGAGCAGGAGACCCCAGACCAAAAAAAATTACTGTTGGTCTAACTACCGCGTGAGGGGTGGGAAACTTAATTGGAAAAAGCTATAATTGCCCAGGGATTTCTTTGTTTGGGCTCCCTCTTCGGAGGCACCCAGCTCGAGCTGTAATTACTGCATGTGCATCATTAAAATTTAATTATTTAATTTGCTTTGATTTGGCTCTGAACTTTCTTGCAGGAACCTAGGGTCAGACCCTGTTATGGTGCCCGGCGAGCCTCATTTCCATAGCAGTGACCTCACAAGCACAGCGAGCATCCATGGGCATTCCACTGGCCAATCAGGCCCTGAGGCTGCTGTGACCTCACTAGCACAGCCTGCAGCCATGGGCCTGACACTGGACTATGAGGCACAGGGACTGCTCTGACCTCATATGCACAGCCAGCAGCCATGGGCCTACCACTAGCCCATGAGGCACGGATGCTGCTGTGACGTCACAAGCACAGCTGGAAGCCATGTGCCTGCCACTGGCCTATCAGGCACCGATGATGCTGTGATCTCACAAGCACAGCCAGCAGCCATAGGCCTGCCACTGGCCTATGAGGCTCTGAGGCTGCTGTGGCCTCACAAGCAAGCACAGCCAGCAGCCGTGCCCTGATGCTGGCCTATGAGGCAAGGAGGCTGCTGTGACCTCGCAAGCACAGCTGGAAGCCATGTGCCTGTCACTGGCCTATCAGGCACTGATGATGCTGTGACCTCACAAGGAAGCCAAGGCAGCAGCCATGGGCCTGTCCCTGGCCTATGAGGCATTGGGACTGCTGTGATCTCACATGCATGCACAACCAGCAGCCATGCCCTGCTGCTGGTCTATGAGGCACGGAGGCTGCTGTGAGCTCACAAGCACAGCCAGCAGCCAGGGGCCTGCCACTGCCCTATCAGGCCCTGAGGCTGCTGTGACCTCACAACAACAGTGAGTAGCCATGGGCCTGACACTGGACTATGAGGCACGGAGACTGCTGTGACCTCAGAAGCACAGCTGGAAGCCATGTGCCTGCCATTGGCCTATCAGGCAATGAGACAAATGTCACCTCACAAGTACAGCCAGCAGCCTTAGACCTGCCACCGCCCTATCAAGCTCTGAGGCTGCTGTGACCTCACAAGCACAGCCAGGAGCTGTGAGTCTGCCCTCGCCTATCAGTCACTGGGACTGTTGCGACCTTACAAGCACAGCCAGCAGCCAGGGGCCTGCCACTGGCGTATCAGGCTCTGAGGCTGCTGTGACCTCACAAGCAAGCACAGCCAGCAGCCATTGGCCTTTCCCTGGCCTGTCAGCCACTGAGAGAAATGAGACCTCACAAGCACAGCGTCCATCCATGGGACTGCCACTGGCCTATGAGGCACTGCGTCTGCTGTGATCTCACATGCACAGCCAGCAGTCATGGGTCTGCTGCTGGCCTAGCAGGCTCTGAGGCTGTTGCGACCTCACAAGAACAGCCAGCAGCCAAGGGCCTGACACTGCACTATCAGGCACCGATGATGCTGTGATCTCACAAGCACAGCCAGCAGCCATAGGCCTGCCACTGGCCTATGAGGCTCTGAGGCTGCTGTGGCCTCACAAGCACAGCCAGCAGCCAAGGGCCTGCCACTACCCTATCAGGCACTGAGGCTGCTGTGACCTCACGAGCACAGCCAGCAGTCACTGGCCTGCCACTGCCCTATCAGGCACTGAGGCTGCTGTGACCTCACAAGCACAGCCAGCACCCAGGGGCCTGCCACTGGCCTGTGAAGCAGTGAGGCTGCTGTGACCTCACAAGCACAGCCAGCACCCAGGGGCCTGCCACTGGCCTGTAGGGCACAGAGGTCGATGTGACCTCACAAGCACAGCCAGCAGTCATTGGCCTCCCACTGGCCTATGAGGCACTGGTACTTCTTCCACCCCACAAGCACAACTTGCAGCCAGGGGCCTCCCTCCAGCCTATGAGGCACTGAGGCTGCTGTGACCTCAGAAGCACAGCCAGCAGCCATGGCCCTGCCACTGGCCTTTCAGGCAATGGCACTAGTAAATATCTGCATATATACATATCATACACAGACACACATATATATCATACATATATATATATATCAAATATACATCATATATATCATATATGTATGTCATGTATGCATAGCATATATATATCATACATATATATATAAAAAATAGTAAATATCTACATCCAAGCTAATCATATTATGCCCTTTTTATGCACAGTAAAAGACTGAAGTAATTTTAAGTTGCTGCTTATTTGACCTGTTTTAAACATCTACTTTGGGATAAGATGAACTGAGCCAACGAAAGTCCTTTTGCTCTTTTCTGAATATAAAGGGAGCCTAAGATGACTAGACCAGATCTAGACACCTATGTTTCATCAAATACATCCTCCTTATAATAGCTAAAAAAGATGCTTGACAAAGAATGAAAACATGCATATAGGCAAACAGGTTGGAGCAGGAAAAGTTCATGTACCCAGCAGGTGGCAACACCAGTCTGGCAATGTCAACCACCACACTTGGATATTCACAGTCAGAAGATGAAATAGCAGTGGTGCAATGATGACCAGATAGCCTGTAATATGTAACGCCAACCCTGGGACATAAAACATAGAGGACATTGTGTGGATGTTCTCTCAGGGGATCAAAGAGATGCACAAGATATTCATTAACACAGAAGCCGTAAAAATAAAACAGAGTGAATGATATTGCCTAGGTCCAAAGCCTAATTAATCCATCTTCTTCTTCTATTTTTACAATAAGAAAGGATCTCTGTCTACTCACCATACGATATTTTTCTAAGGTAACCACTTGGTATTTAAAAAAAAAAGATATCCAAGAAAAAAAAGAATCATTGATATATTCTTGGCAAAAGTGAACAGGAGAAGACATAAAATTTCCATAGGCCATTAACCAGTTAACAGGTGACATGAAAGCAAACACTTCGTTATCCTGCTACGCAGCATCTCTGAAATAAGCAGAAAAGAAGAATCCCTGTATTTACATTTGATTCTAACAAAAAGTTAACTAGGTATATTGATACAGGTTATTAGCTACTAGATGCCATTATAAGTCACACCAAAGATACACAGCTAATTTCCAGGGTAATACGGAAAATGATTAGAAAATAGTTTTGTGTGTAATCAAGACTCTAGTGCCCCTGAGTGACATAGCAGGTTAACTGTTCACAGCAGACTGTGGACAACATTTTTGAATTGAAAGGCTGATGACGTCCTTCCCTTCCTCCATTGCTCTGTCAGAAACATTGGTAAAGACTATGGTAAATATTCAACTTTTAACGTGCGCTTCAGAAATAATGACGGCAGCAAATGTGTTTACAGGACAATGCTGAAGAAGATCAGCTATTTAAAGCATTCCTTTTCCACATACATAGCCACGCTTTCCCCCCTCTCCCATACAGTCACACTAGGAAGATTGAAACAGTAAGGGCAAGAGTGCTCTCTTGATATTAAGGCATAAACCGGGCAGAGGGAAGGGTAAGATCATAACTTTTTGTAATAAATTAAAATGGACCCATTTCCTACCATTCCAGTCCCCACTTTTTATATGCAAATAAGGCAGAAAAGTGGTGATATTCCAAATGTTCTATTTCCTGTCCTACATTGACCTTGCTAGTGTTTTAATTTGGAAAGGATGACCTGGCTGCTCATTTTCCACAGCTCATTGGAGCCATAAATAACGAGGTCAAGACAAAGGACAATGCACTGAGCTAAAGAATCAGTGCAAGCATCAAAGCAAGACAACACATGGCTGCAATTTATACAATATTTTGAGGCATCATATTCTGAGCATATTATGAATCTCTATTCGTGATAAAGGCTATACCAAGGAAAAAAGATTAAAAGATGAGAGCCGTGGTTATAACAATGTAGAATGGAAGACGAGAGAAATCTGAATCCTAACATTTTTAAGATTACCATTGCGTGGTGCTTCTTTGATGATGTTTCTGAACTTAATGCAATTAATATGTAATTACAGAATACCAACGGGATCAAAAAAATCATTGGCCCATGAAAATACAGGAATTAAAGAAGAAACATAATACTGCCTTTTGATATTCAAAGCTGAATACGTAATGTCATTATGCTAAATAATCCTGCTGAACAGAAGAGGATTTTCGGCTGACAACATCTCTTTGCACTTCTGAATCTTAAAATACAAAACTCTTCCTATTACGATGCATAAGGAAACATTCCTGTGGTACTGTATTCACGCATGGAGTTCTCTGGAATTTCAACAAGGATATGGACCTATGTAAATCACGTGCACACACATAAGCAGTGTTAATCGTCTATATTCTCTTCTTGTTTCTTTAAATAGAAAAACTACCAAGTAGAACTCCAAGTGTGGGATTCATCTCAGACAATTCTCACAGAATTACTGAGGTTGGAAGGGACCTCAGGAGATCATCTAGTCCAGCACCCTTCCCCTCTCCACCACCCAGCTCAGAGCAAGGTCAACTAGAGCAAGTTGCCCAGGATCATGTCCAGTTGGATTTTGAATATCTTGAAGGATGGAGACTGCACTGTATTTGTCTGCTGATGATACAAATAGTCTTGCTAACAAGGCCTACTTTGGCATTGTACCACAAATATGTACATCACCACACACTGAGGAAGTCAGTGGTATGTCACTCGGGGCTCTATCAGAAAGAACAACACCTGTTTAAAGAGCCAGTCCTGGAGACCAGGGGGCAAAAGTTGCTTATAGCTGCCATCATTTAAGGACACTGCAACTAGACAGGCAGACAAAGTGGTGCTGGTAAGAGGAGTGTAAATACAAGATATGTTCTGGGTCTTTCTGGTTGATGACATTCTCTAAAAAACCTTCTACACATGCTGTAATCTAACACCCTCCCATCAGCTACTTATAAACCTAAAGGAACGGCATCTCCCGAGGGTCAAACCTCCCCTAGCGCTGCGGGGGGGGGGGGGGGGGGGGGGGCGGGAGTTGGCAGCCTGGCATGCGGGGAGCCGTAGTTTTCACCGCGGCATGCCGGGAGCAGTGGTCTTCCAGCACTGGGCTTCCGGGCCGCCATTTTCACGTGCACGGTATGCTGGGAGGTGTAGTCTTCTCAGACGGGGCTACTGGGTGACCATGCTGCGCCTCTCGAGGTGGCGGGGGCGGGCAGGTCTCTGCCAGCGGCGTTCCCACCAGCCAGCCGCATCGTGCTCTGTGGCAGGCCAGGAGCTGTGGTTCCAGGTGCCGGTGCCTTCTCAGCCCTGCAGCAGTGGCCCGCTGGGTCTGTTCCTTACTGGACGTGTGTCACTCACGCCTGAGTCCCCACAGGTCACGGGGGACAGTGGAATGCCCCTGTTTTTCCCCGGTACAGGGCAGGAAGCATTTTCCATCTCTGGTGGTGTTGCAAGACAATCTTGGAAGCTCAGAAAGAGTGTTCATGCTCTTTAAACTAGGCAGATGAGGAGAACCTCTCTATTTCCTGGGAGGAAATAATTCTTTAATCAAGGCCGTCCTAGAACTGCTAAAGCCTTAAAGAAACTGTAAATCAAGATGCTTTGCTTTCTATGCATACATTGCCAATTTAGCAAAAGAATTCGAGGTATCCCCTAACTGACCTGTCCTCATTATAATACAAGAAAATCACGCTGATAGGTCAGAAAGACCCACACCCGGGTGAAGACCCCTCCCCTGAGCATGTGTAGTAGTAAAATGGTGTGTAAGCAATATTACAGTTGTAGGTAAATCACTAACCAACCCGTGTAAAAGGGAAAGTTGCAAACCTTGCAATTTGTTTGTGTAAATGCTACTTGGAAAGCCGGGGGGGGTGGGGTGGGGGGAATGCGCTTGATTTGTGGGAAACCACCGAGCAGCCAGGCTTGCGCAACTCTGAAATAAATAAGCAAATGTCTCTCCTGAGCGTGTAATTATTGGCTTAGTGCACACGGGGCAACGAATCCGCTTTTTGGACAGCAGTGTGACCGGGCAGGGTTGTCCCCAGGGGCTGGGGCTGTCCCTCTTGGAAATGGGGAGGGCAGGGAGAGAAGGAGGGGTGCTGCGGGCTCCTGGGAGTCGTAGCTTTGCTCAGGATTGGGGCCAGTTAGGCAGCTGCTGGGAGGAGCGGCAGTGCTGGGAGGGCACGGTGCGGAGCTGTCCTGCTGTGCAGCACAAGGGAAAGTCGACCAGCACCGTTGCTGTCCGAGGACCCTGGAACAGCCCGAGAGACCCTGGAACAGCCACCCCACGGACACCGTGTCACTGCCTCGCAAGGCCATTGCGTTCAGGTACGTTAGACTACATCGGGCAGAAGAAACGTAAGCCGAAGGATCAGGGCAAATAGCTGCTTGTCTAGGTTTGTTACCTAGCGACGCACTGGCAAAGCTTTTCATGAACACTCCTACTTGATCGAGTGCATATTCATTCCGTGAATATTACTGCCAGAACGCGTACGTCACTGATCCTTTAAAGCAAGTCCGTGGCACTGGGGTAGCACGTGTAGTGGAGACTAAATGCAATAATACCTCATTTTGATGTCGTTCTCTTCTGCGAAAGCACTTGGAGCAGATGACAACATTTATCATACTATTTTGTTTATTGAGTGGACCCTGATACTGGGGAGAAGGTGGTACTGCACCGAAAGGGAGCACGCATGCGCATTGCGTTCCGCCGCGCTCACTGATGCCATCGCGGGTCTGAAAAGCGGCACTGCACACTCATCGGCGTAGCGCATGCGCACTGCGTTCCGTCCCGCTCACCGCTGTCCTCGCGTGTCGACAAGGCAGCACTGCAGCCGCCGCCGGCCACCACTGCGTACGAAGAACAGTGCAGGCAGCCGGCGCACACGTGTGCGCTGCCGGTCACCGTGTTCACCGCTACTCTCCGCTCTCTCGGGGACGGGTAAGCGAAGGCGCTCGTCCACCCCTGCCCGGTGCTCACGGACCGGGAGCGCTTTTCCCGAGAGGGCTTTTCCTTCCTGGTGCTTCCTGGGGGTGCGGGGACGGGCAGTGCCGTCTCAGAGCTGCTCCGCGACCGGGGCAGCCCCAGCGCCTGCTCGCTGATCCCCGCCGCTCTCTCGGGCACGGGCAGAGCAGCCTCGGGGCGCTCGCTGCTCGGCCTGAGCACCGGGCTGGCGCGGCGGGCTGCGGGTCGCCCGCGGGAGCCGGCCGGCTGCAGCGCCGCGCTACGACCACACGAGGGCGCCATTGCGGGTCTCGCCTCCCCCCCCCCCGCTCCCGCTCCCGCTCCCGCTCCCGCTCGCCCCCGCCCCTCCCGCGCTGTCTGTAGCCAGCGCATGCGCGGCGGCGGGGAGCAAGATGGCGGCGAGCAGGGTGGGTGTTTTCGCTCGGCGGCTGCGGGCGAGGGCCGAGGCCGCCTGGAGTCGAGCACGTGGGGATCCCGGTGAGGCGAGCGTGTGCTTTCGGGTGGCCGCGGGCGTCGGGCTGTGTCCTGCCCGCCGGGGCTGTCGCTTCGTGGAGGCGGCGGGGCGGGGGGGCGGGGGGTTCGGACCTGGCGCCGCGCCGCGCCGCGCCGGGTCTGCCGGAGCGCGGCTCTGACTCTGCCTTTTCCGTGTGTCGCCTGTAGGGCCCCAGTTCCTCCCCAGCGCGGGCCAGGGCATGCGCTCACCGCTGTGGACGCAGCCTGGAGGAGCGGGGGGGGGGGGGTGTCTGCGCGGGGGTCTGGATGTGTCCAGCAGCGGCACAGCAGCCTGATGTCTCCTCTCGTCTGGGACGCGGGTTCCTTTGCAGCTTTTCTGGGATGTGGGGCCCTTGGTGAGTTCCCTGCTGCCTTCTCTGGCGTTCTGTGCAAGCTCATAGATCCCTCCTCCTCCCCCCCCGCCACCCTATCTGATGGGGTGGGAGACCAGTGGCTCCTCCCGCCGAGCTGACAGCAACGTGGGGCACCCCTATGTGCTCCCTACACATCTGGGATGGCACCCCTGCCCTGAGGGCCCCGCAGAGTCCCACCCTTCCTGCAACCAGCCCCCCCAAAGCCATTAAACCACCCACAAATCCTGCCCCAACACCCCTACAGGCCCCAAAACATCTCCGAGCCCTGCCTCAACGTTGTCACTGACTCCAGACCTTCCCCTGCACTCTCTCCAAAGCCCCAAACATTCCTAAAACTGCTGCCAGGCCCAGTGCCCGCAGCAGTGAGGCGTTCTAACAAAGATGGGGTGTGATCTGCGTCTCTGCCTTGACTCAGTCCCGCTTTAGAGAAATGGGAGTTTACAGCGCTTCCTGGTGAAGAGTGTTGGCGGGTGGATGCGCTGATGACAAAGAGATTTTTCTCTCTTTTCTTCTGAGCCGCCTCTCAGAAGCCTCTGTACGTACACGATGTGGCTGATCTGGGATAATCGTGCTGTGCACAATGCTTAAGGAGAACATTGCCATGAAATGGCGGGCTAAGGAATAGCCTAAAAAACCTAAAAGGCTCGGGAAAAGCCAAAGAGAACACCGTTGGGCTCTGGGAAGCCCCAGTGATGCTACAGAAAACAGCATGGCTTTTAGGCATCTCCTCAGAGCAGCAGCAATGTCTTGCTCCAGCCTATGGGACAATGGGGACTCTTAATTACCTCCTTGAATTACCACAAGTGTTGCGAAAGCAGAAGGGACTAGGGAGCACACAGAGCAGGTTGTGGACTATATGTCAAGTTTAAACAAGCAACAAGCCCCTCTGCAAATAGGAACAGGTTTAGCCCTAAGTAATAGATGAAGGTAGCTGTGAGCAATGTGAAGCGAAGCGGTTACGTCAGTCACCCCAAACGCCTCGGAAAAGCGTTCCAAACGCCCGATACCGTCACGGCCTCGGCAGTCTTTTTGGTTTGTTTGGCAGGGTAGCCCACCAAAGGGGGACCTCTCGAAGAGAAGCAGCAAGACCTGGGGATCCGGTCGTTCGTTTTGTTTGTCGCCTGTGAGGCTGGCATCCGAGCGTCAGAGGAATCTAGAAGCCATCTCAAAAAGGTAATAGGTTTGAAAGGGAGACGGGCAAATCGAGGGCTATCGTTCTTCCATGTAGTTAAAGACCGAGAGAGTTGTCAGTCAAGCGTGCGTCTACAAGGGTTTGAGAATAGTCACAGTAATACTGAAGTGGAATAAAAATAAGGTTTCACAGAAGATGGCGTTAGGTAGGTATTAGGCGACATGCCTGCCTGCCTAATAACCTAGCCCTAATTGCTGTGTGTAACGTTTCCAGACTGTTTACCCTGTAACATATGATGTAAAGTGCTGTATTAAGACCTTTCCTTTAAGGGAAAGAAGAAGGGGGAAAAAAAGCGGGGGGGGGGGGGGGGGTGAAGACAGAAGGGTAAAGAGAGAAAGATCATGCATAAACCTAAGTGTTTCCCTGAAAGTAAAACGTGAGTTTATTACTTTTCTTACAGAGATGGAACCAAGGACAGCAAATGCTGATGAAGAGAAGAGACGGACAAGCGTTTTTGTGTGATTAATACCTAAGGGATGGGATGAAACGAGGAAGCCAAAATGCAGCGGACCCTCGATATCACCAGAAACTGCTACAGGAGGAGGCATTCTGGCACGGGTAACTAAGGTAACTATTGCTAATGACTGTTAGTAGTTATTTTGGCCTCCCAGAGGCAGCGCTGATGGCTAAGTAACCCGTTCCTACCCTGTGGCTGCTGTTACCTGCATCTGCTTTAGCTTTGCTTTGGCTGTTTCTCTTTTGCTTTGTTATTGTACACGCAGCAATGGAAAGGGAAAGATGTAATACTTACTTTTTTAGATTAATTGCCATGGCTGAAGTTGAAGAGACTAAAAAACGTGGGCAAGCTGAAGTAATAAAATCAAATGGAACCAAGTGAAAGCTGTCTCTGCCAGAAAGGCAAAGCCCCTTCCTCCTGGCGAGGAAGGATCGCCGTTAATAGCGATCCGAATAATAGATCGCCAACATATGACGGAAGGTCTGTACGCGTTAGAAAAAGTAGGCCATGTACATTCATTTCTGTGCGTGTGACTTGACGCGTCTGTGAAGCGTCATACTTTAAGAGCTGCGAGACAGCAAATTATTATCTTAGGGGAATGGTGGTCAAGGGAGCAGAGTTACCGTAGAGGAAGGGAGAGTTGGAGAGCGAGAGCACAAAGCGTCTGAAGTGTAAAATGAAAAGATCAATTGTTAAAGAATAGCGAACTGAAACTGTGTAGAGGTAGCCGCTTAGCACAACTTCTGTAAAACTTGCTTAGCATGAGTAGCTAAATTTGCTGAAGCCTTAGGCCACACTTAGATAAAATAATGAACTTTTACTTAGTCCAGTAAGAAAAGGGCCTCAGAGCTGGTTCAAGCTGGGAAGATAAGGAAGGTACAAGCAGTCTGCATTCCTGTGTCTCACACTCCGAAAGGGAGGATGTCAAGGCTTTGAAATAAGACCAGTGCAGGGCATTAGGACCTTGAGGGGCAAAGCCTTAGCTCACTGCTGGGGCAGTGTTAATTGTTATGATTTAGAATCACCTCCTCCTCAGGACCTTGAGACACAACAGTAAGACTCAAGAAAAACAGAGGTACAACCGTCATCAGAGACCGCAAAAAAAAAAAAAAAAAATAAGGAGAAAAACAGCTTACCTCAGAATGATGATGAGACCCAATGAGGAGCAGGAGACCCCAGACCAAAAAAATTACTACTGGTCTAACTACCGCGTGAGGGGTGGGAAATGTAAGTTGAAAAAACTATAATTGCCCAGGATTTGTTTATGTTAGGTCCCTCTTTGGAGGCACCCAGCTTGAGCTGTAGTTACTGCACGCGCATCATTAAAATTTAATTCTTTAATTTGTTTTGATTTGGCTCTGAAATTTTTCTGCGGGAACCTAGGGTCGAACCCTGTTATAGTGGCCGACAAGCCTAATTTCCATAACATCAATTTCAGGAAGTCTCGATGGGTGCAACCCCCGGTTAGTTACCTGGCAATGGTATTTGGGGAAAGAGGAGGACAGTAGAGAGAAGAAAGGTTAAAGCCTCGTGGAATTAAGGCGCCCTCTCGTCGGTTACAACTTGGAGCAATTTTAGGAGGATTTAATTTCCTCCAGCAGCGTTAACATAGCTTTGCTGGTATCGGCAGACCACGGTGGAAATTACCGGGAGGGAGTCATGAACGGAGCTGGAACGAGGAGCGTGACGCCGCTTCCGCTGAACTGGGAGAAGCGGCCATAACGCCTCGTGCCCTCGGATTCCTGGGACGAGGCGAGCCTTTTTCAGTAACGCTTTCCACACCTGCTGACTCCCTGGGAGCACACCGTTAGAAAGCGGCGGTAAGGGAAAGTTGGGTGCCAGTAGCCCGATCCTTACGTCCCCTTTGGGGCCAGAACAAAAATTCTCCAGCTGTGAGAGACTGTTTAGCAGCGATCTGGGCTGTAACTGTCTTTGAGACTTTTACCCTTGATCACACAGAGGCAATGCAATCTCCTTAGTTCCCTCTAAAGTAGGAATGACGGGGAAATGAAGAGACAGCAGAGTATCGTCTATCCAAGTGGCACAGCGGGCGCTAACCTTAATGAGCGGGGGCGGGGGGGTTGCTGTGCAAGTGCTACAAGCAGTGGATCTTCTTGCGCGTGTCTGAATGGACGGAGGGGCAGGCACAGTTGTGCCAAAAATGCGGACGCAGAAGGTTTCTGAAAGATTAATCTCTAGCGGCTGCTTAGTCTAACTTACCTGTCACGGCAAGCCCGACTCATCATAGCTTCCAAACCCGGGGCTGGGGGAAGCGGTATTCGTGGCTCGCGTAGTCTCGTTTACCTTGCTCGTGTGCGTATTAGATCCGCTTTTGTGCTTACAGACAACTTTGGATTCTTACGCTTTTCTGCAGAGGTTTGATTTTTTTTTTCTTTTTTTTTTTTCTTCTTTCTTTGTTCTGTACTTTTGCAGGGCGATGGATTTTACTCTGCCTCCATCAACAGGCGCTGGCTGGCAAAGTCGTCGTGTCCCAGTGGAGACTGTTAGGCAGGACAGGAGGAGTTCGGATCCGCAGCCTGCCAGAAGAACGTTGCCCGGGAGGGGTTGTTTGAGCTCTAGGCGCTGGTGCGTACGGCTTGTTCTGTCAGATGCGAAGAGGGTTTTTTTTTTTCGGTTGCAGAAATTTTAGCTTGGCTTTACACCCTGTAGCGGTAGTATTTTTTTGTATTTATAGACTGTGTTAATCCTAGGTGTTCGGAACGTCGGGGAACGACTATATGCTGCCGCGAAGAGCTACAGGCTACTGCCGCCCTCAGGCCTTTGTAAGTTGTCACGTGTCGAGAGCGGCCGGGAGAATCCAAATGCCAGTGGAAAGGTTCTCCGCCTGGTCCTGATGAGGAGCCTTCGGCCGTAGGAAGGTTGGCTGCATCCCTACCGGACTTGTGAATAATAAGCCGCGATTCAGGGACTGGCAAAGGAGGGGGGGAATAGCGACCGGTAGCCCGGTCACTATGGCGTTGCTGTTGCTGGCAGGGCCACGAGGTCTGTGTGAAGCCTCACCTGCCTGTTTAGAGCTCTGTTTTGGTCTGTTTACCTGGAATAACCAGTGAGGCCTAAAACAGGAGTTTTCATGGCTAGATGGGTAAGCCGTGAGCCCACCTGTCTTTGCCTTGCTTTGCTGCTTAATGTCATAACGGCAACTTGGGACCGCAGAATAAAAACTGCTGCAGCGCTTCATGGAGGAGCTGCGTTTGCCCAGGTTAGGGAGCCATCATTAAAGCTTGGGGGGGGGGGGGGGGCGAGAGCTCTAAAACGAGCGTCTCCCAGTGACCTTGGTGGTTTGATTGATTTGCAGGATCCTGTTCTGAGGGCCGGCAGCTCGAAGAGGAGCAGCTCAGCCCGTTTTGTTGGTTTCGGTGATGCTGTTTTGAGGAAGCACGTAAGTACAGAAGGGGTCTGGGAGGGTTTTCAAACAAGATGGGAAAGAGTAAGGAAGATTTGAGGGTGTGGAAAAACTAGGTGCCACGGGTACTGAAGTTGTTAAGGGTGTTTGAGGTTAAGCGTCTGAAAGGGGCTAATGTGCACGGAACAGTAAAATACCATGACCGAACGCAGGGTTCCTCCCCGGCCTGGGCCTGTGCGCGCGCCCTTGCTCTTGCAGACGCCCTGGAGCCACAGGGAAACGGGCAAGCGGGCCCACGAGCGGGCTTTGGGCACAGCAGCGTGCAGCGAGCTCTGCGGGCTCGGCAGGTGAGTGGGGTCGAAGCGTGGCGAGGGCTGTTGCGGGCTGTCTGGATCTGGATCCATCCGGTTCCGCTCCCTGTCCCTCTGTCCAGCGCTCCATCCTTTCCTTTCTTTCCCCGTGGCTCTGTCCGGTGCCCCATCCCTTCGTTTAGCCACTCCTTCCTCTGCCCGGCTCCCCACCCCGCTTTTACTCTTTCCATCCTCTGTCTACTTCTCCATCCCTCTAACTGGCTCCCTATTGCTCTATCCGGCTCTTCATCGTCCTCTTCTTCTCCCTATCCCACTACCTGTCCGCTGTCCTTCTGTCCTGCTCCTCGTCCCTCTGCCGCTCTCTTCTGTCTCTCCATACTTCTCTTTGCCTTCCCAGCCCTCTGTCCACCCCTCCAGCCTTCTCTTTCTCTTTCCGTCCCTCTGTTCAGCTCCTCACCCATCCATTTGCCTCCCTCTCCCTCTTTTCCCCTGTTCTATCCCATCTCTCTATCTGAATTCCCCTCCCTCTTTTTCTCTCCCCACCTTTCTGGCCAGCTCTTCATCATTCCCATTCTCTTCCCATCGCTCTGACCGGCTCCCTGTCGTTCTCTTCCCATCCCCATTCCTCTGCCTGGTTCTCCCCCCTTCTCTTTTGCTTCCTGTCCCTCTGCCCACCTCTCCTTCCCTCCTCGCCCCTCTCTATTCTTCTGCCCACCTCCCCTTCCCTCTCTTTCTCTCTTCTGCTCCCTGGACCTCTGTGCAGCCCTCCCTCCATCTGTGTGGCCCTCTCTCCCTCTCTTTCTATTCCTTTGTCCAGCGCCCTGACCCTGGGGCCAGGTCTCTATCCTTCTCTTTCTTTCTCCATCCCTCTGCCACGCTCTCTACCCCTCTTTTCTTCTGTTCTGCCCCCTGTCCCCGTGTCCAGCTGGAGGTCTGTCATTGCTGTGTATTTGGGCTGGTGCGGCGGGTGCCGAGAGGCGGTTGGCGCTCAGCAGAGCTGGTGATTGGCAGCGCCCAGAGGGTGCCATCGATCGGCCTCGTTCGGGTCACGGACACCTCCGCGGTGACTCTGCCCGCGGAGGCGCGGGGCTGTGGGTGTGCAGCGGGGGAGCGCTAGTGAGCTAGAGATGCCATGGGGTGTGTAGTCGACAGCGAAGAGGCTCCCGGGAAAGGTGTCGCGGAGGCAGAGAGCAGCAGAGGCTCCGAGTCCTTGGGCGTTTGGACAGGCGCTCGCAGTAGGGCGATCTGGAGCTGCTGCTGCTGTCTGTCCTGCTCGTCAGCGCGGTCTGCAGTCACTGCCTCTTGTCTGCCTGCACACAGCCAGGGCTGCCGCGTGGTGCAGCTTGACTCGAGATCGTGACGCTGGCATCGAGCCCACTTTTCTGTCAGGTCTGCCTTTATGCAAACTGGTGTCTTCCCTATGTCTACAGCTCGACCCGTTGTTGATTTAGTGCTTCCTGAGGGGCCATGCTGTGCTGTCAACACCCCCGCCCCCCTCTCCACTGTCGCTTCCTGATGAAGGATGCTTTGAGCTTATCTTAGTAAGTGCAGTTGTTTACGTAGCTTCTGGCTCATTTCTTTCCTTGGAACTCCTTGCTCTTTGTTGTTCTGGTCCCTCCAAACAATTACTGCTTCTAGTATTATTAATGCTGGGCCGTAAACCTTCCAGAGCTTCCTTCTTTGAAGTCCAGGAATTCAAGGAGTTCCAGTATTGTTTGTACTTTAAGAGTAAAGGTCCTTCACAACTGATGTCTTAAGTATGCAACTGTCTTATCTGGGATTTTTGTTTTCGCAAGTTACTGTTTCTTTCAGGAGCCAGCTACAACAGTAACTTTGCTATAGTAGAGAAATGGGGTTACGTGTGTATGAGCAACAGCGCCAGAGTACACAGCAAAACCCATCAGCTCTGTCTCTCTGGAGTTTGGAGGTTTTGGAGGCCTTAGTTTTATCCTGCCTTGGCTGGACAGTGCTTTCTGAGAGTGTCTGTCAGAGGCGGAGTTTCCCTGCGGAGGACCATCTAGCGAAGGCTGGAGGTGGCTGGGTGCCTGAGTGAGCCTGCCTGTGCGTGAGAGCCGCTCTGACATCTTTGCGATGAAATGGAGCCAGAGAGGGTGACTGAAGCAGCACGGAGGGTCGGTCACGACTGTGGGAACAATCACGGGCCTTGGACTAGGGAGCAGTTCTAGCAGGAGGGCCGTGCGGTTGCCCAGCCTCTTGGTAACTGCTCTGGCCTCTTTGCAGGTGCCGAAGCCCAGTCGGGCAGTCGAAGGAGCCTCGTTGCAGCTGGGAGCTCTGTGGAGATGCGCGGCCGGCCGTGGAGGATGAGCTCTGACTTGCAGCATGGACGCAGCTAAGTCCTGGGCCACATTGTATGCGAGCGGGGCTGGGAGGTGCAAGGCGGTTGTCCCCTAGGTGTGGTCACTGGCGCCGCTGGCCGTGGCCGTTTGCCCACGGAGCTGAGAGGACCAAACATACTAATTGCCTGACCTGGAGATGAATTAGTGCTTGCAGGGTTTCAGATAGGTTCAGTGCAAGTGCAGCTTAGTGCAGTCCCGTGGAGTGACGCTTGCACATGCTCACATTTGAATGGTGGCTAAAACCAAGCCTCTAAACAGCAACTGTAACGCAATTCTGGTGTGTGTCTTCCTGTTCTGCTGTACTTCTGAAGGAAGGGAAAACTTAAGCTGTGGGCAGAACTCCTTGGCTTCTCTTGACTTTTCATGCTCGTGGGTGCTTTGGTGCTTGTTGCTTAAAGTTGAGGGTTTGGAATTTTTCACTTAAGGTTTATTGTTTAGTTTGTTGTTGAGGGTCTCTCACTCTGGAGTTACAGTTTATTCCTTTCTTTTGTGGGGCTCAGTCTTTATCAGTCAGCGTTTACAGTTTGCTCATGTAGTGATCAGGGTGCAGGATTTAAAATCCAACCTCATCCATAAATTTTAAAGCCTCGGCAACCACTGGGGTTCCAAGACTTGCAGTTTGTCACTTAGCGTTCAGGGCTTATGACTTGCTGAGAAATGAGAAGGGCTAAATCCTTAGATAATAAGCTGTAAGCCCTGAAGCCTAAGCAGCAGGCTGCAAACCCTCCTTTGGGCTTTGTAACCTTCCCCTATACCCAGCATTCAGCTTTGCGTGCTGACCTGAGCTCTGGATTTGATATGGCGCAGGCCGATCACGCTGAGACTGGCAATGTGACAGGTGAGCTGAGAGCTGTGGAAGTGTCTTGCAGGGCTCTAGTCTGGGGTAGGGCAGAAGTGCAGACAGGCGAGATCAGGCATTTTCCTCTCATCTCTGAGATGAATCCTAGCCCTGAAGGAAAAAGCAGAGGAGTAGGCTGTCGGCTACTCGGACAGCTGCCACGTCAAGGGCAGCAGCAGGAGCTGACCCTTTCCGACGGATGGATGGACACTGGTGTGGTGATGACTCTTCAGGCATCACAGGTAAGGGGAAGCATGCTGACACTGAGCTCCATGGCAGACTCTCTTCCAGGTGTTGTTTCTGCGCAGTAAAACAATAAATAGTTGCCTTATTCTTTGCACTCATGTCTGTGGTTCCTGCTGTCGGTTTGCCTGAAGATCTGTCTGGGGCTGGGAGCTGGTCCCTGAGTCCCTTGTACTTTGGAGTCCCTGCGCTTCCCAGGGAGCCAGGTGCTGTTCCCAGAGCTGCGGGGAATTTCCCTTGCGTTGCCTGGACCCCTGGGGCTCTTGGGGGTGTTTCCCATCATCGTGGGGGCAGCCAGAGCCCCTGCAGGGCTGCCTGAGGTCCCCAGACTGCTTCTGGATTTGCTTTCAGCACTCCACAGTGTCCCTTGTGTGTCTGGGGCCAGGGCCTATGTGCCTGGAGCTGGGAGATAATTTCTGGGGGGGATGGAGGAAGCCTGCAGGCACCATCCTGTCAGCTGCATTGAACCCTGTGACATGCCTTATGACCCCTCTGGTGTGCACCAAGGCCCTTCATTTGTATTTTGGTTTGTCCCAGAGCCCTGCATTTGCCCTCTGATGCCCTCAGGACCCCTCAATTCACATTTTGGGTTGCCCCTGAGCCCTCTGCGTGCCTTTCAGGCTGCCCCGGGGCCCCCTGTGTGTTTTGCAGCATGGCGCAGAGATCTCTGTTTAGCTTTTTCTCCTGCCCTGGAGTTTTCTGGGTGCTTCTCGGTATGCCCCAGGGCCCTCCTTTTGGTGCCCCCAGAGTCACTCTGCTCTGTCATTGCTTTTTTGCCTTTTTTTTTTTTTTTTGACTTATGTTGCACCCAGAGCTCTCGATTTGTTCTCTTGTCCTCTGCATACTCCCCTTTCCTCTCTCTACACCCCAGGGCTCTCCCTTCAGCTTTCAGGAAGCTGCTGGCAGGAGAGTGGGGGTGCCTCTGCTGCCCTGGCAGCCCCAGCTGTCCCTGAAGGGGCTGATGGCCAGGCCCCCTGCCCAGTTCCTGCAGGACCACAGCTGCGGGCCCTGGGGCTGGGATGAATGCCAGGGGGAGCTGGGTGGCAGGACGAGCCCCAGGTGGGGCTGAGGGCAAGGGCGGGCATGTGCTGGGGCTGCAGCCGCGTTTGGGGGAAGCTTGCATTGAGGCCAGACCTGGACAATGGAGCTGCCGCGGAGCACCGCCCACTGGGACCGGCCCGGCGGCCGCCCCGCAGAGGAGGTGAGCGGGGCCGGGGGAGGCGCGCTGCAGGCTGCGGGTCCCACATGTGCCGGGGGTCCCGGTGGCTGGGAGCGTCCCGGGCAGCGCAGCGCAACCGGGGCCAGGGATAGCAGTGGGGGCCGAGGACGTGGTGGGGAAGAGGGGTGCCCTGGGGCCACGGAGGCGGGGGGAGGAAGGGGGTGCGCCGGGGCTGTCGTGCAGTTTATTGCGCGGTCGGAGGAGCGCGAAGGGGGGGGTCTCCTGTGTCAGCTCGGGAGCGTGTCGGGGAGCGGGGGGGAGGAGGGATCGCAGCGGAAGCCCCAGGGAGGGTCGCGGGGGGTCGGGGGCAGTGTCGCAGCTGAGCCGGGGCCGGTCGCGGGGGTGGCGGGGGAGCCCCGGGCCGGTGCTGGGGATCGCGGGGCCGCGCTCGGGGCTCTGCAGCGGTTTCCGGGGGGAAGGGGAACGGGGGCGGGACGGAACGGAATCTCCACGGAGTCAAACCTCACCGAGCGCTGCGGCCCCCAGCATGCCGGGAGCAGCAGTCTTCCGGCACTGGGCTTCCGGGCGGCCATGTTGTTTTGTGCGGCATGCCGGGAGCGGTAGTCTTCCGGCACTGGGCTTCCGGGCGGCCATGTTGGTTTGCGCGGCATGCCGGGAGTGGTAGTCTTCTCAGACTGGGCTTCTGGGCAGCCATGTTGTGCCTCTCGAGGTGGGCGGGGGGGGGGGGGGGGGCAGGTCTCTGCCAGCGGCGTTCCCACCAGCCAGCCGTGTTTTGCTCTGTGGCAGGCCAGGAGCTGTAGTTCCAGGTGCCGGTGCCTTCTCAGCCCTGCAGCAGTGGCCCGCTGGGTCTGTTCCTTACTGGACATGTGCCGCTCGCGCAAGAGTCCCCGTAGGTCACTGGACACAGTGGAATTTCCCTGTTTTTTCCTGGTACAGGGCAGGAAGCGTTTTCCATCTCTGGTGTGACCAGGCAGGCTTGTCCCCAGGGGCTGGGGCTGTCCCTCTTGGAAATGAGCAGGGCTGGGAGAGTAGGAGGGGTGCTGTGGGCTCCTGGGAGTTGTAGCTTTGCTCAGGATTGGGGCCAGTTATGCAGCAGCTGAGGAGTGGCGGTGCTGGGAGGGCGCAGTGCAGAGCTGTCCTGCTGTGCAGCACAAGGGAAAGTCCTCAAGGAAATGTGAACAGCACCGTTTCTGTCCAAGGACCCTAACACAGCCTGAGACACCCTGGAACAGCCACCCCACAGCAGCACCAGGGACACCATGTCACTGCCTCCCGAGGGCACTGCGTTCAGCTACCTTTAACTGTGTGGAAAGAGCCTGCAGGAAGGAGCCCTGGCCACAGGTACAGAGAATCCCCAGTTGCCCCTAAGCATCTGGAACTATATGCATTTTCTTTACAAAGATGCCATCTCTTTGATGCCTTGCTGCTTCTTCTGTGTTGCTCGGTGCCCAAGTCTACTATGTTCAGATCCACTTTTCTTGCTGCCCTCTGCTCTGTCTGAGCTGCTCGCCAGATCAAAAGGCGTGTGCACCTAAGAACTAGGCCAGGGTGTCCCTGCTGCCTGCTGTAGGACAAACAGGAGGGCAAATCGGGACAGGACATGAAAGTACATGTGGATGAGAAACAGCTGCTTTAGAGATCTAAGACGCAGGGGCAACTGAGAGGAGTGAAAGGAGCAGGGGAAAATGGTGATGAGGAAGGTGTGCTGTTAGAGGCAGTACAGTGCAGGAGAGAGGGGAAAACTTGCTCCTATGATGAAATAAAAACTGACCTTAAGAGAGATTTGCTTTTTGCTCTTCAGGTTATGAATAGGCATGACTTCCTGAGAACTGTTCTGAGCATGCGGTGTTGCAGGTCACGACTGCCTGGGCAGCGATCCCCAACTTGTCTGCCGAGACTACGTGACAGCTGACAGCTGCCTGTGCAATGAAAGCAAAGGCCAACTTCTCAGAGGGAAGAGGCAGGCTCCAAGCAGGAGGATTATGGCAGGTGAGTTAATGCCCCAGAACCTTCAGTTTTTCTCCTTGTCCCCCCAGGACTCACCCACTTGCTCACTAGTTCTCTCAGGTCCAATCTATTTGCCTTTAGGTGTGCTCCAAGGCACTCTTTGTTCTCTTCTCCCTTCTGAAGTCTGTCTCTTTCTAGTTCCTACAAGATTACTCTGACATTTGGTGTTTGTGGGCCCTTTGGTAGCATCCAGACTCCTATGTTTGTCCTCTTGTCCTATTAAGTCCCCTCTCTTTTCCCTCTAGTCCCCTCAAAACCTCTCTGTTCGCCATTGGTGCATCCCAGAGCCTTTGCTTTTCCCTCTAGTCCTCTTGGGATGCTTCTGTTTGCCCTCTAAGCCCCTTAGGATCCATCTCACTGCCCTTTAGCCCCATCAGAACCCCTCTGATTGCCACACACACCCTTCAGGACACCTGGGTTTGCCTTGGGAGTACCTTGTGCTCCAGCACCCCCTAAATGCTCTCAAGTCCCACCACAGCTCCCGCTTGGGAGTTCTCCATTTCTCTCACATCCCTTTGTCCTCTTTGTTTGCTTCTTAGTGCATACCGTATCCCTCCATTTCCTTTTGGTGTGCCTCACACCCTCTCAGTTACCCTCTACTCCCTTCAGAACCCCTGCATTTGTTTTCCTAAACTCCCCAGAACCCTGTGTTCTATTGCGCTCCAGGGCTCTGTTTGCACCCTAGTCCCATCAGCACCCATCCTTTTCCATTTTGGTGTGCCCCAGTGCCCATTGTGTGCTATCTGTTCCCCTCTGGACTCCCACATTTGCCCTCTAATCCCCACAGAATGCTTCCTTTGGCCTGTGGGCTCCCTAACAACCCCTCTCCCCACCCTGTGAGCCTTCGGTGTGCACCAGAGACAACCTTCTGATGTGCCATCCTACAACCCAATGTGTGCCCTCTAATCTTTTCGAGGCTCTTCCATTTTGCAATCTAGTTAACTTAAAACTGATCCCAAAGTCTTCATTGTGACCTAGAGGCCTCTGTTTGATGTCTAGTCCCCTTAGGACTGCTCGAGTCCTCTCAGAAGCCCTCCATTCGACTTCATTGTGCACCAGAGGCTCAATTGGGCATGTAGAGTCCTTAGGACCCCTCTAGTACCCTCAGAACCCCTCCTGAGGCCTTTGTAGTGCTCCCAGAGCCCTTTTTTGGTCCACCGGCTCTCGTAGGACTTCTCTAATTCCTTCAATATCCCTCTTTTGGCCTTCATTGTGCAGGAGCCCTCCGTTGTCCTTCTAGCTCTCCAAGCACCTCTCTAGTCCCACCAGGACCCCTCCTTTTGCCTTCGTTGTTCCATATAGCATTTTTTTTCTTCCTTCTAGTCCCTTTACAACCCCCCGGTCTACTCTAGGTGCCTCTTTTGGCCAAAATTGTGCCCTGCAGCCCTCTTTTGGCCCTCTAGAACCAAGAGGACCCCTCTAGTCACCTCTGAATCCCTCTGGAGGCCTTTGTTGTGCCCCAGGGCTGTCTTCTGGCTCTCCTGACGACCCCTTTGGATCCCTCAAATTCCACCTAAGAACCTTTCTGGAGGCTGTCCTTGTTCCCCAGAGTCTTTTTTGGCCTTGTAGACCTGTTAGCACCCCTCCAGTGCACTCTCAAACACTCTCTTGGCCAAAATTGGGCCCCAGAGCTCTTTGGGCTCTCCAGACCCTAGCGAATCTCTCTCGTCCTCTCAGACCACCTCCTGAGCTCATCCCTGCTCCCCAGTTGATATTTTTTCAGCCAGGTAGACCACTTAGGACTCCTCTAGTGCACTTTGGACTACTCTTTCAGTCTCCCTTCTGTCCCAGAGCTGTCTTCTGGCCCTCCGGCCCCTTTAGCACCCCGCTAGTCCCTTCAGAATCCCTCCAGAGGCCTTTGTGGTGCTCCAGAGCCCTCATTTGGCCCTCCAGCCTTCTCAGCAGCCCTCTCGTCTGCTCTGCACTCCTTTTTTTGGCCAAAATGGGGCCCCAGAGGCTTTTTCTTTGTTCATTGGTTCCCTCAGGAAACCCCTAGTGTGCTCTCGACCCCTCTTTTGGCCAAGATTGGGACCGGAGTCTTCTGTGGGCACTCTAGACCCCTGAGGACCCCTCTAGTGTACTCTGGACCACTCTTTTGGCCACAATTGGGCCCCAGAGCTGTCTTCTGGCCCTCCAGCCCCCTTAGGGAACATCTAGTCTCCTCAGAACTCTTCCAGTTTTCTTCCTGGTTCACCAGAGTCATTTTTTGGCCATGTAGACCCCTTAGCAGCCCTCTAAGTGTGCTGTGGACTACTCTTTCAGCCTTTTTTATGCCCCAGAGCTGTGTTTTGGATGTCTAGACCCCTTTAGGACCCTGGTAGAGCCCTCAGAGTCCCTCCGGAGCCCTTCTTCATGCCCTGGAGCCCTCTTTTGGCCCTTTAGCAGCCCTCTATTCTGCTTTGGCTTCATTTTTTGACCTTTTATTTCCCCCCCACAGACCACTCCTGGCCCTCTAGAACCCTTAGCACCCTTCTAGAGGCCTTTGCCATGCTCCAAAGCTGTCTTTTGGGTCTCAAGTTCCCTTAGGACCCCTCTAGTGTGCTCAGAACCCCTCTGGAGGCCTTTGTGTCCCGGAGCCCTCTTTTGGCCATCCACATCCCATAGGAGCCCTCCTGTCCACTCAGAGCACCTCCTGAGGTCGGTCATGTTACCCAGTTTTGATTTTTTTTTTCCCCTGTGCCATTTAGTCCCCTTAGGAGCCCTCTAGTCTGCTCAGAACCTCTCCTGGGGTGCTTGTTGTGCCCCAGAGCTGTCCTCTGGCTCCACAGCCCCCTTTGGAACCCTCTAGTCTCCTCAGAAGCCCTCCAGATTTCTTCCTTGTTCCCCAAAGTCATTCCTTGGCCATGCAGGCCCCTCAGCACCCCTCTAGTGCACTCTGGACCACTCTTTGGGCTTTCCTTGTTCCCTAGAGCTGTCTTTTGGCTCTCTAGCTCCTTTAGAACTTCTGCAGTGTTCTCAGAACTCTTCCTGAGCCCTGTCTTATGCCCTGGAGTGCTCTGTTCATCGTTCAGCTGCCTGAGTACCCCTCTTTTCCTCTGAACCCCTTCAGAGGCTTTGCTTGTTCTCTTCTGGCTTCTTTTAGTTGCTCTCTAGTCTCCGTAAGAGATGTCTAATCTGCTCTGGGTTCCTCTTTAGAGCTTTGTTGTGCTGCATAGACCTCTGCTGGTCCTGTAGAGCCCTGAGGAACCCCTTTATTTCACTCTGGACTACTCTGTCAGCCTTCCTTGTTGTGCCCCCAGAGCCCTGCGTAGGTTCTCCAGCCCTCTTAGCATCCCTCTTCCCTCCTTGTGCCAGTCCTCCACTTAGAAATACAGAGCTAGTACTCCCCTGGGGAACTACCCATTCCACCTACTGACCCCTTTTTCTGAGCACTCTAGGTACTATACAGGAAGTACCCCTCTTCAGAAGTACTCACATTACAGAAGCAGCCTTGTTCCAGGAGTTTATTTTGATATCTTGGTTTGCCCTAGAGGAAATGCTGTCCTGCTACAACAGCTGTATTATATGCAGGTCTGAACCAATTAGAGCACTGTGGTGTAGTGTTCCCTTAACAGGTTATGTTGAATCTTGTAGCTTTCTTTCTAAGCATAAGCAGAACTGATTTTTAGTTTTTAGTGCAAAGGCTAGTGCTAGTTTGGGTAAAAAAGCTTAATAACATACCTCCTGATATTATGGGTTCAGTATATAAGGTTTCAGTAATAAAGAAGATGGTCTGTTTTATCAAAGAGGTCCGTCTGTCCTTTCTGTGCTCTCCCATCCAGATACTGAGTGGAAGCAAAAGGCTTGCTTCTGCTTAGCCCTATGTATTTATGGCTGCCAGTGGTTTGCCCCTCCCCTTCCAAGGGCTTGTGGGTAGGGCAGTGGGTGAGGCTAGGGTTACATAAACCCAGGGTGTTCACACAGTCTCTGCTCTCTTTGGGGATAGTGCTCTGGAACTGCCTTGGGAAATAACAGCATTTGTGGAAGTGAAACTATCCAGAAAGACTTATTGCTGCATTTAGAGAAGCAAGGGCCATTCCTTAATGTTAGAGCAATGAGATGGCTGAAGGTGGAGTTGTGAGCATGCCAGAAAATTGCTTATAGCAGGCAGTTTTGGTTTTGTGTTGGTATCTTGGTGTGGGGTGTTCAGGGGTGGACGAGGGTTTCTGAGTGTGCAGTTGTATCCTCTGTTAATTGTCAGTATTGTTTTCTGGTGTTTGTGTGTTTACTGTGGAAGGGGCCTAACTTCCTCACTGGGCTCTTTGAACATGCTGATGCTTGAGGCATTGCTTGTGCCTCTGCTGGACTGCAGACAAGAGAAGAGAGCAGGGGTCCTGGGAAAACATTTCCTTCTACACTTACACCCTAGGTGGTGGTTGTGTGTTTTATCTCCAGTAAGGTGGATCTGTGTGAGGTATTGCTCTCATCAGCTAGTCTGGTTTCTGGCTCGCTGGATGTTTTGCTGCTCCTCAGAAATACTGTCAGCCCTGTTCAGGGAGAAACTGTGTGGGGTTTTTCTGTAGTATGCAGACTTGTAGAAGAGTCCAGATTTTGTATGAAGAGGGAAGGAAGCCTTCTCCCTTCCTGTAACTGCAGTAGGATGAGAAAGGAAGTCACCTCGTCGGAAAGCAAAGCGGACTGTGAGTAAGCCCATGTGCCTGAAGAGCTCAAAAACCAACCTCCCCTCAGCTAATGAACTCACCTCTCTTCTTGCCTAAGCCTCAGTGCTGAGAGAGAAGAAACGGTTGTACTTCTCGGAACCACCAGGAACCAATTTGCAGTCTTGCCTGGCAGCTCCTTTCTTATATCCATGCCTGTGAACCTAGTGCCACCTGCCCTTCTGTGGCTCTGCTTCTGACCCCTACCCTGGCTTCTGGGGCTGCCTACTTTGCTTCTTCAGGTACTATGTCGGCCCTTTGCAGGCATGGCTGAGGATTTCAGGTGAGGTAGAATGGGTGATCAGAATGGTGTTTCAGTTGTTGTAGGGCTGGTCAGCGCTACCTGGCAGCATAGTAACTTTGTCTTGGTTTTCCAGGTGCCATGGGTGTCCCCACAGCAATGATGTTGGAGTCTGGAGTTGGTGCGGCACAGGTGAGCACAACATCAGTGGCGCTTTGGTGGAGGGTGCTCTTCAGCTGGAGCTGGCTGGCATGGGGGTGATCTCCCGTGCTCTGGTTTGGCAGGCAATGAAGGCGAATGTGGTGACCGAAGGAAGATCAGAGAGGATGTGGCTGCCATTGAGGATGCCTCTTGAGGACCAATGGTGTGACGCACAGCACTGCAAAAGCTAAGGTGAGGAGCAAAGTGTCGATGTGTCTTGGGTGTGTGTGCTGACATACAGTGTAGTATGGAGAACTCTTCTGGATGAGTGCTGTGTGTGAGGCAGAGGCAGTGGGGTGTGCATGGCAGAAAGTGAGGGTGTGGTAGGCAGAGCAGCTCCAGCCTGTGTCTGTGTTGTTGAGTAGTTTATGGGGTGTGTGTTGTAGCTGTGGTATCTTTTGCTCAGGTCTTGATGTCGCTCTTGTTTGCGCTCAAGGAGCGTGGCCCATGCTCTGCAGCGCTAGCGCGGCAGGCATCCATTGTCTTTTGCCTGGCCCGACTCATCAGCATTGTGCTAATGGATAGCACCTTGTTCTGTGCAGGCAGCTAAAAGGGGTGGCGTGTCACTCTGGTTTTGCATCGTGGCCATTTGCAGCCATCATTGAGGCCTCCTTGGCCGTTCCTCTTCTGAGGCCGCTCTTGTTTTGCACCTTCCTGGCATCCTTTCAGGATTTTCTTCCCTGCATCGTCAGAGCCTCAGGTCTGCCTTGCTGGCTTCTTCTGCATCACTCTTCCCAGCTTTGCTGGCCCCTTTCCATCACAGGCAGTAGCGTCTGACTCTTCCGTGGGCTCATCCGGAGCATCAGAGCTGTGTGGTTGTGGCATTGTAGGGCTTTTTGGCTGGCAGCATCTTATGCATGGGAATAGTTCTTTTTGCATAGGGCTTTCCTTCATGTTTGTGTCTGTGTGTCTGTTCGGGGCTGGAGCTGCCTTGCCTGTGGGTGTTAGGAATGATAGTGCGTGGAGTGTGTCAGTGATGGGCTGGGACAGTGATTGGTCAGCATCTGTGTGTTCCATTTTACATTGCTTTTTTGCAGATGCGGATTAGTGTTTGGATCTCTTGAGGGAGATGGAGGAAGGAAGGGGAATGCCGTAAGAAGGTGAGCTAGAGATTCCTTGTTGGAAGGAGTGTTGTGGTCAGTGGTTCCCTGGTTAATTTTTGCTTTGTGCTTGTAGGTGTGGAGCCTTGTGGAGAGCAAGTTGCTTGCGTCCGGGAGGAGCAGGGCAAGGTGAGTGTTGGTCTGAGAGAGGAGGCAGAGCCCAGTGTAGGGCTGTTGTCTCGTTGGCGCTGTTCTGGTTTTACAGGTGCCTGGTGGGCCTTGGCGTGGCGGCCAATGGCCCAGCAGTCAAGATGGGTGAGCAGAGCAGGCAAAGGTGTTGTAGTGAGGTACTGTTGTGGTGGGGTGTGGTTTTGGCATCACCTCAAGGTGTGGTTGTCTCAGGTTTTGCAGGAAGTTGTGAAGAGGAGAAGTAGAGTGCTGAGAAGAGCCCGAGCAGGTAAGAGGGGGAGCTTGTTGGGTCAGAATCTGATGGCGTGGTAGGGTGATGCCGGGTTGCCTCTTGGTGATGTCTTTTGCTGTGCTTTTTCAGGTATGGTGTGGGCCTTTCCCAAGCGTGGCTGAGGATTTCAGGTGAGCGGATTGGTGTTGGGCATTGTAGGGCTGGTGAGCGCTGCCTGCCAGAAGAGTGGCTTCATTATTTTGTTTTTTCCAGGTGCCATGGGCTTCCCCCCAGCCAGGATGCTGGTGTTTGGAATTGGCGCAGTTCAGGTGAGCGGAGCACCCATGGTGCTTTGGTGGAGAGTGCTCTTGCAGGTGAGGCTGGAGCCAACTGGCACGGGGGTGACTACTTGTGCTCTGGTGTGGCAGGTGAAGGCAAATGTGGCAAGCAAAGGAAGATCGGAGAAGATGGGTCTGCCATTGAGGATGGCTCTTGAGGACCGATGGTGATGCAGAGCACCGGAAGAGCTAAGTTGATGGGCAAAGGGTGTTGGGGTG
The DNA here is from genome assembly GCF_036370855.1 of Dromaius novaehollandiae. NCBI lineage: Eukaryota > Metazoa > Chordata > Aves > Casuariiformes > Dromaiidae > Dromaius > Dromaius novaehollandiae. The sequence goes on along the minus strand of NW_026991301.1, from coordinate 326,337 downwards.
TCTTGACTGTGTGTGTGTGTGTGTGCGCGCGCAGGTGTGTGCTGACGTTCAGTGTAGAGTGGAGGGTGGTTCGGGATGTGTGTGTGCATGAGGCAGTGGGGTGTGCATGGCAGAAAGTGAGGATGTGCTAGGCAGAGCGGCTCCAGCCTGTGTCTGTGTTGTTGTGCAGTCTGTGGTGTGTGTTGTAGCTGTACTCTCTTTTGCTCAGGTCTTGATGTTGCTCTTGCTCGTTGTGCTCAAGGAGCACAGCCCGTGCTCTGCAGCACTAGCATGGCAGGCATCCACTGTCTTTTTGCCTGGCCTGACTCGTCAGCATTGCTCCAATGGATTGTGTCTTGTTCTGTGCAGGCAGCTAAAAGGGGGTGGTCTGTTGCTCTGACTCCACATCGTGGCCGTTTGCAGTCAGTCATCTTTGCAGCCATCATCGAGGCCTCACTGGCCACACCTCTTCTGAGCCCGCTCTTGTTGTGTGTCTTCCTGGCGCCCTTTCAGGGTTTTCTCCCCAGTGTTGTCACAGCCTCAGGTCTTTCTTGCTGGCCTCTTCTGCATTGCTTTTCCCAGCTTTGCTGGCCCTTTTCCGTCACGGGTGGTGGCATCTGACTCTTTCATGGGCTCGTCCAGGGCATCAGAGCTGCACGGTTGTGGCGTCATAGGTCTTTCTGGCTGGCAGTGTCTTCTGTGCTGCCATTTTTTGTGTGTGTTTGGGGGGGGGGGAGGAAGTTGGGGTGTGTGTAGTAATGGCAGTCACCAGAGCAGAATAATGTATCTATGAAACTTCTTGGGGGGGTTTCAGTAAGAAGTAAAAGTATTCTTTTCTTTAAACTCTTTTTTGATTGAGTGGCCATTTGGGGGGATTCTTATTTAAGCCAGTACAGTGTTACCTTTAAAAAAGGATGGAAGGAGATGGTTCTGTTAGTAGGGGTGATGAATGGCTGGGGTGGGAGTGAGTGGGCAGTTGTTTGGTTGTTGGGTGGGGTTGTTAGTGTGTCTAACCTTGTATGCATGTTCTTTTCTTTTTTCAGGTTCTAGTTAGAATTTCTTAGATTTTTTTTTAAAAAAAACAAACCAGACAAAAAACCAAAAAAACCCAACCAACCAAAGACCCACACAGCTGGGGTTCTGCTCCCAGCTGGGTTTCTTTTCCCCCCTGAGTCCCCAATGCTCTGCGAGGTGGTGATCAATCATTGCCTGCGTGGGTGTGGAGCTTCGGCTCGGAGCTGGGTGTTTTCTAGGCAGGGCGGTTTTTGGAGGCGCTTGGTCACCCTGTTACTGGGAGCTGTCCAAAAACCTGGAGGTGCACTTGCCTGTTTCTGCAGGAATGTAGAGTATGTGCTGGCTGATGTATTGGTGAGATTAGAGATGGATGCTGAAGAGTATGTGCAGGTGATGTAGAGTGTGGGCTTGTTTGTTACGTTTTGTGTGTTGTGAGGATAGAAGCCCAAGAGTTGCTGATGATGCAACGACGAGTGTTCTGCTCTGCTCTCTGCTCTGTGCGCTGTGGTCTGTAATCTCTGTGGTCTGCACTTTGTGCTTTGCTCTTTCTGCTCTCCACTGTGCTCTTTGCTTTTCTTCTTTGCTCTTTAATCTGTGCTTTGCTCTCTGTTTTCTTCTGTCTTCTTTTTCTCTAGCATACCAGCTGGGAGTAAATAATTATTACTCTACAATTAAAATAAAAAAAATTATTTACTCCCAGATAGTATCCTACTCTTGCTAATGAATTCATTAAATATGCAAATTAAGCCTTCCCATACTTATTTCTTTTTAGACACATATACAAATAATAAAATGTGTATGCACTGTATATATACATACATACAGTCATACACATATACACCTTAGGCTTAGAGAGCTACCCTTAGCAGGTTACATAGCCAGTTTAGGGGTGACAGGGCAAGGAGTAAGGGTGACTACAAGTTCAAGGTAGCAGGTCAGAGGTTGGGGTTACGCTCAGAGCCATCAAGGCAGAGTGGGAGGGTTAGGGTTAGAGCCATTTAGGGTTGGGGTTGGGTTTGGGGTTAGGGTTGGGATTAAGAGTTGTTAGGGGTTGGAGTTAGGGTTTTAGGGTTAGGGGGTTTAGAGGGTTGGAGTCAGGGCCATTAAGGGTTTAGGGTTAGAGGGTTAGGGTCTGCCATTTAGGGTTGTGGTTAGGGCTGGTTGGGCTTAGGTTAGGGCCAGTTGGGGGAGGGGGATTGGGGTGGGGTTGGGGGTTAGTTAGTAGGCAAAAAATGTAGTGGTAACTGCAATACAGAAAGAAGCACTAGTGTTTCAGAGTGCTGTTGTTGCCTTTTAAATAAGCTATCTCATCTTTCTGGGCTTTCTTATCTGACCTGAAAAATAGGAACAGTACTCCCTTGTATCACAGGTCATTTCAATGTGTAATTAAAGAAGTCTGGTCAGAAGCTATGATGAAAATGCCCCATACTTGTGACTACTGAGAAAATAAATTGTGTGTTGCCAGTTTCCCATTACTTCTAGGGGTTGAATCAGTTTCTTGTTGGGAGATAACACGAGTGTGCTACCAGCATGCCTGAGAGGAATCACTATGAGGCCATTGAGGTTTATCCTCTCTGGACTAACAAAGCCAAGAGGTGAAGGTGACTTGCTTTTTTTTAAGCACATTAATAGGGAATCTTGGAATGATCACGCAGACCAAGGTTGATCCCCCGGCTTCATACACAGCGTACCTTTTCCTCGGTAGCTTGGCTTTTGTGGCTTTCTGTTACTGCTCAGCTATCTCCCCAAGGTTGCTGGTGAACTCTTCAGCAGTGAGGAGAGCCATTTCAATCAGTGCCTGTGTGGCACAGCTATTCACTTTTCTCCTCGGGGCTCGTGCTAAGTGTCTCCTGCTGGCAGTAATGGCATATGACTGCGTGTGGCTGTCTGTAACCTTCTACTTTATGCAACTGTCATGTCCTCAAAAGCCTATACACAGATGGTAATCATCTCCTATTTCATTGGCTTTGTCCATGCACTTGCACAAACTATCTCCACCTTCACACCCTCTTTCTGTGACTCCAGTGTTGTCAGTCATTACTTCAGTGACTTTCCCCCTATGATCCAGCTTTCATGCTCTGACACCTATAGCAACGAGATGGTACTTCATATTTTTGGTACATTTCATGGCATCTTCGCATCTCTGGCAATTCTAATCTCCTGTATCTATCTCATCTCCACCATCTTGAGGATCCACTCCTCCAAGGGCAGATGCAAAGCCTTCTCCACCTGTGCTTCCCATCTGAGAGCTGTCTTGTTGTTTTATGGGACTACCGTTTTTATGTATGTTAGGCCAATGTCCAGCTACTCATTGGACTGAGATAAATGGGCCTCTCTGTTCTATTCAGTGGAGACTGCGGTGCTGAATCCTATAATCTACAGCCTAAGGAATAAGGAGGTGAAGGATGCTCTGAGGAGAGTTTTAGGTCATAGTAGAGAAAATTCAGAAGAATTGTTAGAAAGAGAACTTTGGGGAAAATTTATCAAAACCTTGATACGAAGAGTAGGACTTCCAAGGAAGACTTGATCAGCTTCTAAGGGTGAGATTTGGAAAGGTACTTAACTGTTAGAAGTGATTTTAGGTTGACTTTTAACTGGTTGTATCTTCAATTTTTATCTTGAAAGATTGTGTTCCTCTGCTACTGAAACCTGGAGGAATCCTTGCTTTCAACTTCCAAGTTCCAAGCACAAACAGGACTCCTGGCTGAGGAGCGTGTGGCACAGCATTTCAGTTCTCTGTTCTATTAGGAACGTTCGCCCTTATAGGAAAACCACCAGTCCATGGAGACGAGAAAAAGCTTTCAAAGATATTCAAGAGGAGAAAAGAAATGTGATTTGAATTTTATGGCCATTTCTGCTACGTCTTCAGTAAATGAAAGGAGTAGCCTCTTCCAGTGTAACACGAAGAACCTGAAGTTCTGGAAAGGAAGTCTTAGAGAACGGACACCTGTGTTTTCACCCCTCCCCCCCCCCCCCCCCCAAACACTAGGGAAAGTAACTCTCCCTCTTCTGTCAAATCTCTCTCTTCCGTCAGTCATGACTGCCACCTTTTTTCCTATTCTGCCTGGAAACATGAAAAAATCACAGAAATTCAAGAAAGGTTTACTTCTAATTTTGCTACTATTGTAAAGTAACAGGAACTTATTCCTGCTTTTCACCTCTACGTATCATCAGTTAACTTGAGGCAACTGAGTGAACTGGTAGTTATTTTAAGGACATTGGACATAATTTGAAATTTAATCAAGCTGAAGTGTTCTTTCACTCCAAAAAAAGAATACTGAAATAAGATTGTGACTTACCAACTACACATCTGTCGTCAATGTGGCTTTGAGAATAAATGCCAAATCACTTCTGGCAGTTGAGAAAGTTGGGAAAGGCTTTGGCATCCTTTTATCGATTCAACTAAGCTAGCTCTAGGGATAGGTGTTCTATCACTAATAGATGTTCCATCCCTTCTGGCTGAGTTTATGAATATTGTCCCTCAGTTGGCAGAAGGAGTTTAGATCTTTATTGAGCTGAAAGTGATGGAATGAATCTCAGACAGGTGAGAGGTCCCTGCTTCTGCATGAATGAGGCTTACAGTCAAAGTGGGATGGAAAGAGGTCTTGCAGATTCCCTTTGCATTCCACTGCATGACTGCTAGGGCTTTTATTTCCCCGACTTCCTCTCCTTAAAGCTGTGCATAGAGATAGCAAAGCTTGTGTCCCTATGATCATCTATGGCACACTAAAGAAGGATTTTACAAGTCTCTCTTTGTCAAACTGCTGCCAGCATATTTTACACTGAGAGGTAACGTGACTGAGAAACATAATTATTTTTGCCCAAAGACACATGGCTAAGGAGAAAACTTATCTTCAGTATGTTATAGTCTGAATTTTGATCAAGTAGTGATGATTAAAGGTCATTGCTATCTCAGAAGCCATTTATCTCAAGAATGCTAAAATTAGAATATGCACAGGGTAGTAAAAACATTTGGACTATGTGCACTATTATCCCACTGGCCTGACAGTCCTAAACAGTAGGAAAAAGAATGTGACAGTGTAACCTTTTGGTCCTGCTATTTGTCATCCTTCTGTTGCTGCAGAGGCTGAAGCTCAAGGTTTATCTCTTGTTTCTGATTATTAAGTTTCATCAGATATGTGAAGTTCACAGTTTTTATACTTATCAATGTTGCACTGTCCTTATCTTGAACAGAGATGTGAGGTTTTTTTTAAGCCAGATTTCTGAGTTGTCCAAAACTGTCTTTTTCAGTGGACTGCCAGCTCAAAGGAAGGAAATAGCTTGAAAAGAAATCATAGACATCATTTGGTCATCAAAGAGCTTACCTCCACAGCAGTGAGTCACATCTGCACACCTTCTCTCTCTGTGCTGATGTTTAAGATATTCAAAGCCATCTAGAGCTAAGCCTCAGCAGAACTGGCAGCATGTTTCAATCAAGAATCAAAATCTCAAACCTAAATATGCTTTCTGACAAATATCATCAAAAAGAACAGATTTTCATAAGCCCTGCATTCATCTATCCCTTAGTCTCCACCTAGAGAAACCCAGACAAAATTAGGGAATTTAAAATGTTAAAGATCTGATGTCTCTTCAAAGCTACAGTTTGCTTTTCTAAGAAAGCCTTATGATCCACCATCTAGAATCCTGTTCTTCTTCTTTCCTTCCCAAAAATTTCAGTTCCAGTAGGAGATTTGGGAAAATTCCTGCCGAATGACTTGTCATGACAGCAATGCTAAAGTCAGTCAATGTGTGGTAGAACAGCATTGCCTAGAGTCAGGAGGTCCTAGGGGCATTTGGGGTTTCCCTGTTGCAAGCAGGTGAGGAAAACTCAATGAATCAAGAACAGTACTATTAAGAATTTTAGGAAAATTGTCAGTGTTCAGCTGGGACTTAGGTTATATTCCAGTATGGAGAGAGATTCAATCCCCGTATTTCTACTGGGATACCTAGTCCTTAGGTTTTTGTAGTGTAAAGCACTGGAGGACCGGCCAAAGTATGAAACTTCATCCAGTCTTTAAACAAAGCTGTGAAAAATATCCCGATAATTAAACTGGATTGTGGCTGCAACATTGATTGGCATGCAATCATGCTTGGATTGCTGCTCTGATAAATTATAAAGCTCAGCTATGCCATAAGGTCAAGGCCTTGGAAAGGTGGTAGCAGTGTAGTTATAGCTCCGTATGGGCTACAAAGTCCATTAACAGGGCAGAGTAGCCCTGATTTCAGCTTTGCTGAAATATGAACATAATGGTTAGGCTGCAGCTGTGCCAACTTGGTAAGACCTGGCCTAGCTCCATGGACCTGCCACCATCCTGACCTTTGTGACTGCAACCTGTAAACATACAAATAACAAATCCAGATCCTGGCAGAAGAAAGTAAGAGAGTTTTCTCTCTTTAATGAAGTGGTGGCAAGCACTTAATGGCAACAGCAGCAGGAAAACTCAGCTTTTCATCTTTCCGGAGAGGAGGAGATACCACCAGATCATCCAGGTTTGGCTGAGAAAGGATTTCTCATTTGCTTGCATCCCTGTTGTGAAGGAAAATTGGCCATTTTCCGCTCAAGAATAAGTTGGGACGATTCACCAAATAAAATACTTTCCCTTTAGAGGGTGAAAAATCTCATGCTGAAAGGGAAGGAATCATGAACAAAAAGGGAATCAGTCATCACTGTAAAGGTTCTGCCATTTTCACCTCCCGTTAAAAATTATTGTTATTCTATTGGAGGTTACCAGTAACCTGGCTGATGCTCTCAAAGCTGAGTTCTTCTCATATGGGTGACTGAACTGAGGTTTCAGTTCTTGCTGAGGTCTGTTTCTAGCATAGGCTTCAAGGTATTGCATATGTACAAAACTATTCTCTCACTGACCTGTTTCATCTAGAAAGATAAGAGTAGGTACCATAGATATCAAGCCAGTTTATTCCCCCCTTGAGCCAGATCTTCAGAAGTACTTGCCCATTTCAAGAAACAGACAACAGGATTAAAAACAGCCTATAATGGTTAGGTACACAAGGAAAATGCTTACCCTGCTTAGATACACAAAGGACCAGACTGCTTTTAGACACTGAGTTATCTTTGAATAGTTGGCTGTTGTTTATCTCCAACCTACCAAACATTTTCTGCCCTATAACACAGCAACTAGCCATGGACTACTTGGGAAACTGAAGAAGGAAATTTCTGTCTCCTGCCCCAACGAGAGTGATCAAAAACTGGATTAGGTGCAAATTTGTAGACTCTCCATCTGTGCTGATACTTAAAATTCAGCTGGATAGGGCCTGAGCAATCTGATCTGCCTGAACCTGCTTTGAGGCGGAGGTTGGACTGGATGACCTCCAGAAATCCTTCCCAACTTAAATTATTCTATGCTTCTATCTGCAGATTGAAAATGATCTTTTTATCTCTTAAATGAGGAAATAGGCCTACCTTCCTTGCATGAAGGTGCGAGATATTTTGTGCACTATCGATCCCAGAAATAAACTCTTATTTTGAAAGCTTCAAACATTTAATGCACCTTCATAATACTGAATAGCTTCCTTCTTCACTCCAAAGATATCTTACTGAAAACAAATCAGAAGATTTATCTAAATAGAAAAACTTCAGGACTTCAGACTTGCAATAGAGCCCCTCCCTGCTCCACCTCCCCAGATAAATGTCATTTGCTTAGATGTTCACAGAACTACGCAATTCAGTACTGCCTTTGGAGCAACATCTCATTCTTTTCCCAGTATGCTGCAGCTGGCCTGGAGCCTGTGAAACATATGAATGAAGACCCTTCCCCTGATTCTGGCATGAGTTTAAGGACATCTCTATCTGCCAGAAAAACTAGCTTATTTGTGCTACTTAGAGGGCTTAGAGGTTGTTTGACAAACTGTTGGCCTTCAGAGCAGAGAGCTGAATTGGGTTACTCAGCTGAAGAGTGATCTGCTCTGACCGTCCCTAGCAGGGAAAGTCATCAGTGGAGCTTAGACAGCAGAGATGTCACAGGCAACGCAGCCTTAGTTAGACTGTGCTTACGGTGGCTGCTCGTGTCGTGGAGCAGGGGCAACTCCTGGGACAATGCCCATACAGTGCCATGTGTAAGATGATGAGTGAGGGAAGCTAGTCTGTTTGGGCTACGCCATGAAGTCTGCAATGTATCTGCATTGGACTGAGTCCTGTTCTAGCCTGGATTAGACTGACAATGTAATGGATTTCTGAATTGTCATCTAGACTATGTGAAAGCCGTGGTGTTCAGTGGATAGCTGGGTTAAGACTGGATGAACAGCTATTACTCGTCTGGGTTATTTATCTTTCTTTCATTTAGTCTTCTCTCACAATTTAGTCAGAAATATCTGAAACTTCCAGGGTGTTACAGGAAGCATGAAAATGTTTGCTTTCAGAAAATTTGTGCTTCTAGATCCTGCCAGAGTTGCTCTGGAAACTGACTGGTTATTTTTTAATAACACCTGTCAGTCTCAATGATAAATCTAGGGATATGGAATAATGGAACATATTCCTTCCTCATACACTACATTTACACATTAAGGGGTCTGAGTGGTTCAGGATGTGAAGAATGTGTTGCTATGAGCGATGAACCCCAGCGAGAGGGAGTGTAGCCTTTTATGGGATCTTTACTCGAGGGGGCTAACATGTTCAGCTGGCAGAGTCAGAGTTAGATATCTGTCCATAGTCTAAGCAGCTCATAGTAAGACGTCACACAATGCGCCTTTGCTTTAAATGACCTCCTTCCTCTTTTCTTCCTCTTCCTCTTCTCCTATTAGGAATGAAATGCTGGCTGGCTTCAAAAGCATTGCTTTGCACTTGCAGATCCGAGCCCTTCCCTCAGAGCAGCTCGGAGAGGCAAGGTCAAAGTGGAGTACCATTTGGATACTTGGGTCCCCAAGAGGGGAAAAGACAACCCGCACCACCGTGAACATGCCAGCGCAAACTGCACAACAGGTACGGTGACAGCAGCATGCCCGTTTTTCTGAGTAGGCTTATTCTGCCTGGGAAGGAGGTGTGAGCCGTGCCGGCGGAAGCACAGCCCCCGCCCCCGCCGTGAGCAGGGCTGGGCAGTGGCCGCAGGCTGCGGATGGTGCCCGTCGGGTCCCTGGCGCCAGGTGAGCCCTGTCTCTGCAACGGCCCCGGGTCCTAAAGGGGGGCAGGGCCACGCCACCCCGGTACCTGCCCGTCACAGACACGCTGCGATCCGATTGGCTGCGCCGCATCAGGACCGGCCCACTCGGCTGCTACGAGCCTCCTCATTGGCCGAGCTGCCCGCCGTCACAATGGCCCGCAGAGCTGGGGTCACTCTGCGGCAGAGAGGGCGGCGGCGCAGCAGCTCCTCGCGCGCTCTCTGCCCGGGTGCTCGCGGTCGCGCTGGCGGAAGCGAGCGTGGGCTCAGCGAGCCTTCTGGATAACTGGGCTCGTTCCTTTTCCAACTGGAATTGCGTGTGACAGAAATGAAGTCATGCTCTGCAAGTTGCAGTCAGGCCCCATCTGCAGGAGCTGGCCTAGAAAGGAGCTACTCCTGTGAGTAAAGACTTCAAGAGTAAAGGTGAATTTTGTGACTCCCCAAAGGCGCTGGCAGTGGCTAAGGAAAAAGGCCAGCATAATTGGACTATCAGCTGAGCGCCTGGGGATGGAAGGGACTCGGCAACAGTTCCTGAAGGCCGAGTAGTCGTGGTTGCCCATGAGAAAAAGTCAAACAGATGAGTAAACTCTTCTTCCCCAACTGTGCGCTGACCAGCCAACGTGAGTGGCAGCCTTCCTGGGCTGTCTCTACTACGTGCTTGTGTTCTGCAGGGCAGCTGGTTCTTGTGGGGGCTGCTCTCCAGAACGCTGCCTTTGAAACCTCCGTTCCTAAAACAAAGGCCGGCAGTCTCTCTTAGAATCTAATTTCCTTGCAGGCGTTACTGACGGAATTGCTCCGCCACAAAGGATGCATTTCCCACCCGAGAAGATTTCTGTGGCTTGGCGGCAAAGGCAAAGCGTTGGAGCTGGACTCCGCAACCTGGGCAATACGTGTTTCCTCAACTCTGTTCTACAGTGTTTGACCTACACGCCCCCTCTGGCCAATTACCTGCTTTCTGGGGAACACAGCCAGTCGTGTGAGTACTTGTGAACACGTTCCTTGCAAGCTGCTGGACAGCTCTGCAGGTGAAAGGACAGCAGTGACTCTGTGAAGCAGACTCTGGGTTTTCCTAGTGTCCCTGCAGGGGCTCCCTTTTAAGAGCGCATGCACGGCAGGCTCAGGATAGCTGAGGGAGTGCTTGCTTTCCTTTAATGCCCCGTGCTCCGGCGTCGAAGGAGGGTTCTTTCTTCCCTCCTGTGAATGATCAAGGGCATTGGGAAGTAAGGCGCTTCATGAATATTTGGCCTGTGGCTTTCCGGCTGCTCGAAAGATGATAAATTTTCGGAGGAGGGCATCACAGGTTCTCGGTGTTCCTTCCCAGCCGGGTTTCCCTAATGCACGACCGCTGCGAGACCTGATGTGGTCACTGCTGAACCGGAAGAAGAGGAAAACTACCACAGAGCACCGTGAAAGCAATATGAGCTAGTCGGGCTATTCCCGTGCACCTCCCTGCAGAAGAGGGCTTGGCAGTAGTCCTTCAGGTGCTTCGTCAGAAAATGCGTGCTAGTGCAGGCTTACTGGTTAATGCTTATGCGCACAGACTGGGCTGTTGGCACCTTTGGAGAAGAGAGCGTGGAACGGAGAGCAGAGACCGCACTTCCAACTTGGAGATTGTTGGTGCTTAAGGTTTTCCACAGGTACGTAGGTATCTTGCACTAGCCGGAGGTGGTTTCTTCCTTGACTCTTGACAGGTCGTGAGCAAGGCTTCTGCATGCTGTGTACGATGGAAGCTCACGTTAAGCATGTCCTGTTCTGCTCTGACAACGCCGTCGAGCCTACGGCTGTCTTCAGTGACCTTAGACGTAAGTCATTTCAGATGGCGTTCTTTGCAGAAACGTCTGAATTTTCAGAGGGTTATTTCACGGGTGCAAAGGGCTTGGAGAGATTAATTGTTGTAGGAAAGAGAGCTTTTAGAAAAGTAGGTTTCCTGTCCCTTTTGAAGAGATAAGCATTGTGCCCTTTGTGTTTATTAGGAATAGGGGAGCATTTCTGTTTTGGCAGACAGGAAGATGCTCACGAATTCTTATGTTACACCGTGGCTGCTATGCAGACAGCTTGCTTGAATGGAAGCACCAGGTAAGCAGAACCAAGTTAACCTTGAAGTGTTCTCTAGCACTTTTGACGCCTTCCTTTCCTACCCTACGTGAAAACCTTTGCCCAGGGTTTTCGTAGAAAAGAAAAGCTCTTTGAAGAAAGAGCTACCTCTCCGCCTCGGCTCTTCTGAGCGCTGATGATAATTTGTTTCCAGCTTGGACACGTCGTCGCAAGCCACCACGGTCATTCACCAAATATTTGGAGGATTCCTAAGATCCAGAGGTACTTTTGGAAACTACTACTGTCCTTGGAACTGATCTGTGCCTTTGTGCCCGTTTGTCGCAAAGAGCTTGCGGTGTGCCAAGAAGTAGCGGCTCTCAATAATGTAAACGGGCAAAGTGAGTCTCCTTCCCGTTTTGTGAAGTGCTTCTGTTTGGCTTCCAGTAACGTGCTTGAGCTGCCAAGCAGTTTCAGAGTCCTATGAGGCCTTCCTCGATATCCCGTTGGAGATAAAGGTAAGACGTCTTGGAGCGGTGGCTGACGATGCCGTCGAAGGCCCCGAGCTTTCGGGGGCTGTTCTTTCTTTTTGTGGCTTTCTAAACTCGACGGAGTTCACGTAGGCATGTATGCTGTTCACGGCAAAAACGCTTGGTGGAGGCTGGGAGGTGGATTGGACTTGGTCCTCCTCTGGAAGCCCCGTGAATGGTCTCCGTGTGTGGGGGGGGTTTAAGCCAGAGAGAGAGCAATTAGCGTATCTCCGCACGCATGCTCGTCCTATGATACTTCCCAGTTTTGGACTACCCCGATACACTTCTGATTGGTACGCGATGGCTTTTTTTGCTCTTGTGATTTACGCAAAGGCGTACCACAGATAACTTGATTGTGCGCTACCGCAGACAGGTAGCTCTTGGTACCAAAGTACAGTCCTTTTCAAACAAGGTCAGTGTTCAGCATACTCTGCTTCTGCCGCCTCCTTCGCGGTGTTCGCTGCTTCGCAAGTAGGTCTCCCACGTGTGCACGAGGGAGGCCCTGCAGCAAAAGAGGAGTTGCGGGTTGGCATTTGAGTTTCCAGCAACTCAGTGCCCTCCTTTCTTCCTCCTCCAGGCAGCCTCCTCTGTCCCCGGGGCGCTCGAAGAATTTGTGAGACCTGAGCTGCTGGATGGTGAGAATTGCTACAAATGTAGCAAGTAAGTAGTCTTCCTAATGCCATCGGACTAGGAGATAGTGGCCGAACCCATTGTCCGCCTCGGAGCAGCTTTGGGTTGTGCAGCTAATGAACCCTGAAGTCACCCAAAGCTTGGAAAAGAGTACATTTGCTTCTTAGAGCGGAATCGGTGTCATTCTCTTCAACTAGTTGGAAATCTTTGATAAGAAGCGCAGGCGCTAGCTCGCATTCCGGAACCACGCTCCGGTGAGAGAGTCACGTTCCTGCTGCCTTGCGTGTTGTTGGCAAGCCTTACTTTTGGGCCCAGCAAAGATACGTGCTCAGGCATTTGCTTGGCTACCGAAAGACAACGTTCCCGCTCCTTATCGAGCTGGCCTCCTACATCCTGCCAGGTTCTCTGCAGGAGCAAGGCTGAAATGCAGGGTGTGGCTTTAAGGAAAGAAGCCCCGTCTTAGGCAAGGAAATACCATTCAGCTAGGATGAGCGTGAGAGAGACATGGAAACTTGCTTGACTTTTGGCGTGAGGGGGAGGGGGGAAGATGCCTTGAAACAATTGCCTGTGCTTGCTTTGAAGGTGTGAAAAGATGGTTGCTGCGTCCAAGAGGTTTACAATACATCGCTCTTCCAAAGTTCTCACCATAGCCCTGAAAAGATTTGCCAACTTCACTGGTGGAAAGATTAGCAAGGTATCTATGCAAGTGTAATGCCTTCTTGGGAAGGGAGATTTCCCAAGGCGGAACGCTCTGTTCAAAGTTGTTAATGTCGGCCGACTGTAACCATAGCGACAGAAGATGTCTAGGCAAAATCAGCGCAAGAAGTAGGTCTTACTCTTTCTCTTCCGGTAACAGCAAAGCTCCCGTGTGACGATAAGCGTATGCTCCGCTCTGAAAGAGCTGGTTTTGCATTGAGCAGTTCTCTGCAACGGAAGCAATTAAATGTTGTCTCTGGGAAGACCGATTTCTGAGGAGGCAAAACATGTCTGTCTAAGCTTCCAGCCCACATTCTTAGCAGTGTTCTTCCCCGGCTCTTTCACGAAGTGTTCCCAGATGAGTTTTGAATCCTCTTGCTCTGTCTTCAGGATGTGGAATATCCAGAGTATTTGGACCTGCGAGCATACATGTCTCAGCCAGTTGGAGAACCAGTCCTCTACGCCTTATATGCAGTCCTGGTGCACAGAGGTGCCAGCGGTCGTGCAGGACACTATTTCTGCTTCACCAAGGTAAGCATCAGCTTCATTTCTTGCAGGGCAGAATCTGTGCTGGTGAAGAGAAACTTGTCCCAGCATGTTACTGACAACCATTGTTTTGAAGGGGAAAGAGCTCGTTACCTGTCTCCTTTGACTAGTCTTGGTGTCTCCTTTGTCTGCTAGTGTTCTGTCTGGGTTTTCCTGTAGAGAGCACACTCTAGAGTTGCTCTAAAGGCATCGTTGCCTTTCTTTGCAGGCCAGTAATGGACTGTGGTATGAGATGAATGATGCCTCGGTAGTCCTTTGCGACCTCCAAACCGTTCTCAGTCAGCAGGCGTATTTACTTTTTTATATCAGGTAAGAGCGAGTATTCAGATGGGTTTGGGGTACCTTTCCCTTTCGCGCTGCTGAAACCTCTCTTCTGCTCCTCTGACGTGTTTTTCCTTCTGTCCTGGGCGGAAAGGACTATTGGTAGAATTGCGTTCTGTCCAGTCTGGAATTCCCCATGTCACGCAGTGTCTTTCATTGCTTGGCCTTCACCTGCTGCACTTGCGTAACTTGCTACGTACGTGCTCTGTGGAGCTGGCGAATGCCATAAAGGAGGAGAAATTCAGGCCAGAGGTGGTGTAAGGATGAGTTCTTGCTCTGCAAGGGACGGCCGTGGTAGGAAGAGCAGCATCTAATTTTCAGCTTGTAGTCTTGGTTACGTTCTCAGTATGACGTATCAGCTGCTCCTAGATGATGGCAGGATGGGATTCAGCCCAAGAGGAGGCTGACAGGGCATGTCTCAACTGAGATCACTGTTGTTTCCCAAGGTGCGATGGTGAGACACTTGGAGAATGCACTTCTGACGCGCCCGTGCCATCTTATCCCCCTTCGTGCCTTGGTCAGCCGGGGGCTAATAAGAAGGGGGCTGGATTTCTGAGACCGCAGCTTGCTCCTCGTATGCTGAAGGTAACGGGGAGGGGGGAAGAGAGGGAAGGAGAGAGGCACCAAATGGGTAGTGGGAATTGTCTTTTTCTTCCTTTTTTTTTTCCTTTTTTGGTAGCGTCTGCATTGTATTTTCCCTCCCACCCTGCAGCTTTCTTCACAGCTCTCCTGCTGCAGCCGGAATCACTCAAACAGTGGCTGCTGCTGAATTGCGTGCAGCCCTGCTGCTTCTTTACTTGCAGCTCCGCTTCCTGAAGCACAGCGAGACATTGGAAGTAGAGCCTAGTCATGCTCAAATCCTGGGGGGAAAAAAAAGGGAAAGACTGCTTGGTTTATTTTTAGTGCTGTCACTTGAGCTGAGACAGCAAAACCAGAATGGCTTATTCCTGAGCACTGGAACAAGTATGCTGGGGGTTTCAGGGAAAGTTGAAAGGGGAAAAATGGACGCAGGTACATAGCTAGAGACAGAGAGAGAGAGCGCGAGAGAGAGAGAGAGAGCGCGCAATTTGGGGCCATCCTTAATCCGTGCTCAGCTCTTTGGATGGGCTTTCAAAAATGATGCTTATTTGCTTCCAGTCGGCCAAAAACCAAAAGTAGGAATGAACAACACTTGCTGGCCTTGCACTTCGAATTAAAGCAGAGTGGGGCATTTTTTGTTGTTTTTTTCCTCTTCATCTCCTGAGGCAATCTGTGGGACTCCCTGGTAGGAGGGGTTTGTGTTTGGGGCTTCTCCAAGCTGTGTGTTTGCACATAGCCATCTCACGATCTCTTCTTTTGAAATACAGAGCTCAAGTCATTTAAAGAGAAACGGAGCCCTGAAAGAGGATCCCAATACCATTGGCGTCACAGAAATGGGCGGTGATTCCCACAAGAGGAGGTGCTCTCGCAGGCTGGAAAGAAACAAGCGAAACTGCCACCTGCAGCAGTATTGCCCTGGAAGCAGGCGCACATCTTCCCGTAGTGACAGAAACTGCCTGGATAAGGGCAGAAGCTCCGGAAAATGTCCTCCTTACCGATCCCGAAGCAGAGGACGAACAGAGCAAGAGAGGTCACACGAGCATTCTTGCAAAAGCAGGTGGCTCCACCTGTCATCACACGCCAGAGGGGAAGGCGGGCATCACTTCAGCAGCCACCAAGCAGACGCGCGCCGCTGTCCAGTCCCGGAGCAGCAGTCTGAAAACTATTCTCCTCAACGACGAGCACCTTCAGCTGTGTCAGTTCCTTCCGGTTTTGAGGGCTCTTCCCGGAAGGCTGAAAAGCAAAGAAACAGAAAAAGAGGACATCCCCACGCCGGAGGGAGCGACAACAAAATAGAAGGGAAACGGAGAAAGACCGAGAAAAGAGATTTCCGCAGTTCCTCTTGTTCTTCTCTGGCTGTTCCTCCTGTCCGCCCAGTTGGCTTTAAAGAGCTCTCAATAGTGCGGCGTCTGTCTGGAGATCACGTGGGTAGGTCGATCAAGTGAAGGCAGGAAAGATACTGCTGAGCTGTGCTAGCACTTCAGAAGGGGACTGCTAACGGTGCTGACTGCTGCTTGGAATACGCAGGGGTAGAAGACACCGCTCTGGAATAAAGCTATTAGATGTTTATTACCTTGAAATCCCCAAACCACAAGGGGAATCCCAGGAACCTTGCAGGCAGGTGACCGGGCTGCCCCAGGCACCATAGAGCATCGGCCCCTGGCGACGTTCAGGGGGAGGGGGGGTGGGGGTTTAAGGCGAAAGAATAGGCTACAATGTGGCGTAGTGTGCATGCGCTGCAGATAACAAGGAGAGCGGTAATTCTTTAGATGTACAGATAACAAGGGAAGCAGTAATTCTTTAGGAATACGTGAGTCCAGGTTGATGCCTGTGTGGTGCACCTAAGGGTCGCGACCCGCCGTTCCCCTTGGAGTCTGAACACCAAGTGTTTTGGCAGCTGCACTAGTTGGCCGGTCAACATGCTCCTGTCTCCTCGCCAATATTCCACTTTTATTTACCCACTAACGAGACCAATTTACCCACTAACGGGACCATACAGTTAGAGGCACATGTGCACACGGTTCTGGATCAGGCTACGAGAATGATTGTTTTCTTTGGCACCTCTTCCAGAACTAGCCTCAATTAATGATGTGTGTACAAGCCAAGACCTAATGTCCGCTCGACCTCTGAGGGTGTGCGTTTCTTAGTAAGGCAGACGTTCAGAAATTACCGCAGAGCAGCTGCAAATCATCCCCTGCAGTAGACTTGATAAAATACAGTCCCATGTAGGCATCGAGTGCCACATCTGTTTTTTCTGTTCTTAACTTGCCCCTTTCCTTCCGACAGTATGATTTGGATTTCTCTGCACTCCACATGGACAGTCACAAGCGTAAGAGCAAGAAGAAAAAGAGCAGACCCATCAAGAAGCTGGAAAGCTGCTTGGAATGCTCAGATCCTCCTTTCCGGAAGTACCCACGGGAGGAGAAGGGAGACGGCCATCCTCCAGACGGCTCTTTATGGGAACAATACAGCAACCATGGCAGTAAACAACTCCACGGGGCGGGCAGCCTTCAAGGGCTTGCGTCAGGAAGGCTGTGCAGTATGCCCTGGCTTCCAAATATTCTGCCTCAATTGAAAGAGACACAAGTTTTCCTCGTGTGTGTGTTTCCAGTTTTGAATGGTCACTAGGAAAGAAGGCAAAACTGCCACCAAATGTCACGTCCCTAAGGTCTACCGTGGGTCAGGAGAGCAGGTAGCTGTGTCCTGCTCTTCTGCACAGTACGCCCGTCCTAGCACGCAACGGACAGGCGGTGGCTTTTCCTGGGAGGCTTTTGGAAGCCTCCCTCTCGAGGTCGCTCCAGTCCCGGAGTCACAGCGCACGTCAAGCTGCGGGCAGGCTCAGGTCTTTGCTGTTTAGAAAGCAAACCGCTGAGCAGATGGGTTTGTGCTGAATGTCATGACAGGGAGTGAGCCTGCTTCCTTTTGTCGTTCAGCTGCAGAGCTTGAGGACGGGAGCCGTCAAGACTGACTAACCTTACCATCTACACCACCACTTACCATCCAACCCAACAGAGAGCCGTTCTCCAAACAATGCTAACCAATCCGAGCTTGAAGAGTGTTCTCAGAGCAATAAAGTTGCCGTCAAAACAAAACGCAGTCCTTGGCAGTGCTTCAGATTTCTGTGCGGAATTTCACCATGAAAAGCAGAAATGCTTTTTTCCCAGTCCTTTTCCCTTAGGCGTCCTTTTCTAACAGGTGCCGGTAATGCCGATGGGCGGCAGAGATCGCGCTGGCACACGGGGCCTGGCAGTAGCCAAGGCGCGAATGGGGCGCCGCAGGAGCGCCCGGCAGCAGTGCGGCAAGCAAGTCGCTCTGTTGCTCGGGCAGGTGAAGTGTCAGCACGGCTGCTCAGAAGCTGCTAGCGCTTCCCTGGGCCTGGGTGGCGGGAGCGAGGCTGAAGGGAACTAGTGATGTCTAGCAACTGCCTAAGGTAAAGGGAAATCGGCGGAGGCCCAGCTGGAGAATGACGGGGTGTGTTGGGGTGCAGGGCTACTCACAGGCAGCTGGTGCTGACAACACAGCCCCGTGCGGCCATCGCAGCCAAAGCAGAGGTGCCAGACACACCAAAGTGGGGAAGGGATGCAGCGAAGCGGGGCCCAGCAGGGACAGAGGGGCTGTGCCACGGCCAGAGTGAATGGCAATGTTCGGGGGAAGGCGATTTCTGTCAGCTTATGCCTGATAGAGCATGCTTCCCTTGTTAAAGAATAGCGAACTGAAACTGTCTAGAGTATGTTCTAAGTATGCCAAAAAAAAAAAAAGCTTTGAAAGTCTTTAAAAAAAAAAATGCTCAGTGATATCAATCCGCACCACCTGAAATACAAGTGCCTGGTATACAGCCTGGGGACGAAGTTTTAGTTAAAGTATTTCCACAAAAATCCAAGTTAAAACCTGAATGGAACAGTCCATATACTGTCATACTATGTTCTTCTTTTGCTGTGAAAGTTGAACTGTACTTGTATATGTTGAAAAAGGATGTGTCTGTGTAAGAACACTTTGTAATCTTACAGAGAGCAGTGTTGTAGATACAAGTAATCACTCAAACATTTGTATTTGTAGCTTTACCCCAAATTATGGGATGCAACTGTTACAATCTAATTATACATTGAGCCAAAATTTACTCCCTATCCCCATTGGAATGAATCTTATGCTAGTAAAGAAACTACTACAATGCGATGATTTGCGTTGACTGCTAGAATGCACCCGGAACAATGGACAAAAAACTCTAATCACCATTCATTGTGATGCGGAAGAGATACACCACGTCTTGGAAAGGGTAAAGAGGGACGGAGAACATCATGGCTGGGAAACTCTTCTAGGATGGTCACCAACTGCAACAGGGATTTATAATCACGTGTTGCACCCGGTAGTAGTTGTGTTCAGTTTAACTGTGTTATGCCTATTACTTACAATTATATTATACATAAGATTATGGAAAGCGATAGTACGCCTCGAAAGGCTTTGAGAACTCTGTTTAAAAGATTAACAGGGATGCTTCATAAAAACAAAGGGGGGGACTGTTAAAGAATAGCAAACTGAAACTGTCTCGAGGTAGCCGCTTAGCACAACTTCTGTAAAACTTGCTTAGCATGAGTAGCTAAATTTGCTGAAGCCTTAGGCCGCACTTAGATAAAATAATGAACTTTTACTTAGTCCAGTAAGAAAAGGGCCTCAGAGCTGGTTCAAGCTGGGAAGATAAGGAAGGTACAAGCAGTCTGCATTCCTGTGTCTCACACTCCGAAAGGGAGGATGTCAAGGCTTTGAAATAAGACCAGCGCAGGGCATTAGGACCTTGAGGGGCAAAGCCTTAGCTCACTGCTGGGGCAGTGTTAATTGTTATGATTTGGAATCACCTCCTCCTTCTCAGGACCTTGAGAGACAATGGTAAGACGCAAGGAGAAACGAAGGTACAACCGTCAGCAGAAACCACAACAGTAAAGCTAAGGGAGAAAAACAGCCTGCCTAGGAGCAACGATGAGAGCCAATAAGGAGCAGGAGACCCCAGACCAAAAAAATTACTACTGGTCTAACTACCGCGTGAGGGGTGGGAAACTTAATTGGAAAAAGCTATAATTGCCCAGGGATTTCTTTGTTTGGGCTCCCTCTTCGGAGGCACCCAGCTCGAGCTGTAATTACTGCATGTGCATCATTAAAATTTAATTATTTAATTTGCTTTGATTTGGCTCTGAACTTTCTTGCAGGAACCTAGGGTCAGACCCTGTTATGGTGCCCGGCGAGCCTCATTTCCATAGCAGTGACCTCACAAGCACAGCAAGCATCCATGGGCATTCCACTGGCCAATCAGGCCCTGAGGCTGCTGTGACCTCACTAGCACAGCCATCAGAAATTGGCCTGACACTGGACTATGAGGCACAGGGACTGCTCTGACCTCATATGCACAGCCAGCAGCCATGGGCCTACCACTAGCCCATGAGGCACGGATGCTGCTGTGACGTCACAAGCACAGCTGGAAGCCATGTGCCTGCCACTCGCCTATCAGGCACCGATGATGCTGTGATCTCACAAGCATAGCCAGCAGCCATAGGCCTGCCACTGGCCTATGAGGCTCTGAGGCTGCTGTGGCCTCACAAGCAAGCACAGCCAGCAGCCGTGCCCTGATGCTGGCCTATGAGGCAAGGAGGCTGCTGTGACCTCGCAAGCACAGCTGGAAGCCATGTGCCTGTCACTGGCCTATCAGGCACTGATGATGCTGTGACCTCACAAGGAAGCCAAGGCAGCAGCCATGGGCCTGTCCCTGGCCTATGAGGCATTGGGACTGCTGTGATCTCACATGCAAGCACAACCAGCAGCCATGCCCTGCTGCTGGTCTATGAGGCACGGAGGCTGCTGTGAGCTCACAAGCACAGCCAGCAGCCATGGGCCTGCCACTGCCCTATCAGGCCCTGAGGCTGCTGTGACCTCACAACAACAGTGAGTAGCCATGGGCCTGACACTGGACTATGAGGCACGGAGACTGCTGTGACCTCAGAAGCACAGCTGGAAGCCATGTGCCTGCCATTGGCCTATCAGGCAATGAGACAAATGTGACCTCACAAGTACAGCCAGCAGCCTTAGACCTGCCACCGCCCTATCAAGCTCTGAGGCTGCTGTGACCTCACAAGCACAGCCAGGAGCTGTGGGTCTGCCCTCGCCTATCAGTCACTGGGACTGTTGCGACCTTACAAGCACAGCCAGCAGCCAGGGGCCTGCCACTGGCGTATCAGGCTCTGAGGCTGCTGTGACCTCACAAGCAAGCACAGCCAGCAGCCATTGGCCTTTCCCTGGCCTGTCAGCCACTGAGAGAAATGAGACCTCACAAGCACAGCGTCCATCCATGGGACTGCCACTGGCGTATCAGGCTCTGAGGCTGCTGTGATCTCACCTGCACAGCCAGCAGTCATGGGTCTGCTGCTGGCCTAGCAGGCTCTGAGGCTGTTGCGACCTCACAAGAACAGCCAGCAGCCAAGGGCCTGACACTGCAATATCAGGCACTAATGATGCTGTGACCTCACAAGCACAGCCTGGAGCTGTGGGTCTGCCACTGGCCTATCAGGCACTGATGATGCTGTGATCTCACAAGCACAGCCAGCAGCCATAGGCCTGCCACTGGCCTATGAGGCTCTGAGGCTGCTGTGGCCTCACAAGCACAGCCAGCAGCCGTGGGCCTGCCACTACCCTATCAGGCACTGAGGCTGCTGTGAGCTCACAAGCACAGCCAACAGCCTTAGTCCTGCCACTGGCCTAGCCAGCTCTGAGGCTGCTGTGACCTCACGAGCACAGCCAGCAGTCACTGGCCTGCCACTGCCCTATCAGGCACTGAGGCTGCTGTGACCTCACAAGCACAGCCAGCACCCAGGGGCCTGCCACTGCCCTATCAGGCACTGAGGCTGCTGTGACCTCACAAGCACAGCCAGCACCCAGGGGCCTGCCACTGGCCTGTAGGGCACAGAGGTCGATGTGACCTCACAAGCACAGCCAGCAGTCATTGGCCTCCCACTGGCCTATGAGGCACTGGTACTTCTTCCACCCCACAAGCACAACTTGCAGCCAGGGGCCTCCCTCCAGCCTATGAGGCACTGAGGCTGCTGTGACCTCAGAAGCACAGCCAGCAGCCATGGCCCTGCCACTGGCCTTTCAGGCAATGGCACTAGTAAATATCTGCATATATACATATCATACACAGACACACATATATATCATACATATATATATATATATATCAAATATACATCATATATATCATATATGTATATCATGTATGCATAGCATATATATATCATACATATATATATATAAAATAGTAAATATCTACATCCAAGCTAATCATATTATGCCCTTTTTATGCACAGTAAAAGACTGAAGTAATTTTAAGTTGCTGCTTATTTGACCTGTTTTAAACATCTACTTTGGGATAAGATGAACTGAGCCAACGAAAGTCCTTTTGCTCTTTTCTGAATATAAAGGGAGCCTAAGATGACTAGACCAGATCTAGACACCTATGTTTCATCAAATACATCCTCCTTATAATAGCTAAAAAAGATGCTTGACAAAGAATGAAAACATGCATATAGGCAAACAGGTTGGAGCAGGAAAAGTTCATGTACCCAGCAGGTGGCAACACCAGTCTGGCAATGTCAACCACCACACTTGGATATTCACAGTCAGAAGACGAAATAGCAGTGGTGCAATGATGACCAGATAGCCTGTAATATGTAACGCCAACCCTGGGACATAAAACATAGAGGACATTGTGTGGATGTTCTCTCAGGGGATCAAAGAGATGCACAAGATATTCATTAACACAGAAGCCGTAAAAATAAAACAGAGTGAATGATATTGCCTAGGTCCAAAGCCTAATTAATCCATCTTCTTCTTCTATTTTTACAATAAGAAAGGATCTCTGTCTACTCACCATACGATATTTTTCTAAGGTAACCACTTGGTATTTAAAAAAAAAAGATATCCAAGAAAAAAAAGAATCATTGATATATTCTTGGCAAAAGTGAACAGGAGAAGACATAAAATTTCCATAGGCCATTAACCAGTTAACAGGTGACATGAAAGCAAACACTTCGTTATCCTGCTACGCAGCATCTCTGAAATAAGCAGAAAAGAAGAATCCCTGTATTTACATTTGATTCTAACAAAAAGTTAACTAGGTATATTGATACAGGTTATTAGCTACTAGATGCCATTATAAGTCACACCAAAGATACACAGCTAATTTCCAGGGTAATACGGAAAATGATTAGAAAATAGTTTTGTGTGTAATCAAGACTCTAGTGCCCCTGAGTGACATAGCAGGTTAACTGTTCACAGCAGACTGTGGACAACATTTTTGAATTGAAAGGCTGATGACGTCCTTCCCTTCCTCCATTGCTCTGTCAGAAACATTGGTAAAGACTGTGGTAAATATTCAACTTTTAACGTGCGCTTCAGAAATAATGACGGCAGCAAATGTGTTTACAGGACAATGCTGAAGAAGATCAGCTATTTAAAGCATTCCTTTTCCACATACATAGCCACGCTTTCCCCCCTCTCCCATACAGTCACACTAGGAAGATTGAAACAGTAAGGGCAAGAGTGCTCTCTTGATATTAAGGCATAAACCGGGCAGAGGGAAGGGTAAGATCATAACTTTTTGTAATAAATTAAAATGGACCCATTTCCTACCATTCCAGTCCCCACTTTTTATATGCAAATAAGGCAGAAAAGTGGTGATATTCCAAATGTTCTATTTCCTGTCCTACATTGACCTTGCTAGTGTTTTAATTTGGAAAGGATGACCTGGCTGCTCATTTTCCACAGCTCATTGGAGCCATAAATAACGAGGTCAAGACAAAGGACAATGCACTGAGCTAAAGAATCAGTGCAAGCATCAAAGCAAGACAACACATGGCTGCAATTTATACAATATTTTGAGGCATCATATTCTGAGCATATTATGAATCTCTATTCGTGATAAAGGCTATACCAAGGAAAAAAGATTAAAAGATGAGAGCCGTGGTTATAACAATGTAGAATGGAAGACGAGAGAAATCTGAATCCTAACATTTTTAAGATTACCATTGCGTGGTGCTTCTTTGATGATGTTTCTGAACTTAATGCAATTAATATGTAATTACAGAATACCAACGGGATCAAAAAAATCATTGGCCCATGAAAATACAGGAATTAAAGAAGAAACATAATACTGCCTTTTGATATTCAAAGCTGAATACGTAATGTCATTATGCTAAATAATCCTGCTGAACAGAAGAGGATTTTCGGCTGACAACATCTCCTTGCACTTCTGAATCTTAAAATACAAAACTCTTCCTATTACGATGCATAAGGAAACATTCCTGTGGTACTGTATTCACGCATGGAGTTCTCTGGAATTTCAACAAGGATATGGACCTATGCAAATCACGTGCACACACATAAGCAGTGTTAATCGTCTATATTCTCTTCTTGTTTCTTTAAATAGAAAAACTACCAAGTAGAACTCCAAGTGTGGGATTCATCTCAGACAATTCTCACAGAATTACTGAGGTTGGAAGGGACCTCAGGAGATCATCTAGTCCAACACCCTTCCCCTCTCCACCACCCAGCTCAGAGCAAGGTCAACTAGAGCAAGTTGCCCAGGATCATGTCCAGTTGGATTTTGAATATCTTGAAGGATGGAGACTGCACTGTATTTGTCTGCTGATGATACAAATAGTCTTGCTAACAAGGCCTACTTTGGCATTGTACCACAAATATGTACATCACCACACACTGAGGAAGTCAGTGGTATGTCACTTGGGGCTCTATCAGAAAGAACAACACCTGTTTAAAGAGCCAGTCCTGGAGACCAGGGGGCAAAAGTTGCTTATAGCTGCCATCATTTAAGGACACTGCAACTAGACAGGCAGACAAAGTGGTGCTGGTAAGAGGAGTGTAAATACAAGATATGTTCTGGGTCTTTCTGGTTGATGACATTCTCTAAAAAACCTTCTACACATGCTGTAATCTAACACCCTCCCATCAGCTACTTATAAACCTAAAGGAACGGCATCTCCCGAGGGTCAAACCTCCCCTAGCGCTGCGGGGGGGGGGGGGGGGGGGGGGCGGGAGTTGGCAGCCTGGCATGCGGGGAGCCGTAGTTTTCACCGCGGCATGCCGGGAGCAGTGGTCTTCCAGCACTGGGCTTCCGGGCCGCCATTTTCATGTGCACGGTATGCTGGGAGGTGTAGTCTTCTCAGACGGGGCTACTGGGTGGCCATGCTGCGCCTCTCGAGGTGGCGGGGGCGGGCAGGTCTCTGCCAGCGGCGTTCCCACCAGCCAGCCGCATCGTGCTCTGTGGCAGGCCAGGAGCTGTGGTTCCAGGTGCCGGTGCCTTCTCAGCCCTGCAGCAGTGGCCCGCTGGGTCTGTTCCTTACTGGACGTGTGTCACTCACGCCTGAGTCCCCACAGGTCACGGGGGACAGTGGAATGCCCCTGTTTTTCCCCGGTACAGGGCAGGAAGCATTTTCCATCTCTGGTGGTGTTGCAAGACAATCTTGGAAGCTCAGAAAGAGTGTTCATGCTCTTTAAACTAGGCAGATGAGGAGAACCTCTCTATTTCCTGGGAGGAAATAATTCTTTAATCAAGGCCGTCCTAGAACTGCTAAAGCCTTAAAGAAACTGTAAATCAAGATGCTTTGTTTTCTATGCATACATTGCCAATTTAGCAAAAGAATTCGAGGTATCCCCTAACTGACCTGTCCTCATTATAATACAAGAAAATCACGCTGATAGGTCAGAAAGACCCACGCCCGGGTGAAGACCCCTCCCCTGAGCATGTGTAGTAGTAAAATGGTGTGTAAGCAATATTACAGTTGTAGGTAAATCACTAACCAACCCGTGTAAAAGGGAAAGTTGCAAACCTTGCAATTTGTTTGTGTAAATGCTACTTGGAAAGCCGGGGGGGTGGGGGGGGTGCGCTTGATTTGTGGGAAACCACCGAGCAGCCAGGCTTGCGCAACTCTGAAATAAATAAGCAAATGTCTCTCCTGAGCGTGTAATTATTGGCTTAGTGCACACGGGGCAACGAATCCGCTTTTAGGACAGCAGTGTGACCGGGCAGGGTTGTCCCCAGGGGCTGGGGCTGTCCCTCTTGGAAATGGGGAGGGCAGGGAGAGAAGGAGGGGTGCTGCGGGCTCCTGGGAGTCGTAGCTTTGCTCAGGATTGGGGCCAGTTAGGCAGCTGCTGGGAGGAGCGGCAGTGCTGGGAGGGCACGGTGCGGAGCTGTCCTGCTGTGCAGCACAAGGGAAAGTCGACCAGCACCGTTGCTGTCCGAGGACCCTGGAACAGCTCGAGAGACCCTGGAACAGCCACCCCACGGACACCGTGTCACTGCCTCGCAAGGCCATTGCATTCAGGTACGTTAGACTACATCGGGCAGAAGAAACGTAAGCCAAAGGATCAGGGCAAATAGCTGCTTGTCTAGGTTTGTTACCTAGCGACGCACTGGCAAAGCTTTTCATGAACACTCCTACTTGATCGAGTGCATATTCATTCCGTGAATATTACTGCCAGAACGCGTACGTCACTGATCCTTTAAAGCAAGTCCGTGGCACTGGGGTAGCACGTGTAGTGGAGACTAAATGCAATAATACCTCATTTTGATGTCGTTCTCTTCTGCGAAAGCACTTGGAGCAGATGACAACATTTATCATACTATTTTGTTTATTGAGTGGACCCTGATACTGGGGAGAAGGTGGTACTGCACCGAAAGGGAGCACGCATGCGCATTGCGTTCCGCCGCGCTCACTGCTGCCATCGCGGGTCTGAAAAGCGGCACTGCACACTCATCGGCGTAGCGCATGCGCACTGCGTTCCGTCCCGCTCACCGCTGTCCTCGCGTGTCGACAAGGCAGCACTGCAGCCGCCGCCGGCCACCGCTGCGTACGAAGAACAGTGCAGGCAGCCGGCGCACACGTGTGCGCTGCCGGTCACCGTGTTCACCGCTACTCTCCGCTCTCTCGGGGACGGGTAAGCGAAGGCGCTCGTCCACCCCTGCCCGGTGCTCACGGACCGGGAGCGCTTTTCCCGAGAGGGCTTTTCCTTCCTGGTGCTTCCTGGGGGTGCGGGGACGGGCAGTGCCGTCTCAGAGCTGCTCCGCGACCGGGGCAGCCCCAGCGCCTGCTCGCTGATCCCCGCCGCTCTCTCGGGCACGGGCAGAGCAGCCTCGAGGCGCTCGCTGCTCGGCCTGAGCACCGGGCTGGCGCGGCGGGCTGCGGGTCGCCCGCGGGAGCCGGCCGGCTGCAGCGCCGCGCTACGACCACACGAGGGCGCCATTGCGGGTCTCGCCTCCCCCCCCCCCGCTCCCGCTCCCGCTCCCGCTCCCGCTCGCCCCCGCCCCTCCCGCGCTGTCCGTAGCCAGCGCATGCGCGGCGGCGGGGAGCAAGATGGCGGCGAGCAGGGTGGGTGTTTTCGCTCGGCGGCTGCGGGCGAGGGCCGAGGCCGCCTGGAGTCGAGCACGTGGGGATCCCGGTGAGGCGAGCGTGTGCTTTCGGGTGGCCGCGGGCGTCGGGCTGTGTCCTGCCCGCCGGGGCTGTCGCTTCGTGGAGGCGGCGGGGCGGGGGGGCGGGGGGTTCGGACCTGGCGCCGCGCCGCGCCGCGCCGGGTCTGCCGGAGCGCGGCTCTGACTCTGCCTTTTCCGTGTGTCGCCTGTAGGGCCCCAGTTCCTCCCCAGCGCGGGCCAGGGCATGCGCTCACCGCTGTGGACGCAGCCTGGAGGAGCGGGGCGGGGGGGTGGTGTCTGCACGGGGGTCTGGATGTGTCCAGCAGCGGCACAGCAGCCTGATGCCTCCTCTCGTCTGGGACGCGGGTTCCTTTGCAGCTTTTCTGGGATGCGGGGCCCTTGGTGAGTTCCCTGCTGCCTTCTCTGGCGTTCTGTGCAAGCTCATAGATCCCTCCTCCTCCCCTCCGCCACCCTATCTGATGGGGTGGGAGACCAGTGGCTCCTCCCGCCGAGCTGACAGCCACGTGGGGCACCCCTATGTGCTCCCTACACATCTGGGATGGCACACCTGCCCTGAGGGCCCCGCAGAGTCCCACCCTTCCTGCAACCAGCCCCCCCAAAGCCATTAAACCACCCACAAATCCTGCCCCAACGCCCCTACAGGCCCCAAAACATCTCCGAGCCCTGCCTCAACGTTGTCACTGACTCCAGACCTTCCCCTGCACTCTCTCCAAAGCCCCAAACATTCCTAAAACTGCTGCCAGGCCCAGTGCCCGCAGCAGTGAGGCGTTCTAACAAAGATGGGGTGTGATCTGCGTCTCCGCCTTGACTCAGTCCCGCTTTAGAGAAATGGGAGTTTACAGTGCTTCCTGGTGAAGAGTGTTGGCGGGTGGATGCGCTGATGACAAAGAGATTTTTCTCTCTTTTCTTCTGAGCCGCCTCTCAGAAGCCTCTGTACGTACACGATGTGGCTGATCTGGGATAATCGTGCTGTGCACAATGCTTAAGGAGAACATTGCCATGAAATGGCGGGCTAAGGAATAGCCTAAAAAACCTAAAAGGCTCGGGAAAAGCCAAAGAGAACACCGTTGGGCTCTGGGAAGCCCCAGTGATGCTACAGAAAACAGCATGGCTTTTAGGCATCTCCTCAGAGCAGCAGCAATGTCTTGCTCCAGCCTATGGGACAATGGGGACTCTTAATTACCGCCTTGAATTACCACAAGTGTTGCGAAAGCAGAAGGGACTAGGGAGCACGCAGAGCAGGTTGTGGGCTATATGTCAAGTTTAAACAAGCAACAAGCCCCTCTGCAAATAGGAACAGGTTTAGCCCTAAGTAATAGATGAAGGTAGCTGTGAGCAATGTGAAGCGAAGCGGTTACGTCAGTCACCCCAAACGCCTCGGAAAAGCGTTCCAAACGCCCGATACCGTCACGGCCTCGGCAGTCTTTTTGGTTTGTTTGGCAGGGTAGCCCACCAAAGGGGGACCTCTCGAAGAGAAGCAGCAAGACCTGGGGATCCGGTCGTTCGTTTTGTTTGTCGCCTGTGAGGCTGGCATCCGAGCGTCAGAGGAATCTAGAAGCCATCTCAAAAAGGTAATAGGTTTGAAAGGGAGACGGGCAAATCGAGGGCTATCGTTCTTCCATGTAGTTAAAGACCGAGAGAGTTGTCAGTCAAGCGTGCGTCTACAAGGGTTTGAGAATAGTCACAGTAATACTGAAGTGGAATAAAAATAAGGTTTCACAGAAGATGGCGTTAGGTAGGTATTAGGCGACATGCCTGCCTGCCTAATAACCTAGCCCTAATTGCTGTGTGTAACGTTTCCAGACTGTTTACCCTGTAACATATGATGTAAAGTGCTGTATTAAGACCTTTCCTTTAAGGGAAAGAAGAAGGGGGAAAAAAAGCGGGGGGGGGGGGGGTGAAGACAGAAGGGTAAAGAGAGAAAGATCATGCATAAACCTAAGTGTTTCCCTGAAAGTAAAACGTGAGTTTATTACTTTTCTTACAGAGATGGAACCAAGGACAGCAAATGCTGATGAAGAGAAGAGACGGACAAGCGTTTTTGTGTGATTAATACCTAAGGGATGGGATGAAACGAGGAAGCCAAAATGCAGCGGACCCTCGATATCACCAGAAACTGCTACAGGAGGAGGCATTCTGGCACGGGTAACTAAGGTAACTATTGCTAATGACTGTTAGTAGTTATTTTGGCCTCCCAGAGGCAGCGCTGATGGCTAAGTAACCCGTTCCTACCCTGTGGCTGCTGTTACCTGCATCTGCTTTAGCTTTGCTTTGGCTGTTTCTCTTTTGCTTTGTTATTGTACACGCAGCAATGGAAAGGGAAAGATGTAATACTTACTTTTTTAGATTAATTGCCATGGCTGAAGTTGAAGAGACTAAAAAACGTGGGCAAGCTGAAGTAATAAAATCAAATGGAACCAAGTGAAAGCTGTCTCTGCCAGAAAGGCAAAGCCCCTTCCTCCTGGCGAGGAAGGATCGCCGTTAATAGCGATCCGAATAATAGATCGCCAACATATGACGGAAGGTCTGTACGCGTTAGAAAAAGTAGGCCATGTACATTCATTTCTGTGCGTGTGACTTGACGCGTCTGTGAAGCGTCATACTTTAAGAGCTGCGAGACAGCAAATTATTATCTTAGGGGAATGGTGGTCAAGGGAGCAGAGTTACCGTAGAGGAAGGGAGAGTTGGAGAGCGAGAGCACAAAGCGTCTGAAGTGTAAAATGAAAAGATCAATTGTTAAAGAATAGCGAACTGAAACTGTGTAGAGGTAGCCGCTTAGCACAACTTCTGTAAAACTTGCTTAGCATGAGTAGCTAAATTTGCTGAAGCCTTAGGCCACACTTAGATAAAATAATGAACTTTTACTTAGTCCAGTAAGAAAAGGGCCTCAGAGCTGGTTCAAGCTGGGAAGATAAGGAAGGTACAAGCAGTCTGCATTCCTGTGTCTCACACTCCGAAAGGGAGGATGTCAAGGCTTTGAAATAAGACCAGTGCAGGGCATTAGGACCTTGAGGGGCAAAGCCTTAGCTCACTGCTGGGGCAGTGTTAATTGTTATGATTTAGAATCACCTCCTCCTCAGGACCTTGAGACACAACAGTAAGACTCAAGAAAAACAGAGGTACAACCGTCATCAGAGACCGCAAAAAAAAAAAAAAAAAAAAGGAGAAAAACAGCTTACCTCAGAATGATGATGAGACCCAATGAGGAGCAGGAGACCCCAGACCAAAAAAATTACTACTGGTCTAACTACTGCGTGAGGGGTGGGAAATGTAAGTTGAAAAAACTATAATTGCCCAGGATTTGTTTATGTTAGGGTCCCTCTTCGGAGGCACCCAGCTTGAGCTGTAGTTACTGCACGCGCATCATTAAAATTTAATTCTTTAATTTGTTTTGATTTGGCTCTGAAATTTTTCTGCGGGAACCTAGGGTCGAACCCTGTTATAGTGGCCGACAAGCCTAATTTCCATAACATCAATTTCAGGAAGTCTCGATGGGTGCAACCCCCGGTTAGTTACCTGGCAATGGTATTTGGGGAAAGAGGAGGACAGTAGAGAGAAGAAAGGTTAAAGCCTCGTGGAATTAAGGCGCCCTCTCGTCGGTTACAACTTGGAGCAATTTTAGGAGGATTTAATTTCCTCCAGCAGCGTTAACATAGCTTTGCTGGTATCGGCAGACCACGGTGGAAATTACCGGGAGGGAGTCATGAACGGAGCTGGAACGAGGAGCGTGACGCCGCTTCCGCTGAACTGGGAGAAGCGGCCATAACGCCTCGTGCCCTCGGATTCCTGGGACGAGGCGAGCCTTTTTCAGTAACGCTTTCCACACCTGCTGACTCCCTGGGAGCACACCGTTAGAAAGCGGCGGTAAGGGAAAGTTGGGTGCCAGTAGCCCGATCCTTACGTCCCCTTTGGGGCCAGAACAAAAATTCTCCAGCTGTGAGAGACTGTTTAGCAGCGATCTGGGCTGTAACTGTCTTTGAGACTTTTACCCTTGATCACACAGAGGCAATGCAATCTCCTTAGTTCCCTCTAAAGTAGGAATGACGGGGAAATGAAGAGACAGCAGAGTATCGTCTATCCAAGTGGCACAGCGGGCGCTAACCTTAATGAGCGGGGGCGGGGGGGTTGCTGTGCAAGTGCTACAAGCAGTGGATCTTCTTGCGCGTGTCTGAATGGACGGAGGGGCAGGCACAGTTGTGCCAAAAATGCGGACGCAGAAGGTTTCTGAAAGATTAATCTCTAGCGGCTGCTTAGTCTAACTTACCTGTCACGGCAAGCCCGACTCATCATAGCTTCCAAACCCGGGGCTGGGGGAAGCGGTATTCGTGGCTCGCGTAGTCTCGTTTACCTTGCTCGTGTGCGTATTAGATCCGCTTTTGTGCTTACAGACAACTTTGGATTCTTACGCTTTTCTGCAGAGGTTTGATTTTTTTTTTCTTTTTTTTTTTTCTTCTTTCTTTGTTCTGTACTTTTGCAGGGCGATGGATTTTACTCTGCCTCCATCAACAGGCGCTGGCTGGCAAAGTCGTCGTGTCCCAGTGGAGACTCTTAGGCAGGACAGGAGGAGTTCGGATCCGCAGCCTGCCAGAAGAACGTTGCCCGGGAGGGGTTGTTTGAGCTCTAGGCGCTGGTGCGTACGGCTTGTTCTGTCAGATGCGAAGAGGGTTTTTTTTTTTCGGTTGCAGAAATTTTAGCTTGGCTTTACACCCTGTAGCGGTAGTATTTTTTTGTATTTATAGACTGTGTTAATCCTAGGTGTTCGGAACGTCGGGGAACGACTATATGCTGCCGCGAAGAGCTACAGGCTACTGCCGCCCTCAGGCCTTTGTAAGTTGTCACGTGTCGAGAGCGGCCGGGAGAATCCAAATGCCAGTGGAAAGGTTCTCCGCCTGGTCCTGATGAGGAGCCTTCGGCCGTAGGAAGGTTGGCTGCATCCCTACCGGACTTGTGAATAATAAGCCGCGATTCAGGGACTGGCAAAGGAGGGGGGGAATAGCGACCGGTAGCCCGGTCACTATGGCGTTGCTGTTGCTGGCAGGGCCACGAGGTCTGTGTGAAGCCTCACCTGCCTGTTTAGAGCTCTGTTTTGGTCTGTTTACCTGGAATAACCAGTGAGGCCTAAAACAGGAGTTTTCATGGCTAGATGGGTAAGCCGTGAGCCCACCTGTCTTTGCCTTGCTTTGCTGCTTAATGTCATAACGGCAACTTGGGACCGCAGAATAAAAACTGCTGCAGCGCTTCATGGAGGAGCTGCGTTTGCCCAGGTTAGGGAGCCATCATTAAAGCTTGGGGGGGGGGGGGGGCGAGAGCTCTAAAACGAGCGTCTCCCAGTGACCTTGGTGGTTTGATTGATTTGCAGGATCCTGTTCTGAGGGCCGGCAGCTCGAAGAGGAGCAGCTCAGCCCGTTTTGTTGGTTTCGGTGATGCTGTTTTGAGGAAGCACGTAAGTACAGAAGGGGTCTGGGAGGGTTTTCAAACAAGATGGGAAAGAGTAAGGAAGATTTGAGGGTGTGGAAAAACTAGGTGCCACGGGTACTGAAGTTGTTAAGGGTGTTTGAGGTTAAGCGTCTGAAAGGGGCTAATGTGCACGGAACAGTAAAATACCATGACCGAACGCAGGGTTCCTCCCCGGCCTGGGCCTGTGCGCGCGCCCTTGCTCTTGCAGACGCCCTGGAGCCACAGGGAAACGGGCAAGCGGGCCCACGAGCGGGCTTTGGGCACAGCAGCGTGCAGCGAGCTCTGCGGGCTCGGCAGGTGAGTGGGGTCGGAGCGTGGCGAGGGCTGTTGCGGGCTGTCTGGATCTGGATCCATCCGGTTCCGCTCCCTGTCCCTCTGTCCAGCGCTCCATCCTTTCCTTTCTTTCCCCGTGGCTCTGTCCGGTGCCCCATCCCTTCGTTTAGCCACTCCTTCCTCTGCCCGGCTCCCCACCCCGCTTTTACTCTTTCCATCCTCTGTCTACTTCTCCATCCCTCTAACTGGCTCCCTATTGCTCTATCCGGCTCTTCATCGTCCTCTTCTTCTCCCTATCCCACTACCTGTCCGCTGTCCTTCTGTCCTGCTCCTCGTCCCTCTGCCGCTCTCTTCTGTCTCTCCATACTTCTCTTTGCCTTCCCA
This sequence comes from Dromaius novaehollandiae, assembly GCF_036370855.1. Taxonomy (NCBI): domain Eukaryota; kingdom Metazoa; phylum Chordata; class Aves; order Casuariiformes; family Dromaiidae; genus Dromaius; species Dromaius novaehollandiae. The sequence continues at coordinate 293,299 of NW_026991301.1, read as the reverse complement.
GCCCTCTGTCCACCCCTCCAGCCTTCTCTTTCTCTTTCCGTCCCTCTGTTCAGCTCCTCACCCATCCATTTGCCTCCCTCTCCCTCTTTTCCCCTGTTCTATCCCATCTCTCTATCTGAATTCCCCTCCCTCTTTTTCTCTCCCCACCTTTCTGGCCAGCTCTTCATCATTCCCATTCTCTTCCCATCGCTCTGACCGGCTCCCTGTCGTTCTCTTCCCATCCCCATTCCTCTGCCTGGTTCTCCCCCCTTCTCTTTTGCTTCCTGTCCCTCTGCCCACCTCTCCTTCCCTCCTCGCCCCTCTCTATTCTTCTGCCCACCTCCCCTTCCCTCTCTTTCTCTCTTCTGCTCCCTGGACCTCTGTGCAGCCCTCCCTCCATCTGTGTGGCCCTCTCTCCCTCTCTTTCTATTCCTTTGTCCAGCGCCCTGACCCTGGGGCCAGGTCTCTATCCTTCTCTTTCTTTCTCCATCCCTCTGCCACGCTCTCTACCCCTCTTTTCTTCTGTTCTGCCCCCTGTCCCCGTGTCCAGCTGGAGGTCTGTCATTGCTGTGTATTTGGGCTGGTGCGGCGGGTGCCGAGAGGCGGTTGGCGCTCAGCAGAGCTGGTGATTGGCAGCGCCCAGAGGGTGCCATCGATCGGCCTCGTTCGGGTCACGGACACCTCCGCGGTGACTCTGCCCGCGGAGGCGCGGGGCTGTGGGTGTGCAGCGGGGGAGCGCTAGTGAGCTAGAGATGCCATGGGGTGTGTAGTCGACAGCGAAGAGGCTCCCGGGAAAGGTGTCGCGGAGGCAGAGAGCAGCAGAGGCTCCGAGTCCTTGGGCGTTTGGACAGGCGCTCGCAGTAGGGCGATCTGGAGCTGCTGCTGCTGTCTGTCCTGCTCGTCAGCGCGGTCTGCAGTCACTGCCTCTTGTCTGCCTGCACACAGCCAGGGCTGCCGCGTGGTGCAGCTTGACTCGAGATCGTGACGCTGGCATCGAGCCCACTTTTCTGTCAGGTCTGCCTTTATGCAAACTGGTGTCTTCCCTATGTCTACAGCTCGACCCGTTGTTGATTTAGTGCTTCCTGAGGGGCCATGCTGTGCTGTCAACACCCCCGCCCCCCTCTCCACTGTCGCTTCCTGATGAAGGATGCTTTGAGCTTATCTTAGTAAGTGCAGTTGTTTACGTAGCTTCTGGCTCATTTCTTTCCTTGGAACTCCTTGCTCTTTGTTGTTCTGGTCCCTCCAAACAATTACTGCTTCTAGTATTATTAATGCTGGGCCGTAAACCTTCCAGAGCTTCCTTCTTTGAAGTCCAGGAATTCAAGGAGTTCCAGTATTGTTTGTACTTTAAGAGTAAAGGTCCTTCACAACTGATGTCTTAAGTATGCAACTGTCTTATCTGGGATTTTTGTTTTCGCAAGTTACTGTTTCTTTCAGGAGCCAGCTACAACAGTAACTTTGCTATAGTAGAGAAATGGGGTTACGTGTGTATGAGCAACAGCGCCAGAGTACACAGCAAAACCCATCAGCTCTGTCTCTCTGGAGTTTGGAGGTTTTGGAGGCCTTAGTTTTATCCTGCCTTGGCTGGACAGTGCTTTCTGAGAGTGTCTGTCAGAGGCGGAGTTTCCCTGCGGAGGACCATCTAGCGAAGGCTGGAGGTGGCTGGGTGCCTGAGTGAGCCTGCCTGTGCGTGAGAGCCGCTCTGACATCTTTGCGATGAAATGGAGCCAGAGAGGGTGACTGAAGCAGCACGGAGGGTCGGTCACGACTGTGGGAACAATCACGGGCCTTGGACTAGGGAGCAGTTCTAGCAGGAGGGCCGTGCGGTTGCCCAGCCTCTTGGTAACTGCTCTGGCCTCTTTGCAGGTGCCGAAGCCCAGTCGGGCAGTCGAAGGAGCCTCGTTGCAGCTGGGAGCTCTGTGGAGATGCGCGGCCGGCCGTGGAGGATGAGCTCTGACTTGCAGCATGGACGCAGCTAAGTCCTGGGCCACATTGTATGCGAGCGGGGCTGGGAGGTGCAAGGCGGTTGTCCCCTAGGTGTGGTCACTGGCGCCGCTGGCCGTGGCCGTTTGCCCACGGAGCTGAGAGGACCAAACATACTAATTGCCTGACCTGGAGATGAATTAGTGCTTGCAGGGTTTCAGATAGGTTCAGTGCAAGTGCAGCTTAGTGCAGTCCCGTGGAGTGACGCTTGCACATGCTCACATTTGAATGGTGGCTAAAACCAAGCCTCTAAACAGCAACTGTAACGCAATTCTGGTGTGTGTCTTCCTGTTCTGCTGTACTTCTGAAGGAAGGGAAAACTTAAGCTGTGGGCAGAACTCCTTGGCTTCTCTTGACTTTTCATGCTCGTGGGTGCTTTGGTGCTTGTTGCTTAAAGTTGAGGGTTTGGAATTTTTCACTTAAGGTTTATTGTTTAGTTTGTTGTTGAGGGTCTCTCACTCTGGAGTTACAGTTTATTCCTTTCTTTTGTGGGGCTCAGTCTTTATCAGTCAGCGTTTACAGTTTGCTCATGTAGTGATCAGGGTGCAGGATTTAAAATCCAACCTCATCCATAAATTTTAAAGCCTCGGCAACCACTGGGGTTCCAAGACTTGCAGTTTGTCACTTAGCGTTCAGGGCTTATGACTTGCTGAGAAATGAGAAGGGCTAAATCCTTAGATAATAAGCTGTAAGCCCTGAAGCCTAAGCAGCAGGCTGCAAACCCTCCTTTGGGCTTTGTAACCTTCCCCTATACCCAGCATTCAGCTTTGCGTGCTGACCTGAGCTCTGGATTTGATATGGCGCAGGCCGATCACGCTGAGACTGGCAATGTGACAGGTGAGCTGAGAGCTGTGGAAGTGTCTTGCAGGGCTCTAGTCTGGGGTAGGGCAGAAGTGCAGACAGGCGAGATCAGGCATTTTCCTCTCATCTCTGAGATGAATCCTAGCCCTGAAGGAAAAAGCAGAGGAGTAGGCTGTCGGCTACTCGGACAGCTGCCACGTCAAGGGCAGCAGCAGGAGCTGACCCTTTCCGACGGATGGATGGACACTGGTGTGGTGATGACTCTTCAGGCATCACAGGTAAGGGGAAGCATGCTGACACTGAGCTCCATGGCAGACTCTCTTCCAGGTGTTGTTTCTGTGCAGTAAAACAATAAATAGTTGCCTTATTCTTTGCACTCATGTCTGTGGTTCCTGCTGTCGGTTTGCCTGAAGATCTGTCTGGGGCTGGGAGCTGGTCCCTGAGTCCCTTGTACTTTGGAGTCCCTGCGCTTCCCAGGGAGCCAGGTGCTGTTCCCAGAGCTGCGGGGAATTTCCCTTGCGTTGCCTGGACCCCTGGGGCTCTTGGGGTTGTTTCCCATCATCGTGGGGGCAGCCAGAGCCCCTGCAGGGCTGCCTGAGGTCCCCAGACTGCTTCTGGATTTGCTTTCAGCACTCCACAGTGTCCCTTGTGTGTCTGGGGCCAGGGCCTATGTGCCTGGAGCTGGGAGATAATTTCTGGGGGGGATGGAGGAAGCCTGCAGGCACCATCCTGTCAGCTGCATTGAACCCTGTGACATGCCTTATGACCCCTCTGGTGTGCACCAAGGCCCTTCATTTGTATTTTGGTTTGTCCCAGAGCCCTGCATTTGCCCTCTGATGCCCTCAGGACCCCTCAATTCACATTTTGGGTTGCCCCTGAGCCCTCTGCGTGCCTTTCAGGCTGCCCCGGGGCCCCCTGTGTGTTTTGCAGCATGGCGCAGAGATCTCTGTTTAGCTTTTTCTCCTGCCCTGGAGTTTTCTGGGTGCTTCTCGGTATGCCCCAGGGCCCTCCTTTTGGTGCCCCCAGAGTCACTCTGCTCTGTCATTGCTTTTTTGCCTTTTTTTTTTTTTTTGACTTATGTTGCACCCAGAGCTCTCGATTTGTTCTCTTGTCCTCTGCATACTCCCCTTTCCTCTCTCTACACCCCAGGGCTCTCCCTTCAGCTTTCAGGAAGCTGCTGGCAGGAGAGTGGGGGTGCCTCTGCTGCCCTGGCAGCCCCAGCTGTCCCTGAAGGGGCTGATGGCCAGGCCCCCTGCCCAGTTCCTGCAGGACCACAGCTGCGGGCCCTGGGGCTGGGATGAATGCCAGGGGGAGCTGGGTGGCAGGACGAGCCCCAGGTGGGGCTGAGGGCAAGGGCGGGCATGTGCTGGGGCTGCAGCCGCGTTTGGGGGAAGCTTGCATTGAGGCCGGACCTGGACAATGGAGCTGCCGCGGAGCACCGCCCACTGGGACCGGCCCGGCGGCCGCCCCGCAGAGGAGGTGAGCGGGGCCGGGGGAGGCGCGCTGCAGGCTGCGGGTCCCACATGTGCCGGGGGTCCCGGTGGCTGGGAGCGTCCCGGGCAGCGCAGCGCAACCGGGGCCAGGGATAGCAGTGGGGGCCGAGGACGTGGTGGGGAAGAGGGGTGCCCTGGGGCCACGGAGGCGGGGGGAGGAAGGGGGTGCGCCGGGGCTGTCGTGCAGTTTATTGCGCGGTCGGAGGAGCGCGAAGGGGGGGGTCTCCTGTGTCAGCTCGGGAGCGTGTCGGGGAGCGGGGGGGAGGAGGGATCGCAGCGGAAGCCCCAGGGAGGGTCGCGGGGGGTCGGGGGCAGTGTCGCAGCTGAGCCGGGGCCGGTCGCGGGGGTGGCGGGGGAGCCCCGGGCCGGTGCTGGGGATCGCGGGGCCGCGCTCGGGGCTCTGCAGCGGTTTCCGGGGGGAAGGGGAACGGGGGCGGGACGGAACGGAATCTCCACGGAGTCAAACCTCACCGAGCGCTGCGGCCCCCAGCATGCCGGGAGCAGCAGTCTTCCGGCACTGGGCTTCCGGGCGGCCATGTTGTTTTGTGCGGCATGCCGGGAGCGGTAGTCTTCCGGCACTGGGCTTCCGGGCGGCCATGTTGGTTTGCGCGGCATGCCGGGAGTGGTAGTCTTCTCAGACTGGGCTTCTGGGCAGCCATGTTGTGCCTCTCGAGGTGGGCGGGGGCAGGTCTCTGCCAGCGGCGTTCCCACCAGCCAGCCGTGTTTTGCTCTGTGGCAGGCCAGGAGCTGTAGTTCCAGGTGCCGGTGCCTTCTCAGCCCTGCAGCAGTGGCCCGCTGGGTCTGTTCCTTACTGGACATGTGCCGCTCGCGCAAGAGTCCCCGTAGGTCACTGGACACAGTGGAATTTCCCTGTTTTTTCCTGGTACAGGGCAGGAAGCGTTTTCCATCTCTGGTGTGACCAGGCAGGCTTGTCCCCAGGGGCTGGGGCTGTCCCTCTTGGAAATGAGCAGGGCTGGGAGAGTAGGAGGGGTGCTGTGGGCTCCTGGGAGTTGTAGCTTTGCTCAGGATTGGGGCCAGTTATGCAGCAGCTGAGGAGTGGCGGTGCTGGGAGGGCGCAGTGCAGAGCTGTCCTGCTGTGCAGCACAAGGGAAAGTCCTCAAGGAAATGTGAACAGCACCGTTTCTGTCCAAGGACCCTAACACAGCCTGAGACACCCTGGAACAGCCACCCCACAGCAGCACCAGGGACACCATGTCACTGCCTCCCGAGGGCACTGCGTTCAGCTACCTTTAACTGTGTGGAAAGAGCCTGCAGGAAGGAGCCCTGGCCACAGGTACAGAGAATCCCCAGTTGCCCCTAAGCATCTGGAACTATATGCATTTTCTTTACAAAGATGCCATCTCTTTGATGCCTTGCTGCTTCTTCTGTGTTGCTCGGTGCCCAAGTCTACTATGTTCAAATCCACTTTTCTTGCTGCCCTCTGCTCTGTCTGAGCTGCTCGCCAGATCAAAAGGCGTGTGCACCTAAGAACTAGGCCAGGGTGTCCCTGCTGCCTGCTGTAGGACAAACAGGAGGGCAAATCGGGACAGGACATGAAAGTACATGTGGATGAGAAACAGCTGCTTTAGAGATCTAAGACGCAGGGGCAACTGAGAGGAGTGAAAGGAGCAGGGGAAAATGGTGATGAGGAAGGTGTGCTGTTAGAGGCAGTACAGTGCAGGAGAGAGGGGAAAACTTGCTCCTATGATGAAATAAAAACTGACCTTAAGAGAGATTTGCTTTTTGCTCTTCAGGTTATGAATAGGCATGACTTCCTGAGAACTGTTCTGAGCATGCGGTGTTGCAGGTCACGACTGCCTGGGCAGCGATCCCCAACTTGTCTGCCGAGACTACGTGACAGCTGACAGCTGCCTGTGCAATGAAAGCAAAGGCCAACTTCTCAGAGGGAAGAGGCAGGCTCCAAGCAGGAGGATTATGGCAGGTGAGTTAATGCCCCAGAACCTTCAGTTTTTCTCCTTGTCCCCCCAGGACTCACCCACTTGCTCACTAGTTCTCTCAGGTCCAATCTATTTGCCTTTAGGTGTGCTCCAAGGCACTCTTTGTTCTCTTCTCCCTTCTGAAGTCTGTCTCTTTCTAGTTCCTACAAGATTACTCTGACATTTGGTGTTTGTGGGCCCTTTGGTAGCATCCAGACTCCTATGTTTGTCCTCTTGTCCTATTAAGTCCCCTCTCTTTTCCCTCTAGTCCCCTCAAAACCTCTCTGTTCGCCATTGGTGCATCCCAGAGCCTTTGCTTTTCCCTCTAGTCCTCTTGGGATGCCTCTGTTTGCCCTCTAAGCCCCTTAGGATCCATCTCACTGCCCTTTAGCCCCATCAGAACCCCTCTGATTGCCACACACACCCTTCAGGACACCTGGGTTTGCCTTGGGAGTACCTTGTGCTCCAGCACCCCCTAAATGCTCTCAAGTCCCACCACAGCTCCCGCTTGGGAGTTCTCCATTTCTCTCACATCCCTTTGTCCTCTTTGTTTGCTTCTTAGTGCATACCGTATCCCTCCATTTCCTTTCGGTGTGCCTCACACCCTCTCAGTTACCCTCTACTCCCTTCAGAACCCCTGCATTTGTTTTCCTAAACTCCCCAGAACCCTGTGTTCTATTGCGCTCCAGGGCTCTGTTTGCACCCTAGTCCCATCAGCACCCATCCTTTTCCATTTTGGTGTGCCCCAGTGCCCATTGTGTGCTATCTGTTCCCCTCAGGACTCCCACATTTGCCCTCTAATCCCCACAGAATGCTTCCTTTGGCCTGTGGGCTCCCTAACAACCCCTCTCCCCACCCTGTGAGCCTTCGGTGTGCACCAGAGACAACCTTCTGATGTGCCATCCTACAACCCAATGTGTGCCCTCTAATCTTTTCGAGGCTCTTCCATTTTGCAATCTAGTTAGCTTAAAACTGATCCCAAAGTCTTCATTGTGACCTAGAGGCCTCTGTTTGATGTCTAGTCCCCTTAGGACTGCTCGAGTCCTCTCAGAAGCCCTCCATTCGACTTCATTGTGCACCAGAGGCTCAATTGGGCATGTAGAGTCCTTAGGACCCCTCTAGTACCCTCAGAACCCCTCCTGTGGCCTTTGTAGTGCTCCCAGAGCCCTTTTTTGGTCCACCAGCTCTCGTAGGACTTCTCTAATTCCTTCAATATCCCTCTTTTGGCCTTCATTGTGCAGGAGCCTTCTGTTGTCCTTCTAGCTCTCCAAGGACCCCTCTAGTCCCATCAAGACCCCTCCTTTTGCCTTCGTTGTTCCCTATAGCATTTTTTTTCTTCCTTCTAGTCCCTTTACAACCCCCCCTGGTCTACTCTAGGTGCCTCTTTTGGCCAAAATTGTGCCCCGGAGCCCTCTTTTGGCCCTCTAGAACCAGGAGGACCCCGCTAGTCACCTCTGAATCCCTCTGGAGGCCTTTGTTGTGCCCCAGAGCTGTCTTCTGGCTCTCCTCACCCCTTAGGATCCCTCAAATGCCTCCTAAGAACCCTTCCACAGGCTGTCCTTGTTCCCTAGAGTCTTTTTTTGCCTTGTAGACCTGTTAGCACCCCTCCAGTGCACTCTCAAACACTCTCTTGGCCAAAATTGGGCCCCAGAGCTCTTTGGGCTCTCCTGACCCTAGAGAATCTCTCTTGTCCCCTCAGACCGCCTCCTGAGCTCATCCTTGCTCCCCAGGTGATACTTTTTCGGCCATGTAGACCTCTTAGGACTCCTCTACTGCACTTTGGACTACTCCTTCAGGTATCCCTTCTGTCCCGGAGCTAACTTCTGGCCCTCGGGCCCTTTTAGGACCCCTCTAGTCCCTTGAGAACGCCTCCGGAGGCATTTGTGATGCCCTGGAGCCCTTCTTTGGCCCTCTGGAGATCCGAGTGGCCCTCTCGTCTGTGCTCTGGACAATCCTTTTGCACAGAATTGGGCCCCACAGCTCTCTTTGGAACCCCCAGACCCCTCAGACACCCTCTAGTCTCCTTGCAACCCCTCCAGATTTCTCCCTTCTTCCCCAGAGGCATTTCTTGACCATGTAGACACCCTAGCACCCCTCTAGTGCACTCTGGACCCCTCTTTTCCACAGAATGGGGCCCCCCAGCTCTCTTCTGGCCCCCCAGACCCCATAGACACCCTCTCGTCTCCTCGCAACCCCTCCAGATTTGTTCCTTCTTCCCCAGAGGCATTTTTTGACCATATAGATGCATTAGCAACCCTCTAGTGTGCTCTGGACCCCTCTTTTCCATAGAATGGGGCCCCCCAGCTCTCTTCTGGCCCCCCAGACTCTTAAACACCCTTTCGTCTCCTCAGATCCCCTCCAGATTTCTTCCTGCTTCCCCAGAGGCATTTCTGGACCATGTAGATGCCTTAGCACCCCTCTAGTGCACTCTGGACCTCTCCTCTGTACAGAATGGGGCCCCCGATCTGTCTGCTGGCCCCCCAGGCCCCTTAGACACCCTCTAGTCTCCTCGCAACCCCTCCAGATTTCTCCCTTCTTCTCCAGGGGCATTTCTGGACCATGTAGACGCCTTAGCACCCCTCTAGTGCGCTCTGGAGCCCTCTTTCCGACAGAATGGGGCCCCCCAGCTCTCTTTGGAACCCCCAGACCCCGTACACACCCTCTAGTCTCCTTGCAACCCCTCCAGATTTCTCCCTTCTTCCCCAGAGGCATTTCTTGACAGTGTAGACGCCTTAGCACCCCTCTAGTGTGCTCTGGAGCCCTCTTTTGCACAGAATGGGGCCTCCCAGCTCTCTTCTGGCCCCCCAGACCCTGTAGACACCCTCTAGTCTCCTCACAACCCCTCCAGATTTCTCCCTTCTTCCCCAGAGGCATTTCTTGACCATATAGACACCTTAGCACCCCTCTAGTGCACTCTGGACCCCTCTTTTCCACAGAATGTGGCCCCCCAGCTCTCTGCTGGCCCCCAGACCCCTTAGACACTCTCTAGTCTCCTTGCAACCCCTCCAGATTTCTCCCTTCTTCCCCAGAGGAACTTCTTGAGCATGTAGACGCCCTAGCACCCCTCTAGTGCACTCTGGACCCCTCCTGTGTACAGAATTGGGCCCCCAGCTCTCTTCGGGAACCCCAGACCCCTTAGACACCCTCTACTCTCCTTGCAACCCCTCCAGATTTCTCCCTTCTTCTCCAGAGGCATTTCTGGACCACGTAGATGCCTTAGCACCCCTCTAGTGCGCTCTGGATCACTCTTTTCCACAGAATGGGGCCCCCAAGCTCTGTTAAGGACCCCAGGCCCATTAGACACCTTCTAGTCTTCTCAGAACCCCTCCAGATTTCTCCCTTCTTCCCCAGAGGCATTTCTGGAGCATGTAGACTCCTTAACATCTCCGTAGTGCGCTCTGGATCCCTCTTTTCCACAGAATGGGGCCCCCCAGCTCTCTTTGGGACCCCCCAGACCCCGTACACACCCTCTAGTCTCCTTGCAACCCCTCCAGATTTCTCCCTTCTTCCCCAGAGGCATTTCTTGACCATGTAGATGCCTTAGCACCCCTCTAGTGCGCTCTGGACCCCTCTTTTCCACAGAATGGGGCCCCCCAGCTCTCTTTGGGACCCCCAGACCCCTCAGACACCCTCTTGTCTACTCACAACCCCTCCAGATTTGTTCCTCCTTCCCCAGAGGCTTTTTTTAACAGTGTAGATGCCTTAGCACCCCTCTAGTGCACTCTGGAACCCTCTTTTCGACAGAATTGGGCCCCCCAGCTCAGTTGTGGCCCCCCACACCCCGTAGATACCCTCTTGTCTCCTCACAACCCCTCCAGATTAGTTCCTCCTTCCCCAGAGGCTTTTTTCAACAGTGTAGACGCCTTAGCATCCCTCTAGTGCACTCTGGACCACTGTTTCCCACCGAATGGGGCCCCCCAGCTCTCTTCTGGCCCCCAGGCCCCTCAGACACCCTCTAGTCTCCTCAGAACCCCTCCAGATTTCTCCCTTCTTGCCCAGAGGCATTTCTTGACCGTGTAGACTCCTTAACATCTCCGTAGTGCGCTCTGGATCCCTCTTTTCCACAGAATTGGGCCCCCCAGCTCTCTTCGGGCCCCCCAGACCCCTCAGACACCCTCTAGTCTCCTTGCAACCCCTCCAGATTTCTCCCTTCTTCCCCAGAGGCATTTCTTGACCATGTAGATGCCTTAGCACCCCTCTAGTGCGCTCTGGACCCCTCTTTTCCACAGAATGGGGCCCCCCAGCTCTCTTTGGGACCCCCAGACCCCTCAGACACACTCTTGTCTACTCACAACCCCTCCAGATTTCTCCCTTCTTCTCCAGAGGAATTTCTGGACCATGTAGATGCCTTAGCAGCCCTCTAGTACGCTCTGGAGCCCTCTTTCCGACAGAATGGGGCCCCCCAGCTCTCTTTGGAACCCCCAGACCCCATACACACCCTCTAGTCTCCTTGCAACCCCTCCAGATTTGTTCCTGCTTCCCCAGAGGCATTTCTTGACAGTCGAGATGCCTTAGCACCCCTCTAGTGTGCTCTGGACCCCTCCTGTGTACAGAGTTGGGCCCCCCAGCTCTCTTCGGGACCCCCAGACCCCTTAGACACCCTCTAGTCTCCTCGCAACCCCTCCAAATTTCTTCCTGCTTCCCTAGAGGCATTTCTTGACCATGTAGATGCCTTAGCACCCCTCTAGTGCACTCTGGACCTCTCCTCTGTACAGAATGTGGCCCCCCAGCTCTCTTCTGGCCCCCAGACCCCTTAGACACCCTCTCGTCTCCTCGCAACCCCTCCAGATTTCTCCCTTCTTCCCCAGAGGCATTTTTGGACCATGTAGATGCCTTAGCACCCCTCTAGTGCACTCTGGACCTCTCCTCTGTACAGAATGTGGCCCTCCAGCTCTCTGCTGGCCCCCAGACCCCTTAGACACCCTCTAGTCTCCTCACAACCCCTCCAGATTTCTCCCTTCTTCCCCAGAGGCATTTTTGGACCATGTAGATGCCTTAGCACCCCTCTAGTGCACTCTGGACCTCTCCTCTGTACAGAATGTGGCCCTCCAGCGCTCTGCTGGCCCCCAGACCCCTTAGACACCCTCTCGTCTCCTCGCAACCCCTCCAGATTTCTCCCTTCTTCCCCAGAGGCATTTTTGGACCATGTAGATGCCTTAGCACCCCTCTAGTGCACTCTGGACCTCTCCTCTGTACAGAATGTGGCCCTCCAGCTCTCTGCTGGCCCCCAGACCCCTTAGACACCCTCTCGTCTCCTCACAACCCCTCCAGATTTCTCCCTTCTTCTCCAGAGGCATTTTTGGACCATGTAGATGCCTTAGCACCGCTCTAGTGCACTCTGGACCTCTCCTCTGTACAGAATGTGGCCCTCCAGCCCTCTGCTGGCCCCCAGACCCCTTAGACACCCTCTCGTCTCCTCGCAACCCCTCCAGATTTCTCCCTTCTTCCCCAGAGGCATTTTTGGACCATGTAGATGCCTTAGCACCCCTCTAGTGCACTCTGGACCTCTCCTCTGTACAGAATGTGGCCCTCCAGCTCTCTGCTGGCCCCCAGACCCCTTAGACACCCTCTAGTCTCCTCACAACCCCTCCAGATTTCTCCCTTCTTCCCCAGAGGCATTTCTTGACCATATAGACACCTTAGCACCCCTCTAGTGCACTCTGGACCCCTCTTTTCCACAGAATGGGGCCCCCCAGCTCTCTTTGGGACCCCCAGACCCCTCAGACACCCTCTTGTCTACTCACAACCCCTCCAGATTTCTCCCTTCTTCTCCAGAGGCATTTTTGGACCATGTAGATGCCTTAGCACCGCTCTAGTGCACTCTGGACCTCTCCTCTGTACAGAATGTGGCCCTCCAGCGCTCTGCTGGCCCCCAGACCCCTTAGACACCCTCTCGTCTCCTCGCAACCCCTCCAGATTTCTCCCTTCTTCCCCAGAGGCATTTTTGGACCATGTAGATGCCTTAGCACCCCTCTAGTGCACTCTGGACCTCTCCTCTGTACAGAATGTGGCCCTCCAGCTCTCTGCTGGCCCCCAGACCCCTTAGACACCCTCTAGTCTCCTCACAACCCCTCCAGATTTCTCCCTTCTTCCCCAGAGGCATTTCTTGACCATATAGACGCCTTAGCACCCCTCTAGTGCACTCTGGACCCCTCTTTTCCACAGAATTGGGCCCCCCAGCTCTCTTTGGGACCCCCAGACCCCTCAGACACCCTCTTGTCTACTCACAACCCCTCCAGATTTCTCCCTTCTTCTCCAGAGGCATTTTTGGACCATGTAGATGCCTTAGCACCGCTCTAGTGCACTCTGGACCTCTCCTCTGTACAGAATGTGGCCCTCCAGCCCTCTGCTGGCCCCCAGACCCCTTAGACACCCTCTCGTCTCCTCGCAACCCCTCCAGATTTCTCCCTTCTTCCCCAGAGGCATTTCTGGACCATGTAGATGCCTTAGCACCCCTCTAGTGCACTCTGGACCTCTCCTCTGTACAGAATGTGGCCCCCCAGCTCTCTGCTGGCCCCCAGACCCCTTAGACACCCTCTAGTCTCCTGGCAATCCCTCCAGATTTCTCCCTTCTTCCCCAGAGCCATTTCTTGACCGTGTAGACTCCTTAACATCTCCGTAGTGCGCTCTGGATCCCTCTTTTCCACAGAATGGGGCCCCCCAGCTCTCTTCGGGCCCCCCAGACCCCTCAGACACCCTCTAGTCTCCTCACAACCCCTCCAGATTTCTCCCTTCTTCCCCAGAGGCATTTCTTGACCATATAGACGCCTTAGCACCCCTCTAGTGCACTCTGGACCCCTCTTTTCCACAGAATGGGGCCCCCCAGCTCTCTTTGGGACCCCCAGACCCCTCAGACACCCTCTTGTCTACTCACAACCCCTCCAGATTTCTCCCTTCTTCTCCAGAGGAATTTCTGGACCATGTAGATGCCTTAGCACCCCTCTAGTACGCACTGGAGCCCTCTTTCCGACAGAATGGGGCCCCCCAGCTCTCTTTGGAACCCCCAGACCCCGTACACACCCTCTAGTCTCCTTGCAACCCCTCCAGATTTCTCCCTTCTTCCCCAGAGGCATTTCTTGACAGTGTAGACGCCTTAGCACCCCTCTAGTGTGCTCTGGAGCCCTCTTTTGCACAGAATGGGGCCTCCCAGCTCTCTTCTGGCCCCCCAGACCCCTTAGACACTCTCTAGTCTCTTTGGAACCTCTCCAGATTTCTCCCTTCTTCCCCAGGGGCATTTCTGGACCATGGAGACGTCTTAGCATCCCTCTAGCGCGCTCTGGACCACTGTTTCCCACCGAATGGGGCCCCCCAGCTCTCTTCTGGCCCCCAGGCCCCTTAGACACCCTCTAGTCTCCTCAGAACCCCTCCAGATTTCTCCCTTCTTGCCCAGAGGCATTTCTTGACCGTGTAGACTCCTTAACATCTCCGTAGTGCGCTCTGGATCCCTCTTTTCCACAGAATTGGGCCCCCCAGCTCTCTTCGGGCCCCCCAGACCCCTTGGACACCCTCTAGTCTCCTTGCAACCCCTCCAGATTTCTCCCTTCTTCCCCAGAGGCATTTCTTGACCGTGTAGACGCCTTAGCACCTCTCTAGTGCGCTCTGGACCCCTCTTTTCCACAGAATTGGCCCCCCTGGCTCTCTTAAGGACCCCCAGGCCCCTTAGACACCCTCTAGTCTCCTCGCAACCCCTTCAGATTTCTCCCTTCTTCCCCAGAGGCATTTTTGGACCATGTAGACACCTTAGCACTCCCCTAGTGCGCTCTGGACCCCTCTTTTCCACAGAATTGGGCCACCTGGCTGTCTTCTGGCCCCCCAGACCCCTTAGACACCTTGTATTCTGCTCGGAACCCCTCCAGATTGCTCCCTTCTTCCCCAGAGGCATTTCTGCACCATGTAGACGTCTTAGCACCCCTGTAATGTGCTCTGGAGCCCTCTTTTCCATAAAATTGGGCCCCCCAGCCCTCTTCTGGCCCCCCAGGCCCCTTAGACACTCTTTAGTCTCCTCGCAACCCCTCCAGATTCCTCCCTTCTTCCCCAGAGGCATTTCTGGAGCATGTAGATGCCTTAGCACCCCTCTAGTGCGCTCTGGAGCCCTCTTTTTCACAGAATTGGGTCCCCTGGCTGTCTTCTGGCCCCCCAGACCCCTTAGATACTCTCTAGTCTCCTCGCAACCCCTCCAGATTTCTCCCTTCTTCCCCAGAGGCATTTCTGGACCACGTAGACGCCTTAGCACTTCTATAGTGTGCTCTGGAGCCCTCTTTTCGACAGAATGGGGCCCCCCAGCCCCCTTAGGCATCCTCTAGTGTCCTTGGAACCCCTCCAGATTTCTCCCTTCTTCCCCAGAGGCATTTCTGGACTATGCAGATGACCTAGCACCCCTCTAGTGCGCTCTGGAGCCCTCTTTTCCACAGAATTGGGCCCCCCAGGCCTCTTCTGGCTCCCAAGCCCTGTTAGACATCCCCTCGTCTCCTTGCAACCCCTCCAGATTTCTCCCTTCTTCCCCAGAGGCATTTCTGGACCATGTAGGCGCCTTACCACCCCTCTAGTGCACTCTGGACCCCTCTTTTCCGCAGCATTGGCCCCCCTGGCTCTCTTCTGGCCCCCCAGACCACTTAGATACCCTCTAGTCTCCTCGCAACCCCTCCAGATTTCTCCCTTCTTCCCCAGAGGCATTTCTTGACCATGTAGACGCCTTAGCACACCTCTGGTGAACTCTGGAACCCTTTTTTTCCACAGAATTACGCCACCTGGCTGTCTTCTGGCCCCCCAGACCCCTTAGACAACTTGTATTCTACTCGCAACCCCTCCAAATTTCTCCCTTCTTTCCCAGAGGCATTTCTGGACTATGTAGACGACCCAGCACCCCTCTAGTGCACTCTGGAGCCCTCTTTTCCACAGAATTGGGCCCCCCAGCTCTTTCTTGGCCCCCAAGACCCCTTAGACACCCTCTAGTCTCCTCGCAACCCCTCCAGATTTCTCCCTTCTTCCCCAGAGGCATTTCTGGACCATGTAGACGCCTTAGCACCCCTCTAGTGTGCTCTGGAGCCCTCTTTTCAACAGAATTGGGCCCCCCAGCCCTCTTCTGGCTACCCAGCCCCGTTAGACACTCTCTAGTCTCTTTGGAACCCCTCCAGATTTCTCCCTTCTTCCCCAGAGGCATTTCTGGACCATGTAGGCGCCTTAACATCCCTCTAGTGAACTCTGGAATCCTTTTTTCCACAGAATGGGACCCCCCAGCTCCCTTCGGGCCCTCCAGACCCTTTAGACACCCTCTAGTCTCCTCGCAACCCCTCCAGATTTCTCCCTTGTTCCCCAGAGGCAATTCTGGACCATGCAGACACCTTAGTACGCCTCTAGTGCGCCCTGGACCGCTCTTTTCCACAGAATCACAACCCCAGCCCCTTTAGACACCCTCTAGTCTCCTGGCAATCCCTCCAGATTTCTCCCTTCTTCCCCAGAGCCATTTCTTGACCATGTAGACGCCTTAGCACCCCTCTACTGTGCTCTGGAGCCCTCTCTTCCACAGAATGGGGCCCCCCACCTGTCTTCTGGCCCCCCAGCCCCCTTAGACACCCTCTAGTCTCCTCGCAACCCCTCCAGATTTCTCCCTTCTTCCCCAGAGGCATTTCTGGACCATGTAGACACCTTAGCACCCCTCTAGTGCGCTCTGGACCCCTCTTTTCCACAGAATGCGCCCCCCCAGCTCTCTTCTGGTCCCGCAGACCCCTTGGACACCCTCTAGTCTCCTTGCAACCCTTACAGATTTCTCCCTTCTTGCCCAGAGCCATTTCTTGACTGTGTAGACGCCTTAGCACCCCTCTAGTGTGCTCTGGAACCCTTTTTTTCCACAGAATGGGCCCCCCCTAGCTGTATTCTGGGCCCCCAGACCCCTTAGACACCCTCTAGTGTCCTCACAACCCCTCCAGATTTCTCCCTTCTTCCCCAGAGGCATTTCTGGACCATGTAGATGCCTTAGCACCCCTCTAGTGCGCTCTGGAGCCCTCTTTTCCACGGAATGGGGCCCCCTAGCTCTCTTCTGGCCCCCCAGGCCCCTTAGACACCCTCTAGTCTCCTCGCAACACCTCCAGATTTCTCCCTTCTTGCCCAGAGGCATTGCGTGATGATGTAGACGCCTTAACAGCTCTCTACTGTGCTCTGGACCCCTGTTTTCCACGGACTTGGGTCACCTGGCTGTCTTCTGGCCCCCTAGGCCCCTTAGACACCCTCTAGTCTCCTCGCAACCCCTTCAGATTGCTCCCTTCTTTTCCAGAGGCATTTATTGACAGTGTAGACGCCTTAGCACCCCTCTAGTGCGCTGTGGATCCCTCTTTACCACAGAATGGGGCCCCCCAGCTCTCTTCTGGCCTTCCAGACGCCTTAGACACCCTCTAGTCTACTCGCAACCCCTCCAGATTTCTCCCTTCTTCCCCAGAGGCATTTCTTGACAGTGTATACGCCTTAGCACCCTTCTACTGTGCTCTCAACAACTCTTTTCCACTGAATTGGGCCACCTGGCTGTCTTCGAGCCCTAATGTGATTAACCTTTTTTTTGCCTCAGAGCTCCATTTTGGATATCTAGAGTACTTTAGGACCCTGTTAGAAGCCTCAGAATTCCTGTTGAGCTTTTCTTCATGCTGTGGAGCCCTTTTTTGTTCCCCTACCAGACTTAGCAGCCCTCTGTTCTGCTTTGGCCTCATCTCTTGTGCTTTTATTTTTCCGTGCAGAGCTCTCTTTGTCCTCCAGACCCCTCAGCACCCCTCCAGTCCCCTCAGCAGGCTTGTAAAGGCCTTTGTCATGATCCAAAGCTGTGTTTTGGATCTCCAGTTCCCTTAGGACCCCTATAGTGCACTGAGAACCCGTCTGGAGGCCTTTGTTGTGCCCCACAGCCCTGTTTTGGTCATCTGCATAGTATGAGAGCCTTCCTGTCTCCTCAGAGCACCTGCTGAGGTCAGTCACGTTAGCCAGTTTCGGTTTTTTTGCCATTTAGTCCCCTTAGGAGCCCTCTGGTCTGCTGAGAACCACTCCTGGGGTGTGGTGCTTGTTCTGCACCAGAGCTGTCCTCTGGCTGCACAGCCCCCTTTGGAATTCTCTAGTCTGCTCAGAAGCCCTTCAGATTTCTTCCTTGTTCTCCCGAGTCATTCCTTGGCCATGCAGGCTGCTTAGCACCTCTCTAGTGGCCTCTGGACTACTCTTTTGTCCTTCCTTGTTCCCTAGAGCTGTCTTTTGGCTATTTCCTTTAGGAGTTATTTAGTGGTCTCAGAATTCTTCCTGAGCCCTCTCTTATGCCCTAGAGTGCTTTTTTTCATCGTTTAGGTGCCTGAGTACCCATGTTTTCTTCTGAACCCCTTTGGAGGCTTTACTTGTTCTCTTCTGCCTTCTTTTAGTTGCTCTCTAGTCTGTGTAAGAGATATCTAATCTGCTCTGGATTCTTCTTTAGAGCTTTGTTGTGCTGCATAGACCTCTATTGGTCCTGTAGAGCTCTGAGGAACCCCTTTAGTTTACTCTGGACTACTCTGTCAGTCTTTCTTTTGTGCCTGAACTCTGTTTTGGCCCTTTAGTCCTTGTGTGACCGCTGCCATCCATTCATAACTGCTTCTGGAAGCCTTTGTTGCGCCCCAGAGCCCTGCGTGGGTTCTCCAGCCCTCTTAGCATCCCTCTTCCCTCCTCGTGCGCGTCCTCCACTTAGGCATACAGAGGTAGTATTCCCGTGGGGAACGCTCCATTCCACCCAGTGGCCCCTTTTTCTAAGCACTCTAGGTACTATACAGGAAATACCCCTGTTTGGAAGTACTCACATTACAGAAGCAGCGTTGTTCCGGGGGGTTATTTAGATATCTTGGTTTGCCCTAGAGGAAATGCTGTCTTCCTACAACAGCTGTATTCAATACAGGTGTGAACCAATTAGAGCAGTGTGGTGTAGCGTTCCCTTTATAGGTTATGTGGAATCTTGTAGTTTTCTTTCTAAGCCTAAGTAGAACTGATTTCTAGTTTTCAGTGTAAAGGCTAGTGTTAGTTAGGGTAAAAGAATTTAATAACAGACCTCCTGGTATTATGGATATAGTATATGAAGTCTTAGTAACAAAGAAGATGGTCCATTTTATCCAAGAGGTCTGTTTAGCCTTTCTGTGCTCTGCAGCCTAGCTACAGAGTGGAAGCAAAAGCCTTGCTCTTCCCTAGCCCTCTGTCTTTATGGCTGGCAGTGCTTTGCCCCTCCCCTTCCCAGGGCTTGTGGGTCGGGCAGTGGGCGGGGCTAGGGGTACATAAACCGAGGGCCTGGTGGCAGGGAGTTCATTCTGCGTTTGCTGTCCTTTGGGGTTAGTGGTCTGGACTTGCCTCGGCGAATAGCAGCATTTGAAGAAGCAAAGGTATCCAGGAAGAGTTATTGCTGCATTTGGAGATGCAAAGGCTGTTCCTTAAGATTAGAGCAACGGGATGGCTGAAGGTGGAGCCGTAAGCCTGCCAGAAAATCGCTTAAAGCAGGCAGTTTTGGTTTTGCGTCGGTGTCTCGGCGCGGGGCGTTCAGGGGTGGAAGAGGGCTTCCGCGTCTGCAGTCGTATCTTTTGTTAACCATCAGTATTGTTTTGTTGCGTTTCTGTGTTTATTGCGGAAGGGATGCAGCTTCATCGCTTGGCTCTTTGAAGATGATGACACTCGAAGAATTGTTTGTCCCTCAGCTGGATTGCAGAGAAAAGGACAGAACAGGGGTCCCCGGAAAACATTTCCATCTACGTTTCCGCTCTACGTAGTGCTTGTGTGCCTTATGTCCAGTAATGTGGATGCATGTGAGATATCATTCTCGTCAGCTACTGTGGTTTCCGGCTTGCTTGCCGGATGTTCTGCTGCTCCTCAGAAATATTGTCAGCTCTGTTCCAAGAGGAAGTGAGTAAGTTTTTTTTGTAGTATGCAGAGTTATGGAAGAGTCTAGACTTTATGTGAAGAGTGTGAAGAGCCAAGTGAGCATTCTTCCTGCCTGGAAGTTTAGTATGATGAGAAAGGAAGTCACATCTTTGGAAACTAAGTGCAGCTGTGAGTAAGTCCATGTGTCTGAAGGGGTCAAAAAGCAACCTCCTGCAAGCTAACGAATTCACCTCTTTTCTTGTCCAAGCCTCAGTGCTGAGAGAGGAAAAAAGCTGCTGGCCTTCTCGGGACCGGCAGGAAACAATTTGCAGTCTCGCCTGGCAGCTCTTTTCTTTCATCTGTGCCTGCGAACCCACTGCCATCTGCTCTTTTGTGGCTCTGCTTCTGACTCCTACCGTGGCTTCTGGGGCTGTCCGCTTTGCTTTTTCAGATACCTTGCGGGCCTTTTCCAGGCATGCCTGAGGATTTGAGGTGAGGTAGAATGGGTGAGTGTAATGGCGTGTCAGTTGTTTTACGGCTAGTCCGCAGTGCCTAGGAGAAGAGTAATTTTGTTGTTTTGTTTTTTGCAGGTGCCATGGGATTACTTTCAGTCAGGATGTGGGAGTATCGCTTTGGCGCGGTGCGGGTGAATGGAGCGACAACGGCGGTTTGGAGAGGCACGCTCTTGCAGATGAGCATGGAGGTGCCCGGCACGGGGGGTGACTGCTTGCGCTGTGGTTTGGCAGGTGATGAAGGTGAGCGAAGGAAGATTAGAGAGGATGTGGCTGCCGTTGAGTGATGCCTCTTAAGGATCAAAAGTGACCTGACTGCCCCCCCCCCCGCCCCCAGCCCTGGAAAAGCTAAGGTGAGGGGCAAAGGGTGTTGGGGTTGTCTTCATTCTGTGCATGCGTGCTGATATTCAGTGTAGTAGGGAGGGCTGCTCTGGATGAGTGGTGTGTGAGGCAGAGGTGGTGGGGTGCGCATGGCAGAAAGTGAGGGTGTGGTACGTAGGGCAGCTCCAGCCTGTGTCTGTGTTGTTGTGTAGTCTATGTGGTGTGTGTTATAGCTGTGCTATCTTTTGCTCAGGTCTTGATGTTGCTCTTGCTCTTTGTGCTCAAGGAGCACAGCCCACGCTCCACAGCGCCATCGCGGCAGGCATCCGCCGTCTTTTGCCCGGCCTCAGTCATCGGCATCGCTCCAGCGGATCGCGTCTCGTCCCGTGCGGGCAGCCGAAAGGGGCGGTCCGTCGCTCCGGCTTTGCATCGTGACCATTTGCGGCCGCTCATCTTCGGGGCCATTGTCGAGGCCTTTTTGCCTGCCCCTCTTCTGTTTCTGCTCTTGTTTTTCATCTTCTTGGCATCCTTTCAGGGTTCTTCCCTGTATCGCCGCAGCCTCGGGTCTTCCCGGCCGGGTGCTTCAGCATCGGTCGTCCCGGCTTTGCGGGCCGCTTTCCATCCCGGGCAGTGGCGTTTGACTCTTTTCTGGGCTCATCCGGAGCAGCAGAGCCGCACGGTCATGGCATCGTAGGGCTTTCTGGCTGGTAGCATCTTATGCGTGGGAATAGTTCTTTTTGCGTAGGGCTTTCCTGCATGTTTGTGTCTGATGCTTGTACCTATGTGTGTTTGTTTTGTGTCTAATGCTTGTCTGTGTGTGTGGGGATGGAGCTGCTTTGCCTGTGGTTATTAGCAATGGTAGCGTATGGAGCGTGGCAGCGATGGCCCGGAATGGTGATCGGTCAGTGTCCGTGTGCTCCAGTTTATGTTGCTTTTTGCAGATGCAGAGCAGTGTTCCAAGTGGGTCCAAGGGCGCTGGAAGGAAGGGGCATGCCCCAAGAAGGTGAGCTAGAGATTTGGTGTTGGAAGGAGAGTGTTGCGGTCAGTGGGTTGCCCGGTTAATTTTTGCTTTGTGCTTGTAGGCGTGGAGCCTTGCGGGGAGCAGGTCGCTCACATCCAGGAGGAGCAGGGTGAGGTGAGCATCAGTCTGGGTGAGGACGTAGAGCCCGGCGTAGGGCCGTCATCTCATCGGCGCCATCCCCATTGCCCGGCGCCGTTCCTGTTTTACAGGTGTGTGGCAGACCTCGGCGTGGGGAGCCGTAGCCCGGCAGTCGGGATGGGAGAGCGGAGCAGGTAAAGGTATTGTAGCGAGGTAATGTTGTGCATGGGGTGTGGTTTTTGGCATGACCTCAAGCTGTGGTCTTCTCTGTGGTTTTGCAGGCATTGCAGGAAGTTTTGGAGAGGAGAAGCTGAGCGGCAACGAGGAGCCTGAGCAGGTGAGAAGGGAAGCTTGTCTGCCTGAGTTTTATTATGCGGTAGGGTGCTGCTGGGCTGCCTCTCGGTGATGTGTTTTGCTCTGCTTTTTCAGGTACGGTGCAGGCCTTTCCCAGGCGTGGCTGAGGTTTTGAGGTGAAGTGGAATGGGTGCGTATAATGGTGTGGCAGTAGTTGTAGGGCTAGTCCGCACTGCCTAGCAGAAGAGTAATTTTGCTTTGCTTTTTCCAGATGCCATGGGCAGCCTCACAGCCACAGTGCTGGAGCGTGGCTTTGGCACAGTACAGGTGAGTGCGATGATAATGGTGGTTTGGAGGAGGGTGCTCTCGCAGATGTGGCTGGAGCTGACCGGCAAGGGGGTCACTGCTTGTGCTCTGGTTTGGCAGGTGATAAAGGCAACTGTGGTGACTGAAGGGAGATCAGCGCGGCTGCGGCTGCCATTGAGGATGGCTCTTGAGGAGCGATGGTGATGCCCAGCATTTGACCAGTTAAGTTGAGGGGCAAAGGGTATCAGGGGTGTCTTAACTCTGTGTGTGTGTGTGTGTGTGTGTGTGTGTGTGTGTGTGTGTGCACGCTGATGTTCAGTGTAGAGCGGAGGGCTGTTCTGGATGAGTGGGGTATGTGTGAGGCAGAGGTGCTGAGGTGCGCATGGCAGAAAGTGAGGGTGCGGTAGGCGGGGCAGCTCCAGCCTGTGTCTGTGTTGTTGTGTAGTCTATGTGGTGTGTGTTGTAGCTGTGCTATCTTTTGCTCAGGTCTTGATGTCGCCCTTGCTCTTTGTGCTCAAGGAGCACGGCCTACACTGTGGAGCGCTAGCATTGTAGGCCTCTGTCATGTTTTGCTGGCTTGACTCATCAGCATCGCACCCACGGACGGTGTCTCGTCACGTGCAGGCAGCCGAAGGGGGTGGTCCGTGCCTCCGGCTTTGCATCGTGCCCATCGATCTTTGCGGCCACCGTCGAGGCCTCGTCGGCCGCTCTTGTTCCGAGGCCGCTCTTGTTTTGCGTCTCACCGGTGCCCTTTCAGGGTTTTCTTCCCTGCGTCATCACGGCCTCAGGTCTTCCTCGCTGGCCTCTTCCGCATGGCCGTTCCTCGCTTTGCCGGCTGCTTTCCATCCCAGGCGTTGACATCTTAGTCTTTTCTGGGCTCGTCCAGAGCATCAGAGCCGCAGGGCTGTGGTGTCATCAGATACCATGTGGAACGCATTGGAATAGTTCTTTTTGCATAGGGCTTTCCTTCATGTTTGTGTCTAATGTTTTTTTTTTTTTTTGGTCTGTCTGTGTGTGTTTGGAGCTGCCTTGCTTGTGGGTGTTAGGAATGGTGGTGTGCGGAGTGTGTCAGTGATGGACTGGAATGGTGATTTGTCAATGTCTGTGTGCTCCACTTTATGTTGTTTTGTTTTGTTGTTTTTTGCAGATGCTGAGCAGTGTTCCGAGTGGGCCCAAGGGAGCTGGCGGAAGAAAGGGGCATGCCCCAAGAAGGTGAGCTAGAGATTTGGTGTTGGAAGGAGAGTGTTGCGGTCAGTGGGTTGCCCGGTTAATTTTTGCTTTGTGCTTGTAGGCGTGGAGCCTTGCGGGGAGCAGGTCGCTCACATCCAGGAGGAGCAGGGTGAGGTGAGCATCAGTCCGGGAGCGGACGTAGAGCCCGGCGTAGGGCCATCACCTCGTCGGCGCTGTCCCCGTCGCCCAGCGCCGTTCCTGTTTTACAGGTGTGTGGCGGACCTCGGTGTGGGGAGCTATAGCCCAGCAGTTGGGATGGGAGAGCGGAGCAGGAAAAGGTGTGGGAGCGAATGCCTGATGTGGATGGGCTGTGGTGTTGCGGGCATCGCCTGAGCACGTGATTTCTCTCTGTGCTTGCAGGTTTTGCGGGAAGTTGTGGAGAGAAGCAGCTGAGTGCTGAGAAGAGCCTGAGCAGGTGAGCGGGGGAGCTTGTTGGGTCTGATTTTATTGTGGGGTGGGTGGTGCTGGGCTGCCTCTCGGTGATGCCTTTTGCTCTGCTTTTTCAGGTCTGCTGTGGGCCTTTCCCAGGCGTGGCTGAGACTTTCAGGTGAGTGGATAGGAGCTGAATGTTGTAGGGCTGGTGAGCGCTGCCTGGCAGAAGAGTCACTTTGTTATTTTGTTTTTTTCCAGGTGCCACGGGCTTCCCCCCAGGCAGGACGTTGGCGTTTGGAGTTGTTGCGGTGCAGGTGAGTGGAGTGCCGATGGCGCTTTGGTGGAGGGTGCCCTTGCAGATGGGGATGGAGCTGACTGGCAAGGGGGTGACTGCTTGCGCTCTGGTTTGGCAGGTGATGAAGGCAAATGTGGTGAGCAAAGGAAGATCAGTGTGGATGCGGCTGCTGCTGAGGATGGCTCTTGAGGACCGGTGACCTACAGCACTGCCACAGTTAAGTTGAGGGGCAAAGGGTGTTGGGGCATCCTCAGTTTCTGTGTGTGTGCGTGCTGATGTTCAGTGTAGAGTGGAGGGTTGTTCTGGATGAGTGGTGTGTGTGAGGCAGAGGCAGTGGGGTGTGCATGGCAGAAAGCGAGGGTGGGTGTCAGGCAGGGCAGCTCCAGCCTGTGTCTGTGTTGTTGTGTAGTCTATGTGGTGTGTGTTGTAGCTGTGCTATCTTTTGCTCAGGTCTTGATGTTGCTCTTGCTCTTTGTGCTCAAAGAGCACAGCCTATGCTCTGCAGCGGTAGCGTGGCAGGCATCCATTGTCTTTTGCCTGTCCAGACTCATCAGCATTGCTCCAATGGACTACATCTTGTTCTGCACAGGCAGCTGAAAGGGGCAGTCTGTCACTGTGACTCTGCATCGTGGCCGTTTGCAGTGTAGTCATAGTCGCGGCCATCGTCGAGGCCTCATCGGCCGCACCTCTTCCGGGGCCGCTCTTGTTTTGCGTCTCGCTGGCGCCCTTTCAGGGTTTCCTTCCCTGCGTCATCATGGCCTCGGGTCTTTCTCGCCGGCCTCCTCTGTGTCAGTCTTCTGAGCTTTGCCGGTCCCTTTCCATCCTGGGCATTGACGTTTGACTCTTTTCTGGGCTCGTCCAGAGCCTCGGCCCTACGATGCCACCACTGTGTGGCTCTTCCTGGCCAGTAGTGTCTTATGTGTGGGAACAGGTTTTTTTTGTGTAGGGCTGTCCTCTGTGTTTGTGTCTGCTATTTGTTTGTCTGTGTGTTTTTGGGGCTGGAGCTGCCTTGCCTGCGGGTGTTAGCCATGGTGGTGTGTGGAGTGTGTCCGTGATGGACTGGAGTGGTGGTGTTGCAGGCATCGCCTGAGTGTGTGATTTCTCTCTGTGCTTGCAGGTTTTGCGGGAAGTTGTGGAGAGAAGCAGCTGAGTGCTGAGAAGAGCCTGAGCAGGTGAGCGGGGGAGCTTGTTGGGTCTGATTTTATTGTGGTGTGGGTGGTGTTGGGCTGCCTGTCGGTGATGCCTTTTTCTCTGTTTTTTCAGGTCTGCTGTGGGCCTTTCCCAGGCGTGGCTGAGACTTTCAGGTGAGTGGATAGGAGCTGGATGTTGTAGGGCTGGTGAGCGCTGCCTGGCAGAAGAGTCACTTTGTTATTTTGTTTTCTTCCAGGTGCCACGGGCTTCCTCCCCAGGCATTGGAGTTGTTGCGGTGCAGGTGAGTGGAGTGCCGATGGCGCTTTGGTGGAGGGTGCCCTTGCAGATGGGGATGGAGCTGACTGGCAAGAGAGTGACTGCTTGTGCTCTGGTTTGGCAGGTGATGAAGGCAAATGTGGTGAGCAAAGGAAGATCAGTGTGGATGCGGCTGCTGCTGAGGATGGCTCTTGAGGACCGGTGACCTACAGCACTGCCACAGTTAAGTTGAAGGGCAAAGGGTGTTGGGGCATCCTCAGTTTCTGTGTATGTGTGTGTGTGTGCGTGCTGATGTTCAGTGTAGAGTGGAGGGTTGTTCTGGATGAGTGGTGTGTGTGAGGCAGAGGCAGTGGGGTGTGCATGGCAGAAAGCGAGGGTGGATGTCAGGCAGGGCAGCTCCAGCCTGTGTCTGTGTTGTTGAGTAGTTTATGGGGTGTGTGTTGTAGCTGTGGTATCTTTTGCTCAGGTCTTGATGTCGCTCTTGTTTGCGCTCAAGGAGCGTGGCCCATGCTCTGCAGCGCTAGCGCGGCAGGCATCCATTGTCTTTTGCCTGGCCCGACTCATCAGCATTGTGCTAATGGATAGCACCTTGTTCTGTGCAGGCAGCTAAAAGGGGTGGCGTGTCACTCTGGTTTTGCATCGTGGCCATTTGCAGCCATCATTGAGGCCTCCTTGGCCGTTCCTCTTCTGAGGCCGCTCTTGTTTTGCACCTTCCTGGCATCCTTTCAGGATTTTCTTCCCTGCATCGTCAGAGCCTCAGGTCTTCCTTGCTGGCTTCTTCTGCATCACTCTTCCCAGCTTTGCTGGCCCCTTTCCATCACAGGCAGTAGCGTCTGACTCTTCCGTGGGCTCATCCGGAGCATCAGAGCTGTGTGGTTGTGGCATTGTAGGGCTTTTTGGCTGGCAGCATCTTATGCATGGGAATAGTTCTTTTTGCATAGGGCTTTCCTTCATGTTTGTGTCTGTGTGTCTGTTCGGGGCTGGAGCTGCCTTGCCTGTGGGTGTTAGGAATGATAGTGCGTGGAGTGTGTCAGTGATGGGCTGGGACAGTGATTGGTCAGCATCTGTGTGTTCCATTTTACATTGCTTTTTTGCAGATGCGGATTAGTGTTTGGATCTCTTGAGGGAGATGGAGGAAGGAAGGGGAATGCCGTAAGAAGGTGAGCTAGAGATTCCTTGTTGGAAGGAGTGTTGTGGTCAGTGGTTCCCTGGTTAATTTTTGCTTTGTGCTTGTAGGTGTGGAGCCTTGTGGAGAGCAAGTTGCTTGCGTCCGGGAGGAGCAGGGCAAGGTGAGTGTTGGTCTGAGAGAGGACGCAGAGCCCAGTGTAGGGCTGTTGTCTCGTTGGCGCTGTTCTGGTTTTACAGGTGCCTGGTGGGCCTTGGCGTGGCGGCCAATGGCCCAGCAGTCAAGATGGGTGAGCAGAG
Organism: Dromaius novaehollandiae; assembly: GCF_036370855.1. Taxonomy (NCBI): domain Eukaryota; kingdom Metazoa; phylum Chordata; class Aves; order Casuariiformes; family Dromaiidae; genus Dromaius; species Dromaius novaehollandiae. The sequence goes on along the minus strand of NW_026991301.1, from coordinate 267,008 downwards.
CAGGCAAAGGTGTTGTAGTGAGGTACTGTTGTGGTGGGGTGTGGTTTTGGCATCACCTCAAGGTGTGGTTGTCTCAGGTTTTGCAGGAAGTTGTGAAGAGGAGAAGTAGAGTGCTGAGAAGAGCCCGAGCAGGTAAGAGGGGGAGCTTGTTGGGTCAGAATCTGATGGCGTGGTAGGGTGATGCCGGGTTGCCTCTTGGTGATGTCTTTTGCTGTGCTTTTTCAGGTATGGTGTGGGCCTTTCCCAAGCGTGGCTGAGGATTTCAGGTGAGCGGATTGGTGTTGGGCATTGTAGGGCTGGTGAGCGCTGCCTGCCAGAAGAGTGGCTTCATTATTTTGTTTTTTCCAGGTGCCATGGGCTTCCCCCCAGCCAGGATGCTGGTGTTTGGAATTGGCGCAGTTCAGGTGAGCGGAGCACCCATGGTGCTTTGGTGGAGAGTGCTCTTGCAGGTGAGGCTGGAGCCAACTGGCACGGGGGTGACTACTTGTGCTCTGGTGTGGCAGGTGAAGGCAAATGTGGCAAGCAAAGGAAGATCGGAGAGGATGAGTCTGCCATTGAGGATGGCTCTTGAGGACCGATGGTGATGCAGAGCACCGGAAGAGCTAAGTTGATGGGCAAAGGGTGTTGGGGTGTCTTGACTGTGTGTGTGTGTGTGTGTGTGCATGTGCGCGCGCGCGCAGGTGTGTGCTGACGTTCAGTGTAGAGTGGAGGGTGGTTCGGGATGTGTGTGTGCATGAGGCAGTGGGGTGTGCATGGCAGAAAGTGAGGATGTGCTAGGCAGAGCGGCTCCAGCCTGTGTCTGTGTTGTTGTGCAGTCTGTGGTGTGTGTTGTAGCTGTACTCTCTTTTGCTCAGGTCTTGATGTTGCTCTTGCTCGTTGTGCTCAAGGAGCACAGCCCGTGCTCTGCAGCACTAGCATGGCAGGCATCCACTGTCTTTTTGCCTGGCCTGACTCGTCAGCATTGCTCCAATGGATTGTGTCTTGTTCTGTGCAGGCAGCTAAAAGGGGGTGGTCTGTTGCTCTGACTCCACATCGTGGCCGTTTGCAGTCAGTCATCTTTGCAGCCATCATCGAGGCCTCACTGGCCACACCTCTTCTGAGCCCGCTCTTGTTGTGTGTCTTCCTGGCGCCCTTTCAGGGTTTTCTCCCCAGTGTTGTCACAGCCTCAGGTCTTTCTTGCTGGCCTCTTCTGCATTGCTTTTCCCAGCTTTGCTGGCCCTTTTCCGTCACGGGTGGTGGCATCTGACTCTTTCATGGGCTCGTCCAGGGCATCAGAGCTGCACGGTTGTGGCGTCATAGGTCTTTCTGGCTGGCAGTGTCTTCTGTGCTGCCATTTTTTGTGTGTGTTTGGGGGGGGGGGGGGAAGTTGGGGGGTGTGTAGTAATGGCAGTCACCAGAGCAGAATAATGTATCTATGAAACTTCTTGTGGGGGTTTCAGTAAGAAGTAAAAGTATTCTTTTCTTTAAACTCTTTTTTGATTGAGTGGCCATTTGGGGGGATTCTTATTTAAGCCAGTACAGTGTTACCTTTAAAAAAGGATGGAAGGAGATGGTTCTGTTAGTAGGGGTGATGAATGGCTGGGGTGGGAGTGAGTGGGCAGTTGTTTGGTTGTTGGGTGGGGTTGTTAGTGTGTCTAACCTTGTATGCATGTTCTTTTCTTTTTTCAGGTTCTAGTTAGAATTTCTTAGATTTTTTTTTAAAAAAAACAAACCAGACAAAAAACCAAAAAAACCCAACCAACCAAAGACCCACACAGCTGGGGTTCTGCTCCCAGCTGGGTTTCTTTTCCCCCCTGAGTCCCCAATGCTCTGCGAGGTGGTGATCAATCATTGCCTGCGTGGGTGTGGAGCTTCGGCTCGGAGCTGGGTGTTTTCTAGGCAGGGCGGTTTTTGGAGGCGCTTGGTCACCCTGTTACTGGGAGCTGTCCAAAAACCTGGAGGTGCACTTGCCTGTTTCTGCAGGAATGTAGAGTATGTGCTGGCTGATGTATTGGTGAGATTAGAGATGGATGCTGAAGAGTATGTGCAGGTGATGTAGAGTGTGGGCTTGTTTGTTACGTTTTGTGTGTTGTGAGGATAGAAGCCCAAGAGTTGCTGATGATGCAACGACGAGTGTTCTGCTCTGCTCTCTGCTCTGTGCGCTGTGGTCTGTAATCTCTGTGGTCTGCACTTTGTGCTTTGCTCTTTCTGCTCTCCGCTGTGCTCTTTGCTTTTCTTCTTTGCTCTTTAATCTGTGCTTTGCTCTCTGTTTTCTTCTGTCTTCTTTTTCTCTAGCATACCAGCTGGGAGTAAATAATTATTACTCTACAATTAAAATAAAAAAAATTATTTACTCCCAGATAGTATCCTACTCTTGCTAATGAATTCATTAAATATGCAAATTAAGCCTTCCCATACTTATTTCTTTTTAGACACATATACAAATAATAAAATGTGTATGCACTGTATATATACATACATACAGTCATACACATATACACCTTAGGCTTAGAGAGCTACCCTTAGCAGGTTACATAGCCAGTTTAGGGGTGACAGGGCAAGGAGTAAGGGTGACTACAAGTTCAAGGTAGCAGGTCAGAGGTTGGGGTTACGCTCAGAGCCATCAAGGCAGAGTGGGAGGGTTAGGGTTAGAGCCATTTAGGGTTGGGGTTGGGTTTGGGGTTAGGGTTGGGATTAAGAGTTGTTAGGGGTTGGAGTTAGGGTTTTAGGGTTAGGGGGTTTAGAGGGTTGGAGTCAGGGCCATTAAGGGTTTAGGGTTAGAGGGTTAGGGTCTGCCATTTAGGGTTGTGGTTAGGGCTGGTTGGGCTTAGGTTAGGGCCAGTTGGGGGAGGGGGATTGGGGTGGGGTTGGGGGTTAGTTAGTAGGCAAAAAATGTATTGGTAACTGCAATACAGAAAGAAGCACTAGTGTTTCAGAGTGCTGTTGTTGCCTTTTAAATAAGCTATCTCATCTTTCTGGGCTTTCTTATCTGACCTGAAAAATAGGAACAGTACTCCCTTGTATCACAGGTCATTTCAATGTGTAATTAAAGAAGTCTAGTCAGAAGCTATGATGAAAATGCCCCATACTTGTGACTACTGAGAAAATAAATTGTGTGTTGCCAGTTTCCCATTACTTCTAGGGGTTGAATCAGTTTCTTGTTGGGAGATAACACGAGTGTGCTACCAGCATGCCTGAGAGGAATCACTATGAGGCCATTGAGGTTTATCCTCTCTGGACTAACAAAGCCAAGAGGTGAAGGTGACTTGCTTTTTTTTAAGCACATTAATAGGGAATCTTGGAATGATCACGCAGATCAAGGTTGATCCCCCGGCTTCATACACAGCGTACCTTTTCCTCGGTAGCTTGGCTTTTGTGGCTTTCTGTTACTGCTCAGCTATCTCCCCAAGGTTGCTGGTGAACTCTTCAGCAGTGAGGAGAGCCATTTCAATCAGTGCCTGTGTGGCACAGCTATTCACTTTTCTCCTCGGGGCTCGTGCTAAGTGTCTCCTGCTGGCAGTAATGGCATATGACTGCGTGTGGCTGTCTGTAACCTTCTACTTTATGCAACTGTCATGTCCTCAAAAGCCTATACACAGATGGTAATCATCTCCTATTTCATTGGCTTTGTCCATGCACTTGCACAAACTATCTCCACCTTCACACCCTCTTTCTGTGACTCCAGTGTTGTCAGTCATTACTTCAGTGACTTTCCCCCTATGATCCAGCTTTCATGCTCTGACACCTATAGCAACGAGATGGTACTTCATATTTTTGGTACATTTCATGGCATCTTCGCATCTCTGGCAATTCTAATCTCCTGTATCTATCTCATCTCCACCATCTTGAGGATCCACTCCTCCAAGGGCAGATGCAAAGCCTTCTCCACCTGTGCTTCCCATCTGAGAGCTGTCTTGTTGTTTTATGGGACTACCGTTTTTATGTATGTTAGGCCAATGTCCAGCTACTCATTGGACTGAGATAAATGGGCCTCTCTGTTCTATTCAGTGGAGACTGCGGTGCTGAATCCTATAATCTACAGCCTAAGGAATAAGGAGGTGAAGGATGCTCTGAGGAGAGTTTTAGGTCATAGTAGAGAAAATTCAGAAGAATTGTTAGAAAGAGAACTTTGGGGAAAATTTATCAAAACCTTGATACGAAGAGTAGGACTTCCAAGGAAGACTTGATCAGCTTCTAAGGGTGAGATTTGGAAAGGTACTTAACTGTTAGAAGTGATTTTAGGTTGACTTTTAACTGGTTGTATCTTCAATTTTTATCTTGAAAGATTGTGTTCCTCTGCTACTGAAACCTGGAGGAATCCTTGCTTTCAACTTCCAAGTTCCAAGCACAAACAGGACTCCTGGCTGAGGAGCGTGTGGCACAGCATTTCAGTTCTCTGTTCTATTAGGAACGTTCGCCCTTATAGGAAAACCACCAGTCCATGGAGACGAGAAAAAGCTTTCAAAGATATTCAAGAGGAGAAAAGAAATGTGATTTGAATTTTATGGCCATTTCTGCTACGTCTTCAGTAAATGAAAGGAGTAGCCTCTTCCAGTGTAACACGAAGAACCTGAAGTTCTGGAAAGGAAGTCTTAGAGAACGGACACCTGTGTTTTCACCCCTCCCCCCCCCCCCCCCAAACACTAGGGAAAGTAACTCTCCCTCTTCTGTCAAATCTCTCTCTTCCGTCAGTCATGACTGCCACCTTTTTTCCTATTCTGCCTGGAAACATGAAAAAATCACAGAAATTCAAGAAAGGTTTACTTCTAATTTTGCTACTATTGTAAAGTAACAGGAACTTATTCCTGCTTTTCACCTCTACGTATCATCAGTTAACTTGAGGCAACTGAGTGAACTGGTAGTTATTTTAAGGACATTGGACATAATTTGAAATTTAATCAAGCTGAAGTGTTCTTTCACTCCAAAAAAAGAATACTGAAATAAGATTGTGACTTACCAACTACACATCTGTCGTCAATGTGGCTTTGAGAATAAATGCCAAATCACTTCTGGCAGTTGAGAAAGTTGGGAAAGGCTTTGGCATCCTTTTATCGATTCAACTAAGCTAGCTCTAGGGATAGGTGTTCTATCACTAATAGATGTTCCATCCCTTCTGGCTGAGTTTATGAATATTGTCCCTCAGTTGGCAGAAGGAGTTTAGATCTTTATTGAGCTGAAAGTGATGGAATGAATCTCAGACAGGTGAGAGGTCCCTGCTTCTGCATGAATGAGGCTTACAGTCAAAGTGGGATGGAAAGAGGTCTTGCAGATTCCCTTTGCATTCCACTGCATGACTGCTAGGGCTTTTATTTCCCCGACTTCCTCTCCTTAAAGCTGTGCATAGAGATAGCAAAGCTTGTGTCCCTATGATCATCTATGGCACACTAAAGAAGGATTTTACAAGTCTCTCTTTGTCAAACTGCTGCCAGCATATTTTACACTGAGAGGTAACGTGACTGAGAAACATAATTGTTTTTGCCCAAAGACACATGGCTAAGGAGAAAACTTATCTTCAGTATGTTATAGTCTGAATTTTGATCAAGTAGTGATGATTAAAGGTCATTGCTATCTCAGAAGCCATTTATCTCAAGAATGCTAAAATTAGAATATGCACAGGGTAGTAAAAACATTTGGACTATGTGCACTATTATCCCACTGGCCTGACAGTCCTAAAAAGTAGGAAAAAGAATGTGACAGTGTAACCTTTTGGTCCTGCTATTTGTCATCCTTCTGTTGCTGCAGAGGCTGAAGCTCAAGGTTTATCTCTTGTTTCTGATTATTAAGTTTCATCAGATATGTGAAGTTCACAGTTTTTATACTTATCAATGTTGCACTGTCCTTATCTTGAACAGAGATGTGAGGTTTTTTTTAAGCCAGATTTCTGAGTTGTCCAAAACTGTCTTTTTCAGTGGACTGCCAGCTCAAAGGAAGGAAATAGCTTGAAAAGAAATCATAGACATCATTTGGTCATCAAAGAGCTTACCTCCACAGCAGTGAGTCACATCTGCACACCTTCTCTCTCTGTGCTGATGTTTAAGATATTCAAAGCCATCTAGAGCTAAGCCTCAGCAGAACTGGCAGCATGTTTCAATCAAGAATCAAAATCTCAAACCTAAATATGCTTTCTGACAAATATCATCAAAAAGAACAGATTTTCATAAGCCCTGCATTCATCTATCCCTTAGTCTCCACCTAGAGAAACCCAGACAAAATTAGGGAATTTAAAATGTTAAAGATCTGATGTCTCTTCAAAGCTACAGTTTGCTTTTCTAAGAAAGCCTTATGATCCACCATCTAGAATCCTATTCTTCTTCTTTCCTTCCCAAAAATTTCAGTTCCAGTAGGAGATTTGGGAAAATTCCTGCCGAATGACTTGTCATGACAGCAATGCTAAAGTCAGTCAATGTGTGGTAGAACAGCATTGCCTAGAGTCAGGAGGTCCTAGGGGCATTTGGGGTTTCCCTGTTGCAAGCAGGTGAGGAAAACTCAATGAATCAAGAACAGTACTATTAAGAATTTTAGGAAAATTGTCAGTGTTCAGCTGGGACTTAGGTTATATTCCAGTATGGAGAGAGATTCAATCCCCGTATTTCTACTGGGATACCTAGTCCTTAGGTTTTTGTAGTGTAAAGCACTGGAGGACCGGCCAAAGTATGAAACTTCATCCAGTCTTTAAACAAAGCTGTGAAAAATATCCCGATAATTAAACTGGATTGTGGCTGCAACATTGATTGGCATGCAATCATGCTTGGATTGCTGCTCTGATAAATTATAAAGCTCAGCTATGCCATAAGGTCAAGGCCTTGGAAAGGTGGTAGCAGTGTAGTTATAGCTCCGTATGGGCTACAAAGTCCATTAACAGGGCAGAGTAGCCCTGATTTCAGCTTTGCTGAAATATGAACATAATGGTTAGGCTGCAGCTGTGCCAACTTGGTAAGACCTGGCCTAGCTCCATGGACCTGCCACCATCCTGACCTTTGTGACTGCAACCTGTAAACATACAAATAACAAATCCAGATCCTGGCAGAAGAAAGTAAGAGAGTTTTCTCTCTTTAATGAAGTGGTGGCAAGCACTTAATGGCAACAGCAGCAGGAAAACTCAGCTTTTCATCTTTCCGGAGAGGAGGAGATACCACCAGATCATCCAGGTTTGGCTGAGAAAGGATTTCTCATTTGCTCGCATCCCTGTTGTGAAGGAAAATTGGCCATTTTCCGCTCAAGAATAAGTTGGGACGATTCACCAAATAAAATACTTTCCCTTTAGAGGGTGAAAAATCTCATGCTGAAAGGGAAGGAATCATGAACAAAAAGGGAATCAGTCATCACTGTAAAGGTTCTGCCATTTTCACCTCCCGTTAAAAATTATTGTTATTCTATTGGAGGTTACCAGTAACCTGGCTGATGCGCTCAAAGCTGAGTTCTTCTCATATGGGTGACTGAACTGAGGTTTCAGTTCTTGCTGAGGTCTGTTTCTAGCATAGGCTTCAAGGTATTGCATATGTACAAAACTATTCTCTCACTGACCTGTTTCATCTAGAAAGATAAGAGTAGGTACCATAGATATCAAGCCAGTTTATTCCCCCCTTGAGCCAGATCTTCAGAAGTACTTGCCCATTTCAAGAAACAGACAACAGGATTAAAAACAGCCTATAATGGTTAGGTACACAAGGAAAATGCTTACCCTGCTTAGATACACAAAAGACCAGACTGCTTTTAGACACTGAGTTATCTTTGAATAGTTGGCTGTTGTTTATCTCCAACCTACCAAACATTTTCTGCCCTATAACACAGCAACTAGCCATGGACTACTTGGGAAACTGAAGAAGGAAATTTCTGTCTCCTGCCCCAACGAGAGTGATCAAAAACTGGATTAGGTGCAAATTTGTAGACTCTCCATCTGTGCTGATACTTAAAATTCAGCTGGATAGGGCCTGAGCAATCTGATCTGCCTGAACCTGCTTTGAGGCGGAGGTTGGACTGGATGACCTCCAGAAATCCTTCCCAACTTAAATTATTCTATGCTTCTATCTGCAGATTGAAAATGATCTTTTTATCTCTTAAATGAGGAAATAGGCCTACCTTCCTTGCATGAAGGTGCGAGATATTTTGTGCACTATCGATCCCAGAAATAAACTCTTATTTTGAAAGCTTCAAACATTTAATGCACCTTCATAATACTGAATAGCTTCCTTCTTCACTCCAAAGATATCTTACTGAAAACAAATCAGAAGATTTATCTAAATAGAAAAACTTCAGGACTTCAGACTTGCAATAGAGCCCCTCCCTGCTCCACCTCCCCAGATAAATGTCATTTGCTTAGATGTTCACAGAACTACGCAATTCAGTACTGCCTTTGGAGCAACATCTCATTCTTTTCCCAGTATGCTGCAGCTGGCCTGGAGCCTGTGAAACATATGAATGAAGACCCTTCCCCTGATTCTGGCATGAGTTTAAGGACATCTCTATCTGCCAGAAAAACTAGCTTATTTGTGCTACTTAGAGGGCTTAGAGGTTGTTTGACAAACTGTTGGCCTTCAGAGCAGAGAGCTGAATTGGGTTACTCAGCTGAAGAGTGATCTGCTCTGACCGTCCCTAGCAGGGAAAGTCATCAGTGGAGCTTAGACAGCAGAGATGTCACAGGCAACGCAGCCTTAGTTAGACTGTGCTTACGGTGGCTGCTCGTGTCGTGGAGCAGGGGCAGCTCCTGGGACAATGCCCATACAGTGCCATGTGTAAGATGATGAGTGAGGGAAGCTAGTCTGTTTGGGCTACGCCATGAAGTCTGCAATGTATCTGCATTGGACTGAGTCCTGTTCTAGCCTGGATTAGACTGACAATGTAATGGATTTCTGAATTGTCATCTAGACTATGTGAAAGCCGTGGTGTTCAGTGGATAGCTGGGTTAAGACTGGATGAACAGCTATTACTCGTCTGGGTTATTTATCTTTCTTTCATTTAGTCTTCTCTCACAATTTAGTCAGAAATATCTGAAACTTCCAGGGTGTTACAGGAAGCATGAAAATGTTTGCTTTCAGAAAATTTGTGCTTCTAGATCCTGCCAGAGTTGCTCTGGAAACTGACTGGTTATTTTTTAATAACACCTGTCAGTCTCAATGATAAATCTAGGGATATGGAATAATGGAACATATTCCTTCCTCATACACTACATTTACACATTAAGGGGTCTGAGTGGTTCAGGATGTGAAGAATGTGTTGCTATGAGCGATGAACCCCAGCGAGAGGGAGTGTAGCCTTTTATGGGATCTTTACTCGAGGGGGCTAACATGTTCAGCTGGCAGAGTCAGAGTTAGATATCTGTCCATAGTCTAAGCAGCTCATAGTAAGACGTCACACAATGCGCCTTTGCTTTAAATGACCTCCTTCCTCTTTTCTTCCTCTTCCTCTTCTCCTATTAGGAATGAAATGCTGGCTGGCTTCAAAAGCATTGCTTTGCACTTGCAGATCCGAGCCCTTCCCTCAGAGCAGCTCGGAGAGGCAAGGTCAAAGTGGAGTACCATTTGGATACTTGGGTCCCCAAGAGGGGAAAAGACAACCCGCACCACCGTGAACATGCCAGCGCAAACTGCACAACAGGTACGGTGACAGCAGCATGCCCGTTTTTCTGAGTAGGCTTATTCTGCCTGGGAAGGAGGTGTGAGCCGTGCCGGCGGAAGCACAGCCCCCGCCCCCGCCGTGAGCAGGGCTGGGCAGTGGCCGCAGGCTGCGGATGGTGCCCGTCGGGACCCTGGGGCCAGGTGAGCCCTGTCTCTGCAACGGCCCCGGGTCCTAAAGGGGGGCAGGGCCACGCCACCCCGGTACCTGCCCGTCACAGACACGCTGCGATCCGATTGGCTGCGCCGCATCAGGACCGGCCCACTCGGCTGCTACGAGCCTCCTCATTGGCCGAGCTGCCCGCCGTCACAATGGCCCGCAGAGCTGGGGTCACTCTGCGGCAGAGAGGGCGGCGGCGCAGCAGCTCCTCGCGCGCTCTCTGCCCGGGTGCTCGCGGTCGCGCTGGCGGAAGCGAGCGTGGGCTCAGCGAGCCTTCTGGATAACTGGGCTCGTTCCTTTTCCAACTGGAATTGCGTGTGACAGAAATGAAGTCATGCTCTGCAAGTTGCAGTCAGGCCCCATCTGCAGGAGCTGGCCTAGAAATGAGCTACTCCTGTGAGTAAAGACTTCAAGAGTAAAGGTGAATTTTGTGACTCCCCAAAGGCGCTGGCAGTGGCTAAGGAAAAAGGCCAGCATAATTGGACTATCAGCTGAGCGCCTGGGGATGGAAGGGACTCGGCAACAGTTCCTGAAGGCCGAGTAGTCGTGGTTGCCCATGAGAAAAAGTCAAACAGATGAGTAAACTCTTCTTCCCCAACTGTGCGCTGACCAGCCAACGTGAGTGGCAGCCTTCCTGGGCTGTCTCTACTACGTGCTTGTGTTCTGCAGGGCAGCTGGTTCTTGTGGGGGCTGCTCTCCAGAACGCTGCCTTTGAAACCTCCGTTCCTAAAACAAAGGCCGGCAGTCTCTCTTAGAATCTAATTTCCTTGCAGGCGTTACTGACGGAATTGCTCCGCCACAAAGGATGCATTTCCCACCCGAGAAGATTTCTGTGGCTTGGCGGCAAAGGCAAAGCGTTGGAGCTGGACTCCGCAACCTGGGCAATACGTGTTTCCTCAACTCTGTTCTACAGTGTTTGACCTACACGCCCCCTCTGGCCAATTACCTGCTTTCTGGGGAACACAGCCAGTCGTGTGAGTACTTGTGAACACGTTCCTTGCAAGCTGCTGGACAGCTCTGCAGGTGAAAGGACAGCAGTGACTCTGTGAAGCAGACTCTGGGTTTTCCTAGTGTCCCTGCAGGGGCTCCCTTTTAAGAGCGCATGCACGGCAGGCTCAGGATAGCTGAGGGAGTGCTTGCTTTCCTTTAATGCCCCGTGCTCCGGCGTCGAAGGAGGGTTCTTTCTTCCCTCCTGTGAATGATCAAGGGCATTGGGAAGTAAGGCGCTTCATGAATATTTGGCCTGTGGCTTTCCGGCTGCTCGAAAGATGATAAATTTTCGGAGGAGGGCATCACAGGTTCTCGGTGTTCCTTCCCAGCCGGGTTTCCCTAATGCACGACCGCTGCGAGACCTGATGTGGTCACTGCTGAACCGGAAGAAGAGGAAAACTACCACAGAGCACCGTGAAAGCAATATGAGCTAGTCGGGCTATTCCCGTGCACCTCCCTGCAGAAGAGGGCTTGGCAGTAGTCCTTCAGGTGCTTCGTCAGAAAATGCGTGCTAGTGCAGGCTTACTGGTTAATGCTTATGCGCACAGACTGGGCTGTTGGCACCTTTGGAGAAGAGAGCGTGGAACGGAGAGCAGAGACCGCACTTCCAACTTGGAGATTGTTGGTGCTTAAGGTTTTCCACAGGTACGTAGGTATCTTGCACTAGCCGGAGGTGGTTTCTTCCTTGACTCTTGACAGGTCGTGAGCAAGGCTTCTGCATGCTGTGTACGATGGAAGCTCACGTTAAGCATGTCCTGTTCTGCTCTGACAACGCCGTCGAGCCTACGGCTGTCTTCAGTGACCTTAGACGTAAGTCATTTCAGATGGCGTTCTTTGCAGAAACGTCTGAATTTTCAGAGGGTTATTTCACGGGTGCAAAGGGCTTGGAGAGATTAATTGTTGTAGGAAAGAGAGCTTTTAGAAAAGTAGGTTTCCTGTCCCTTTTGAAGAGATAAGCATTGTGCCCTTTGTGTTTATTAGGAATAGGGGAGCATTTCTGTTTTGGCAGACAGGAAGATGCTCACGAATTCTTATGTTACACCGTGGCTGCTATGCAGACAGCTTGCTTGAATGGAAGCACCAGGTAAGCAGAACCAAGTTAACCTTGAAGTGTTCTCTAGCACTTTTGACGCCTTCCTTTCCTACCCTACGTGAAAACCTTTGCCCAGGGTTTTCGTAGAAAAGAAAAGCTCTTTGAAGAAAGAGCTACCTCTCCGCCTCGGCTCTTCTGAGCGCTGATGATAATTTGTTTCCAGCTTGGACACGTCGTCGCAAGCCACCACGGTCATTCACCAAATATTTGGAGGATTCCTAAGATCCAGAGGTACTTTTGGAAACTGCTACTGTCCTTGGAACTGATCTGTGCCTTTGTGCCCGTTTGTCGCAAAGAGCTTGCGGTGTGCCAAGAAGTAGCGGCTCTCAATAATGTAAACGGGCAAAGTGAGTCTCCTTCCCGTTTTGTGAAGTGCTTCTGTTTGGCTTCCAGTAACGTGCTTGAGCTGCCAAGCAGTTTCAGAGTCCTATGAGGTCTTCCTCGATATCCCGTTGGAGATAAAGGTAAGACGTCTTGGAGCGGTGGCTGACGATGCCGTCGAAGGCCCCGAGCTTTCGGGGGCTGTTCTTTCTTTTTGTGGCTTTCTAAACTCGACGGAGTTCACGTAGGCATGTATGCTGTTCACGGCAAAAACGCTTGGTGGAGGCTGGGAGGTGGATTGGACTTGGTCCTCCTCTGGAAGCCCCGTGAATGGTCTCCGTGTGTGGGGGGGTTTAAGCCAGAGAGAGAGCAATTAGCGTATCTCCGCACGCATGCTCGTCCTATGATACTTCCCAGTTTTGGACTACCCCGATACACTTCTGATTGGTACGCGATGGCTTTTTTTGCTCTTGTGATTTACGCAAAGGCGTACCACAGATAACTTGATTGTGCGCTACCGCAGACAGGTAGCTCTTGGTACCAAAGTACAGTCCTTTTCAAACAAGGTCAGTGTTCAGCATACTCTGCTTCTGCCGCCTCCTTCGCGGTGTTCGCTGCTTCGCAAGTAGGTCTCCCACGTGTGCACGAGGGAGGCCCTGCGGCAAAAGAGGAGTTGCGGGTTGGCATTTGAGTTTCCAGCAACTCAGTGCCCTCCTTTCTTCCTCCTCCAGGCAGCCTCCTCTGTCCCCGGGGCGCTCGAAGAATTTGTGAGACCTGAGCTGCTGGATGGTGAGAATTGCTACAAATGTAGCAAGTAAGTAGTCTTCCTAATGCCATCGGACTAGGAGATAGTGGCCGAACCCATTGTCCGCCTCGGAGCAGCTTTGGGTTGTGCAGCTAATGAACCCTGAAGTCACCCAAAGCTTGGAAAAGAGTACATTTGCTTCTTAGAGCGGAATCGGTGTCATTCTCTTCAACTAGTTGGAAATCTTTGATAAGAAGCGCAGGCGCTAGCTCGCATTCCGGAACCACGCTCCGGTGAGAGAGTCACGTTCCTGCTGCCTTGCGTGTTGTTGGCAAGCCTTACTTTTGGGCCCAGCAAAGATACGTGCTCAGGCATTTGCTTGGCTACCGAAAGACAACGTTCCCGCTCCTTATCGAGCTGGCCTCCTACATCCTGCCAGGTTCTCTGCAGGAGCAAGGCTGAAATGCAGGGTGTGGCTTTAAGGAAAGAAGCCCCGTCTTAGGCAAGGAAATACCATTCAGCTAGGATGAGCGTGAGAGAGACATGGAAACTTGCTTGACTTTTGGCGTGAGGGGGAGGGGGGAAGATGCCTTGAAACAATTGCCTGTGCTTGCTTTGAAGGTGTGAAAAGATGGTTGCTGCGTCCAAGAGGTTTACAATACATCGCTCTTCCAACGTTCTCACCATAGCCCTGAAAAGATTTGCCAACTTCACTGGTGGAAAGATTAGCAAGGTATCTATGCAAGTGTAATGCCTTCTTGGGAAGGGAGATTTCCCAAGGCGGAACGCTCTGTTCAAAGTTGTTAATGTCGGCCGACTGTAACCATAGCGACAGAAGATGTCTAGGCAAAATCAGCGCAAGAAGTAGGTCTTACTCTTTCTCTTCCGGTAACAGCAAAGCTCCCGTGTGACGATAAGCGTATGCTCCGCTCTGAAAGAGCTGGTTTTGCATTGAGCAGTTCTCTGCAACGGAAGCAATTAAATGTTGTCTCTGGGAAGACCGATTTCTGAGGAGGCAAAACATGTCTGTCTAAGCTTCCAGCCCACATTCTTAGCAGTGTTCTTCCCCGGCTCTTTCACGAAGTGTTCCCAGATGAGTTTTGAATCCTCTTGCTCTGTCTTCAGGATGTGGAATATCCAGAGTATTTGGACCTGCGAGCATACATGTCTCAGCCAGTTGGAGAACCAGTCCTCTACGCCTTATATGCAGTCCTGGTGCACAGAGGTGCCAGCGGTCGTGCAGGACACTATTTCTGCTTCACCAAGGTAAGCATCAGCTTCATTTCTTGCAGGGCAGAATCTGTGCTGGTGAAGAGAAACTTGTCCCAGCATGTTACTGACAACCATTGTTTTGAAGGGGAAAGAGCTCGTTACCTGTCTCCTTTGACTAGTCTTGGTGTCTCCTTTGTCTGCTAGTGTTCTGTCTGGGTTTTCCTGTAGAGAGCACACTCTAGAGTTGCTCTAAAGGCATCGTTGCCTTTCTTTGCAGGCCAGTAATGGACTGTGGTATGAGATGAATGATGCCTCGGTAGTCCTTTGCGACCTCCAAACCGTTCTCAGTCAGCAGGCGTATTTACTTTTTTATATCAGGTAAGAGCGAGTATTCAGATGGGTTTGGGGTACCTTTCCCTTTCGCGCTGCTGAAACCTCTCTTCTGCTCCTCTGACGTGTTTTTCCTTCTGTCCTGGGCGGAAAGGACTATTGGTAGAATTGCGTTCTGTCCAGTCTGGAATTCCCCATGTCACGCAGTGTCTTTCATTGCTTGGCCTTCACCTGCTGCACTTGCGTAACTTGCTACGTACGTGCTCTGTGGAGCTGGCGAATGCCATAAAGGAGGAGAAATTCAGGCCAGAGGTGGTGTAAGGATGAGTTCTTGCTCTGCAAGGGACGGCCGTGGTAGGAAGAGCAGCATCTAATTTTCAGCTTGTAGTCTTGGTTACGTTCTCAGTATGACGTATCAGCTGCTCCTAGATGATGGCAGGATGGGATTCAGCCCAAGAGGAGGCTGACAGGGCATGTCTCAACTGAGATCACTGTTGTTTCCCAAGGTGCGATGGTGAGACACTTGGAGAATGCACTTCTGACGCGCCCGTGCCATCTTATCCCCCTTCGTGCCTTGGTCAGCCGGGGGCTAATAAGAAGGGGGCTGGATTTCTGAGACCGCAGCTTGCTCCTCGTATGCTGAAGGTAACGGGGAGGGGGGAAGAGAGGGAAGGAGAGAGGCACCAAATGGGTAGTGGGAATTGTCTTTTTCTTCCTTTTTTTTTTTCCTTTTTTGGTAGCGTCTGCATTGTATTTTCCCTCCCACCCTGCAGCTTTCTTCACAGCTCTCCTGCTGCAGCCGGAATCACTCAAACAGTGGCTGCTGCTGAATTGCGTGCAGCCCTGCTGCTTCTTTACTTGCAGCTCCGCTTCCTGAAGCACAGCGAGACATTGGAAGTAGAGCCTAGTCATGCTCAAATCCTGGGGAAAAAAAAAAGGGAAAGACTGCTTGGTTTATTTTTAGTGCTGTCACTTGAGCTGAGACAGCAAAACCAGAATGGCTTATTCCTGAGCACTGGAACAAGTATGCTGGGGGTTTCAGGGAAAGTTGAAAGGGGAAAAATGGACGCAGGTACATAGCTAGAGACAGAGAGAGAGAGCGCGAGAGAGAGAGAGCGCGCAATTTGGGGCCATCCTTAATCCGTGCTCAGCTCTTTGGATGGGCTTTCAAAAATGATGCTCATTTGCTTCCAGTCGGCCAAAAACCAAAAGTAGGAATGAACAACACTTGCTGGCCTTGCACTTCGAATTAAAGCAGAGTGGGGCATTTTTTGTTGTTTTTTTCCTCTTCATCTCCTGAGGCAATCTGTGGGACTCCCTGGTAGGAGGGGTTTGTGTTTGGGGCTTCTCCAAGCTGTGTGTTTGCACATAGCCATCTCACGATCTCTTCTTTTGAAATACAGAGCTCAAGTCATTTAAAGAGAAACGGAGCCCTGAAAGAGGATCCCAGTACCATTGGCATCACAGAAATGGGCGGTGATTCCCACAAGAGGAGGTGCTCTCGCAGGCTGGAAAGAAACAAGCGAAACTGCCACCTGCAGCAGTATTGCCCTGGAAGCAGGCGCACATCTTCCCGTAGTGACAGAAACTGCCTGGATAAGGGCAGAAGCTCCGGAAAATGTCCTCCTTACCGATCCCGAAGCAGAGGACGAACAGAGCAAGAGAGGTCACACGAGCATTCTTGCAAAAGCAGGTGGCTCCACCTGTCATCACACGCCAGAGGGGAAGGCGGGCATCACTTCAGCAGCCACCAAGCAGACGCGCGCCGCTGTCCAGTCCCGGAGCAGCAGTCTGAAAACTATTCTCCTCAACGACGAGCACCTTCAGCTGTGTCAGTTCCTTCCGGTTTTGAGGGCTCTTCCCGGAAGGCTGAAAAGCAAAGAAACAGAAAAAGAGGACATCCCCACGCCGGAGGGAGCGACAACAAAATAGAAGGGAAACGGAGAAAGACCGAGAAAAGAGATTTCCGCAGTTCCTCTTGTTCTTCTCTGGCTGTTCCTCCTGTCCGCCCAGTTGGCTTTAAAGAGCTCTCAATAGTGCGGCGTCTGTCTGGAGATCACGTGGGTAGGTCGATCAAGTGAAGGCAGGAAAGATACTGCTGAGCTGTGCTAGCACTTCAGAAGGGGACTGCTAACGGTGCTGACTGCTGCTTGGAATACGCAGGGGTAGAAGACACCGCTCTGGAATAAAGCTATTAGATGTTTATTACCTTGAAATCCCCAAACCACAAGGGGAATCCCAGGAACCTTGCAGGCAGGTGACCGGGCTGCCCCAGGCACCATAGAGCATCGGCCCCTGGCGACGTTCAGGGGGAGGGGGGGTGGGGGTTTAAGGCGAAAGAATAGGCTACAATGTGGCGTAGTGTGCATGCGCTGCAGATAACAAGGAGAGCGGTAATTCTTTAGATGTACAGATAACAAGGGAAGCAGTAATTCTTTAGGAATACGTGAGTCCAGGTTGATGCCTGTGTGGTGCACCTAAGGGTCGCGACCCGCCGTTCCCCTTGGAGTCTGAACACCAAGTGTTTTGGCAGCTGCACTAGTTGGCCGGTCAACATGCTCCTGTCTCCTCGCCAATATTCCACTTTTATTTACCCACTAACGAGACCAATTTACCCACTAACGGGACCATACAGTTAGAGGCACATGTGCACACGGTTCTGGATCAGGCTACGAGAATGATTGTTTTCTTTGGCACCTCTTCCAGAACTAGCCTCAATTAATGATGTGTGTACAAGCCAAGACCTAATGTCCGCTCGACCTCTGAGGGTGTGCGTTTCTTAGTAAGGCAGACGTTCAGAAATTACCGCAGAGCAGCTGCAAATCATCCCCTGCAGTAGACTTGATAAAATACAGTCCCATGTAGGCATCGAGTGCCACATCTGTTTTTTCTGTTCTTAACTTGCCCCTTTCCTTCCGACAGTATGATTTGGATTTCTCTGCACTCCACATGGACAGTCACAAGCGTAAGAGCAAGAAGAAAAAGAGCAGACCCATCAAGAAGCTGGAAAGCTGCTTGGAATGCTCAGATCCTCCTTTCCGGAAGTACCCACGGGAGGAGAAGGGAGACGGCCATCCTCCAGACGGCTCTTTATGGGAACAATACAGCAACCATGGCAGTAAACAACTCCACGGGGCGGGCAGCCTTCAAGGGCTTGCGTCAGGAAGGCTGTGCAGTATGCCCTGGCTTCCAAATATTCTGCCTCAATTGAAAGAGACACAAGTTTTCCTCGTGTGTGTGTTTCCAGTTTTGAATGGTCACTAGGAAAGAAGGCAAAACTGCCACCAAATGTCACGTCCCTAAGGTCTACCGTGGGTCAGGAGAGCAGGTAGCTGTGTCCTGCTCTTCTGCACAGTACGCCCGTCCTAGCACGCAACGGACAGGCGGTGGCTTTTCCTGGGAGGCTTTTGGAAGCCTCCCTCTCGAGGTCGCTGCAGTCCCGGAGTCACAGCGCACGTCAAGCTGCGGGCAGGCTCAGGTCTTTGCTGTTTAGAAAGCAAACCGCTGAGCAGATGGGTTTGTGCTGAATGTCATGACAGGGAGTGAGCCTGCTTCCTTTTGTCGTTCAGCTGCAGAGCTTGAGGACGGGAGCCGTCAAGACTGACTAACCTTACCATCTACACCACCACTTACCATCCAACCCAACAGAGAGCCGTTCTCCAAACAATGCTAACCAATCCGAGCTTGAAGAGTGTTCTCAGAGCAATAAAGTTGCCGTCAAAACAAAACGCAGTCCTTGGCAGTGCTTCAGATTTCTGTGCGGAATTTCACCATGAAAAGCAGAAATGCTTTTTTCCCAGTCCTTTTCCCTTAGGCGTCCTTTTCTAACAGGTGCCGGTAATGCCGATGGGCGGCAGAGATCGCGCTGGCACACGGGGCCTGGCAGTAGCCAAGGCGCGAATGGGGCGCCGCAGGAGCGCCCGGCAGCAGTGCGGCAAGCAAGTCGCTCTGTTGCTCGGGCAGGTGAAGTGTCAGCACGGCTGCTCAGAAGCTGCTAGCGCTTCCCTGGGCCTGGGTGGCGGGAGCGAGGCTGAAGGGAACTAGTGATGTCTAGCAACTGCCTAAGGTAAAGGGAAATCGGCGGAGGCCCAGCTGGAGAATGACGGGGTGTGTTGGGGTGCAGGGCTACTCACAGGCAGCTGGTGCTGACAACACAGCCCCGTGCGGCCATCGCAGCCAAAGCAGAGGTGCCAGACACACCAAAGTGGGGAAGGGATGCAGCGAAGCGGGGCCCAGCAGGGACAGAGGGGCTGTGCCACGGCCGGAGTGAATGGCAATGTTCGGGGGAAGGCGATTTCTGTCAGCTTATGCCTGATAGAGCATGCTTCCCTTGTTAAAGAATAGCGAACTGAAACTGTCTAGAGTATGTTCTAAGTATGCCAAAAAAAAAAAAAGCTTTGAAAGTCTTAAAAAAAAAAAAATGCTCAGTGATATCAATCCGCACCACCTGAAATACAAGTGCCTGGTATACAGCCTGGGGACGAAGTTTTAG
The DNA here is from genome assembly GCF_036370855.1 of Dromaius novaehollandiae. NCBI lineage: Eukaryota > Metazoa > Chordata > Aves > Casuariiformes > Dromaiidae > Dromaius > Dromaius novaehollandiae. The sequence goes on along the minus strand of NW_026991301.1, from coordinate 248,075 downwards.
TTAAAGTATTTCCACAAAAATCCAAGTTAAAACCTGAATGGAACAGTCCATATACTGTCATACTATGTTCTTCTTTTGCTGTGAAAGTTGAACTGTACTTGTATATGTTGAAAAAGGATGTGTCTGTGTAAGAACACTTTGTAATCTTACAGAGAGCAGTGTTGTAGATACAAGTAATCACTCAAACATTTGTATTTGTAGCTTTACCCCAAATTATGGGATGCAACTGTTACAATCTAATTATACATTGAGCCAAAATTTACTCCCTATCCCCATTGGAATGAATCTTATGCTAGTAAAGAAACTACTACAATGCGATGATTTGCGTTGACTGCTAGAATGCACCCGGAACAATGGACAAAAAACTCTAATCACCATTCATTGTGATGCGGAAGAGATACACCACGTCTTGGAAAGGGTAAAGAGGGACGGAGAACATCATGGCTGGGAAACTCTTCTAGGATGGTCACCAACTGCAACAGGGATTTATAATCACGTGTTGCACCCGGTAGTAGTTGTGTTCAGTTTAACTGTGTTATGCCTATTACTTACAATTATATTATACATAAGATTATGGAAAGCGATAGTACGCCTCGAAAGGCTTTGAGAACTCTGTTTAAAAGATTAACAGGGATGCTTCATAAAAACAAAGGGGGGGACTGTTAAAGAATAGCGAACTGAAACTGTCTCGAGGTAGCCGCTTAGCACAACTTCTGTAAAACTTGCTTAGCATGAGTAGCTAAATTTGCTGAAGCCTTAGGCCGCACTTAGATAAAATAATGAACTTTTACTTAGTCCAGTAAGAAAAGGGCCTCAGAGCTGGTTCAAGCTGGGAAGATAAGGAAGGTACAAGCAGTCTGCATTCCTGTGTCTCACACTCCGAAAGGGAGGATGTCAAGGCTTTGAAATAAGACCAGCGCAGGGCATTAGGACCTTGAGGGGCAAAGCCTTAGCTCACTGCTGGGGCAGTGTTAATTGTTATGATTTGGAATCACCTCCTCCTTCTCAGGACCTTGAGAGACAATGGTAAGACGCAAGGAGAAACGAAGGTACAACCGTCAGCAGAAACCACAACAGTAAAGCTAAGGGAGAAAAACAGCCTGCCTAGGAGCAACGATGAGAGCCAATAAGGAGCAGGAGACCCCAGACCAAAAAAAATTACTGTTGGTCTAACTACCGCGTGAGGGGTGGGAAACTTAATTGGAAAAAGCTATAATTGCCCAGGGATTTCTTTGTTTGGGCTCCCTCTTCGGAGGCACCCAGCTCGAGCTGTAATTACTGCATGTGCATCATTAAAATTTAATTATTTAATTTGCTTTGATTTGGCTCTGAACTTTCTTGCAGGAACCTAGGGTCAGACCCTGTTATGGTGCCCGGCGAGCCTCATTTCCATAGCAGTGACCTCACAAGCACAGCGAGCATCCATGGGCATTCCACTGGCCAATCAGGCCCTGAGGCTGCTGTGACCTCACTAGCACAGCCTGCAGCCATGGGCCTGACACTGGACTATGAGGCACAGGGACTGCTCTGACCTCATATGCACAGCCAGCAGCCATGGGCCTACCACTAGCCCATGAGGCACGGATGCTGCTGTGACGTCACAAGCACAGCTGGAAGCCATGTGCCTGCCACTGGCCTATCAGGCACCGATGATGCTGTGATCTCACAAGCACAGCCAGCAGCCATAGGCCTGCCACTGGCCTATGAGGCTCTGAGGCTGCTGTGGCCTCACAAGCAAGCACAGCCAGCAGCCGTGCCCTGATGCTGGCCTATGAGGCAAGGAGGCTGCTGTGACCTCGCAAGCACAGCTGGAAGCCATGTGCCTGTCACTGGCCTATCAGGCACTGATGATGCTGTGACCTCACAAGGAAGCCAAGGCAGCAGCCATGGGCCTGTCCCTGGCCTATGAGGCATTGGGACTGCTGTGATCTCACATGCATGCACAACCAGCAGCCATGCCCTGCTGCTGGTCTATGAGGCACGGAGGCTGCTGTGAGCTCACAAGCACAGCCAGCAGCCAGGGGCCTGCCACTGCCCTATCAGGCCCTGAGGCTGCTGTGACCTCACAACAACAGTGAGTAGCCATGGGCCTGACACTGGACTATGAGGCACGGAGACTGCTGTGACCTCAGAAGCACAGCTGGAAGCCATGTGCCTGCCATTGGCCTATCAGGCAATGAGACAAATGTCACCTCACAAGTACAGCCAGCAGCCTTAGACCTGCCACCGCCCTATCAAGCTCTGAGGCTGCTGTGACCTCACAAGCACAGCCAGGAGCTGTGAGTCTGCCCTCGCCTATCAGTCACTGGGACTGTTGCGACCTTACAAGCACAGCCAGCAGCCAGGGGCCTGCCACTGGCGTATCAGGCTCTGAGGCTGCTGTGACCTCACAAGCAAGCACAGCCAGCAGCCATTGGCCTTTCCCTGGCCTGTCAGCCACTGAGAGAAATGAGACCTCACAAGCACAGCGTCCATCCATGGGACTGCCACTGGCCTATGAGGCACTGCGTCTGCTGTGATCTCACATGCACAGCCAGCAGTCATGGGTCTGCTGCTGGCCTAGCAGGCTCTGAGGCTGTTGCGACCTCACAAGAACAGCCAGCAGCCAAGGGCCTGACACTGCACTATCAGGCACCGATGATGCTGTGATCTCACAAGCACAGCCAGCAGCCATAGGCCTGCCACTGGCCTATGAGGCTCTGAGGCTGCTGTGGCCTCACAAGCACAGCCAGCAGCCGTGGGCCTGCCACTACCCTATCAGGCACTGAGGCTGCTGTGACCTCACGAGCACAGCCAGCAGTCACTGGCCTGCCACTGCCCTATCAGGCACTGAGGCTGCTGTGACCTCACGAGCACAGCCAGCACCCAGGGGCCTGCCACTGGCCTGTGAAGCAGTGAGGCTGCTGTGACCTCACAAGCACAGCCAGCACCCAGGGGCCTGCCACTGGCCTGTAGGGCACAGAGGTCGATGTGACCTCACAAGCACAGCCAGCAGTCATTGGCCTCCCACTGGCCTATGAGGCACTGGTACTTCTTCCACCCCACAAGCACAACTTGCAGCCAGGGGCCTCCCTCCAGCCTATGAGGCACTGAGGCTGCTGTGACCTCAGAAGCACAGCCAGCAGCCATGGCCCTGCCACTGGCCTTTCAGGCAATGGCACTAGTAAATATCTGCATATATACATATCATACACAGACACACATATATATCATACATATATATATATATCAAATATACATCATATATATCATATATGTATGTCATGTATGCATAGCATATATATATCATACATATATATATAAAAAATAGTAAATATCTACATCCAAGCTAATCATATTATGCCCTTTTTATGCACAGTAAAAGACTGAAGTAATTTTAAGTTGCTGCTTATTTGACCTGTTTTAAACATCTACTTTGGGATAAGATGAACTGAGCCAACGAAAGTCCTTTTGCTCTTTTCTGAATATAAAGGGAGCCTAAGATGACTAGACCAGATCTAGACACCTATGTTTCATCAAATACATCCTCCTTATAATAGCTAAAAAAGATGCTTGACAAAGAATGAAAACATGCATATAGGCAAACAGGTTGGAGCAGGAAAAGTTCATGTACCCAGCAGGTGGCAACACCAGTCTGGCAATGTCAACCACCACACTTGGATATTCACAGTCAGAAGATGAAATAGCAGTGGTGCAATGATGACCAGATAGCCTGTAATATGTAACGCCAACCCTGGGACATAAAACATAGAGGACATTGTGTGGATGTTCTCTCAGGGGATCAAAGAGATGCACAAGATATTCATTAACACAGAAGCCGTAAAAATAAAACAGAGTGAATGATATTGCCTAGGTCCAAAGCCTAATTAATCCATCTTCTTCTTCTATTTTTACAATAAGAAAGGATCTCTGTCTACTCACCATACGATATTTTTCTAAGGTAACCACTTGGTATTTAAAAAAAAAAGATATCCAAGAAAAAAAAGAATCATTGATATATTCTTGGCAAAAGTGAACAGGAGAAGACATAAAATTTCCATAGGCCATTAACCAGTTAACAGGTGACATGAAAGCAAACACTTCGTTATCCTGCTACGCAGCATCTCTGAAATAAGCAGAAAAGAAGAATCCCTGTATTTACATTTGATTCTAACAAAAAGTTAACTAGGTATATTGATACAGGTTATTAGCTACTAGATGCCATTATAAGTCACACCAAAGATACACAGCTAATTTCCAGGGTAATACGGAAAATGATTAGAAAATAGTTTTGTGTGTAATCAAGACTCTAGTGCCCCTGAGTGACATAGCAGGTTAACTGTTCACAGCAGACTGTGGACAACATTTTTGAATTGAAAGGCTGATGACGTCCTTCCCTTCCTCCATTGCTCTGTCAGAAACATTGGTAAAGACTATGGTAAATATTCAACTTTTAACGTGCGCTTCAGAAATAATGACGGCAGCAAATGTGTTTACAGGACAATGCTGAAGAAGATCAGCTATTTAAAGCATTCCTTTTCCACATACATAGCCACGCTTTCCCCCCTCTCCCATACAGTCACACTAGGAAGATTGAAACAGTAAGGGCAAGAGTGCTCTCTTGATATTAAGGCATAAACCGGGCAGAGGGAAGGGTAAGATCATAACTTTTTGTAATAAATTAAAATGGACCCATTTCCTACCATTCCAGTCCCCACTTTTTATATGCAAATAAGGCAGAAAAGTGGTGATATTCCAAATGTTCTATTTCCTGTCCTACATTGACCTTGCTAGTGTTTTAATTTGGAAAGGATGACCTGGCTGCTCATTTTCCACAGCTCATTGGAGCCATAAATAACGAGGTCAAGACAAAGGACAATGCACTGAGCTAAAGAATCAGTGCAAGCATCAAAGCAAGACAACACATGGCTGCAATTTATACAATATTTTGAGGCATCATATTCTGAGCATATTATGAATCTCTATTCGTGATAAAGGCTATACCAAGGAAAAAAGATTAAAAGATGAGAGCCGTGGTTATAACAATGTAGAATGGAAGACGAGAGAAATCTGAATCCTAACATTTTTAAGATTACCATTGCGTGGTGCTTCTTTGATGATGTTTCTGAACTTAATGCAATTAATATGTAATTACAGAATACCAACGGGATCAAAAAAATCATTGGCCCATGAAAATACAGGAATTAAAGAAGAAACATAATACTGCCTTTTGATATTCAAAGCTGAATACGTAATGTCATTATGCTAAATAATCCTGCTGAACAGAAGAGGATTTTCGGCTGACAACATCTCTTTGCACTTCTGAATCTTAAAATACAAAACTCTTCCTATTACGATGCATAAGGAAACATTCCTGTGGTACTGTATTCACGCATGGAGTTCTCTGGAATTTCAACAAGGATATGGACCTATGTAAATCACGTGCACACACATAAGCAGTGTTAATCGTCTATATTCTCTTCTTGTTTCTTTAAATAGAAAAACTACCAAGTAGAACTCCAAGTGTGGGATTCATCTCAGACAATTCTCACAGAATTACTGAGGTTGGAAGGGACCTCAGGAGATCATCTAGTCCAGCACCCTTCCCCTCTCCACCACCCAGCTCAGAGCAAGGTCAACTAGAGCAAGTTGCCCAGGATCATGTCCAGTTGGATTTTGAATATCTTGAAGGATGGAGACTGCACTGTATTTGTCTGCTGATGATACAAATAGTCTTGCTAACAAGGCCTACTTTGGCATTGTACCACAAATATGTACATCACCACACACTGAGGAAGTCAGTGGTATGTCACTCGGGGCTCTATCAGAAAGAACAACACCTGTTTAAAGAGCCAGTCCTGGAGACCAGGGGGCAAAAGTTGCTTATAGCTGCCATCATTTAAGGACACTGCAACTAGACAGGCAGACAAAGTGGTGCTGGTAAGAGGAGTGTAAATACAAGATATGTTCTGGGTCTTTCTGGTTGATGACATTCTCTAAAAAACCTTCTACACATGCTGTAATCTAACACCCTCCCATCAGCTACTTATAAACCTAAAGGAACGGCATCTCCCGAGGGTCAAACCTCCCCTAGCGCTGCGGGGGGGGGGGGGGGGGGGGGGGCGGGAGTTGGCAGCCTGGCATGCGGGGAGCCGTAGTTTTCACCGCGGCATGCCGGGAGCAGTGGTCTTCCAGCACTGGGCTTCCGGGCCGCCATTTTCACGTGCACGGTATGCTGGGAGGTGTAGTCTTCTCAGACGGGGCTACTGGGTGACCATGCTGCGCCTCTCGAGGTGGCGGGGGCGGGCAGGTCTCTGCCAGCGGCGTTCCCACCAGCCAGCCGCATCGTGCTCTGTGGCAGGCCAGGAGCTGTGGTTCCAGGTGCCGGTGCCTTCTCAGCCCTGCAGCAGTGGCCCGCTGGGTCTGTTCCTTACTGGACGTGTGTCACTCACGCCTGAGTCCCCACAGGTCACGGGGGACAGTGGAATGCCCCTGTTTTTCCCCGGTACAGGGCAGGAAGCATTTTCCATCTCTGGTGGTGTTGCAAGACAATCTTGGAAGCTCAGAAAGAGTGTTCATGCTCTTTAAACTAGGCAGATGAGGAGAACCTCTCTATTTCCTGGGAGGAAATAATTCTTTAATCAAGGCCGTCCTAGAACTGCTAAAGCCTTAAAGAAACTGTAAATCAAGATGCTTTGCTTTCTATGCATACATTGCCAATTTAGCAAAAGAATTCGAGGTATCCCCTAACTGACCTGTCCTCATTATAATACAAGAAAATCACGCTGATAGGTCAGAAAGACCCACACCCGGGTGAAGACCCCTCCCCTGAGCATGTGTAGTAGTAAAATGGTGTGTAAGCAATATTACAGTTGTAGGTAAATCACTAACCAACCCGTGTAAAAGGGAAAGTTGCAAACCTTGCAATTTGTTTGTGTAAATGCTACTTGGAAAGCCGGGGGGGGTGGGGTGGGGGGAATGCGCTTGATTTGTGGGAAACCACCGAGCAGCCAGGCTTGCGCAACTCTGAAATAAATAAGCAAATGTCTCTCCTGAGCGTGTAATTATTGGCTTAGTGCACACGGGGCAACGAATCCGCTTTTTGGACAGCAGTGTGACCGGGCAGGGTTGTCCCCAGGGGCTGGGGCTGTCCCTCTTGGAAATGGGGAGGGCAGGGAGAGAAGGAGGGGTGCTGCGGGCTCCTGGGAGTCGTAGCTTTGCTCAGGATTGGGGCCAGTTAGGCAGCTGCTGGGAGGAGCGGCAGTGCTGGGAGGGCACGGTGCGGAGCTGTCCTGCTGTGCAGCACAAGGGAAAGTCGACCAGCACCGTTGCTGTCCGAGGACCCTGGAACAGCCCGAGAGACCCTGGAACAGCCACCCCACGGACACCGTGTCACTGCCTCGCAAGGCCATTGCGTTCAGGTACGTTAGACTACATCGGGCAGAAGAAACGTAAGCCGAAGGATCAGGGCAAATAGCTGCTTGTCTAGGTTTGTTACCTAGCGACACACTGGCAAAGCTTTTCATGAACACTCCTACTTGATCGAGTGCATATTCATTCCGTGAATATTACTGCCAGAACGCGTACGTCACTGATCCTTTAAAGCAAGTCCGTGGCACTGGGGTAGCACGTGTAGTGGAGACTAAATGCAATAATACCTCATTTTGATGTCGTTCTCTTCTGCGAAAGCACTTGGAGCAGATGACAACATTTATCATACTATTTTGTTTATTGAGTGGACCCTGATACTGGGGAGAAGGTGGTACTGCACCGAAAGGGAGCACGCATGCGCATTGCGTTCCGCCGCGCTCACTGATGCCATCGCGGGTCTGAAAAGCGGCACTGCACACTCATCGGCGTAGCGCATGCGCACTGCGTTCCGTCCCGCTCACCGCTGTCCTCGCGTGTCGACAAGGCAGCACTGCAGCCGCCGCCGGCCACCACTGCGTACGAAGAACAGTGCAGGCAGCCGGCGCACACGTGTGCGCTGCCGGTCACCGTGTTCACCGCTACTCTCCGCTCTCTCGGGGACGGGTAAGCGAAGGCGCTCGTCCACCCCTGCCCGGTGCTCACGGACCGGGAGCGCTTTTCCCGAGAGGGCTTTTCCTTCCTGGTGCTTCCTGGGGGTGCGGGGACGGGCAGTGCCGTCTCAGAGCTGCTCCGCGACCGGGGCAGCCCCAGCGCCTGCTCGCTGATCCCCGCCGCTCTCTCGGGCACGGGCAGAGCAGCCTCGGGGCGCTCGCTGCTCGGCCTGAGCACCGGGCTGGCGCGGCGGGCTGCGGGTCGCCCGCGGGAGCCGGCCGGCTGCAGCGCCGCGCTACGACCACACGAGGGCGCCATTGCGGGTCTCGCCTCCCCCCCCCCCGCTCCCGCTCCCGCTCCCGCTCCCGCTCGCCCCCGCCCCTCCCGCGCTGTCTGTAGCCAGCGCATGCGCGGCGGCGGGGAGCAAGATGGCGGCGAGCAGGGTGGGTGTTTTCGCTCGGCGGCTGCGGGCGAGGGCCGAGGCCGCCTGGAGTCGAGCACGTGGGGATCCCGGTGAGGCGAGCGTGTGCTTTCGGGTGGCCGCGGGCGTCGGGCTGTGTCCTGCCCGCCGGGGCTGTCGCTTCGTGGAGGCGGCGGGGCGGGGGGGCGGGGGGTTCGGACCTGGCGCCGCGCCGCGCCGCGCCGGGTCTGCCGGAGCGCGGCTCTGACTCTGCCTTTTCCGTGTGTCGCCTGTAGGGCCCCAGTTCCTCCCCAGCGCGGGCCAGGGCATGCGCTCACCGCTGTGGACGCAGCCTGGAGGAGCGGGGGGGGGGGGGTGTCTGCGCGGGGGTCTGGATGTGTCCAGCAGCGGCACAGCAGCCTGATGTCTCCTCTCGTCTGGGACGCGGGTTCCTTTGCAGCTTTTCTGGGATGTGGGGCCCTTGGTGAGTTCCCTGCTGCCTTCTCTGGCGTTCTGTGCAAGCTCATAGATCCCTCCTCCTCCCCCCCCGCCACCCTATCTGATGGGGTGGGAGACCAGTGGCTCCTCCCGCCGAGCTGACAGCCACGTGGGGCACCCCTATGTGCTCCCTACACATCTGGGATGGCACCCCTGCCCTGAGGGCCCCGCAGAGTCCCACCCTTCCTGCAACCAGCCCCCCCAAAGCCATTAAACCACCCACAAATCCTGCCCCAACACCCCTACAGGCCCCAAAACATCTCCGAGCCCTGCCTCAACGTTGTCACTGACTCCAGACCTTCCCCTGCACTCTCTCCAAAGCCCCAAACATTCCTAAAACTGCTGCCAGGCCCAGTGCCCGCAGCAGTGAGGCGTTCTAACAAAGATGGGGTGTGATCTGCGTCTCTGCCTTGACTCAGTCCCGCTTTAGAGAAATGGGAGTTTACAGCGCTTCCTGGTGAAGAGTGTTGGCGGGTGGATGCGCTGATGACAAAGAGATTTTTCTCTCTTTTCTTCTGAGCCGCCTCTCAGAAGCCTCTGTACGTACACGATGTGGCTGATCTGGGATAATCGTGCTGTGCACAATGCTTAAGGAGAACATTGCCATGAAATGGCGGGCTAAGGAATAGCCTAAAAAACCTAAAAGGCTCGGGAAAAGCCAAAGAGAACACCGTTGGGCTCTGGGAAGCCCCAGTGATGCTACAGAAAACAGCATGGCTTTTAGGCATCTCCTCAGAGCAGCAGCAATGTCTTGCTCCAGCCTATGGGACAATGGGGACTCTTAATTACCTCCTTGAATTACCACAAGTGTTGCGAAAGCAGAAGGGACTAGGGAGCACACAGAGCAGGTTGTGGACTATATGTCAAGTTTAAACAAGCAACAAGCCCCTCTGCAAATAGGAACAGGTTTAGCCCTAAGTAATAGATGAAGGTAGCTGTGAGCAATGTGAAGCGAAGCGGTTACGTCAGTCACCCCAAACGCCTCGGAAAAGCGTTCCAAACGCCCGATACCGTCACGGCCTCGGCAGTCTTTTTGGTTTGTTTGGCAGGGTAGCCCACCAAAGGGGGACCTCTCGAAGAGAAGCAGCAAGACCTGGGGATCCGGTCGTTCGTTTTGTTTGTCGCCTGTGAGGCTGGCATCCGAGCGTCAGAGGAATCTAGAAGCCATCTCAAAAAGGTAATAGGTTTGAAAGGGAGACGGGCAAATCGAGGGCTATCGTTCTTCCATGTAGTTAAAGACCGAGAGAGTTGTCAGTCAAGCGTGCGTCTACAAGGGTTTGAGAATAGTCACAGTAATACTGAAGTGGAATAAAAATAAGGTTTCACAGAAGATGGCGTTAGGTAGGTATTAGGCGACATGCCTGCCTGCCTAATAACCTAGCCCTAATTGCTGTGTGTAACGTTTCCAGACTGTTTACCCTGTAACATATGATGTAAAGTGCTGTATTAAGACCTTTCCTTTAAGGGAAAGAAGAAGGGGGAAAAAAAGCGGGGGGGGGGGGGGGTGAAGACAGAAGGGTAAAGAGAGAAAGATCATGCATAAACCTAAGTGTTTCCCTGAAAGTAAAACGTGAGTTTATTACTTTTCTTACAGAGATGGAACCAAGGACAGCAAATGCTGATGAAGAGAAGAGACGGACAAGCGTTTTTGTGTGATTAATACCTAAGGGATGGGATGAAACGAGGAAGCCAAAATGCAGCGGACCCTCGATATCACCAGAAACTGCTACAGGAGGAGGCATTCTGGCACGGGTAACTAAGGTAACTATTGCTAATGACTGTTAGTAGTTATTTTGGCCTCCCAGAGGCAGCGCTGATGGCTAAGTAACCCGTTCCTACCCTGTGGCTGCTGTTACCTGCATCTGCTTTAGCTTTGCTTTGGCTGTTTCTCTTTTGCTTTGTTATTGTACACGCAGCAATGGAAAGGGAAAGATGTAATACTTACTTTTTTAGATTAATTGCCATGGCTGAAGTTGAAGAGACTAAAAAACGTGGGCAAGCTGAAGTAATAAAATCAAATGGAACCAAGTGAAAGCTGTCTCTGCCAGAAAGGCAAAGCCCCTTCCTCCTGGCGAGGAAGGATCGCCGTTAATAGCGATCCGAATAATAGATCGCCAACATATGACGGAAGGTCTGTACGCGTTAGAAAAAGTAGGCCATGTACATTCATTTCTGTGCGTGTGACTTGACGCGTCTGTGAAGCGTCATACTTTAAGAGCTGCGAGACAGCAAATTATTATCTTAGGGGAATGGTGGTCAAGGGAGCAGAGTTACCGTAGAGGAAGGGAGAGTTGGAGAGCGAGAGCACAAAGCGTCTGAAGTGTAAAATGAAAAGATCAATTGTTAAAGAATAGCGAACTGAAACTGTGTAGAGGTAGCCGCTTAGCACAACTTCTGTAAAACTTGCTTAGCATGAGTAGCTAAATTTGCTGAAGCCTTAGGCCACACTTAGATAAAATAATGAACTTTTACTTAGTCCAGTAAGAAAAGGGCCTCAGAGCTGGTTCAAGCTGGGAAGATAAGGAAGGTACAAGCAGTCTGCATTCCTGTGTCTCACACTCCGAAAGGGAGGATGTCAAGGCTTTGAAATAAGACCAGTGCAGGGCATTAGGACCTTGAGGGGCAAAGCCTTAGCTCACTGCTGGGGCAGTGTTAATTGTTATGATTTAGAATCACCTCCTCCTCAGGACCTTGAGACACAACAGTAAGACTCAAGAAAAACAGAGGTACAACCGTCATCAGAGACCGCAAAAAAAAAAAAAAAAAATAAGGAGAAAAACAGCTTACCTCAGAATGATGATGAGACCCAATGAGGAGCAGGAGACCCCAGACCAAAAAAATTACTACTGGTCTAACTACCGCGTGAGGGGTGGGAAATGTAAGTTGAAAAAACTATAATTGCCCAGGATTTGTTTATGTTAGGTCCCTCTTTGGAGGCACCCAGCTTGAGCTGTAGTTACTGCACGCGCATCATTAAAATTTAATTCTTTAATTTGTTTTGATTTGGCTCTGAAATTTTTCTGCGGGAACCTAGGGTCGAACCCTGTTATAGTGGCCGACAAGCCTAATTTCCATAACATCAATTTCAGGAAGTCTCGATGGGTGCAACCCCCGGTTAGTTACCTGGCAATGGTATTTGGGGAAAGAGGAGGACAGTAGAGAGAAGAAAGGTTAAAGCCTCGTGGAATTAAGGCGCCCTCTCGTCGGTTACAACTTGGAGCAATTTTAGGAGGATTTAATTTCCTCCAGCAGCGTTAACATAGCTTTGCTGGTATCGGCAGACCACGGTGGAAATTACCGGGAGGGAGTCATGAACGGAGCTGGAACGAGGAGCGTGACGCCGCTTCCGCTGAACTGGGAGAAGCGGCCATAACGCCTCGTGCCCTCGGATTCCTGGGACGAGGCGAGCCTTTTTCAGTAACGCTTTCCACACCTGCTGACTCCCTGGGAGCACACCGTTAGAAAGCGGCGGTAAGGGAAAGTTGGGTGCCAGTAGCCCGATCCTTACGTCCCCTTTGGGGCCAGAACAAAAATTCTCCAGCTGTGAGAGACTGTTTAGCAGCGATCTGGGCTGTAACTGTCTTTGAGACTTTTACCCTTGATCACACAGAGGCAATGCAATCTCCTTAGTTCCCTCTAAAGTAGGAATGACGGGGAAATGAAGAGACAGCAGAGTATCGTCTATCCAAGTGGCACAGCGGGCGCTAACCTTAATGAGCGGGGGCGGGGGGGTTGCTGTGCAAGTGCTACAAGCAGTGGATCTTCTTGCGCGTGTCTGAATGGACGGAGGGGCAGGCACAGTTGTGCCAAAAATGCGGACGCAGAAGGTTTCTGAAAGATTAATCTCTAGCGGCTGCTTAGTCTAACTTACCTGTCACGGCAAGCCCGACTCATCATAGCTTCCAAACCCGGGGCTGGGGGAAGCGGTATTCGTGGCTCGCGTAGTCTCGTTTACCTTGCTCGTGTGCGTATTAGATCCGCTTTTGTGCTTACAGACAACTTTGGATTCTTACGCTTTTCTGCAGAGGTTTGATTTTTTTTTTCTTTTTTTTTTTTCTTCTTTCTTTGTTCTGTACTTTTGCAGGGCGATGGATTTTACTCTGCCTCCATCAACAGGCGCTGGCTGGCAAAGTCGTCGTGTCCCAGTGGAGACTGTTAGGCAGGACAGGAGGAGTTCGGATCCGCAGCCTGCCAGAAGAACGTTGCCCGGGAGGGGTTGTTTGAGCTCTAGGCGCTGGTGCGTACGGCTTGTTCTGTCAGATGCGAAGAGGGTTTTTTTTTTTCGGTTGCAGAAATTTTAGCTTGGCTTTACACCCTGTAGCGGTAGTATTTTTTTGTATTTATAGACTGTGTTAATCCTAGGTGTTCGGAACGTCGGGGAACGACTATATGCTGCCGCGAAGAGCTACAGGCTACTGCCGCCCTCAGGCCTTTGTAAGTTGTCACGTGTCGAGAGCGGCCGGGAGAATCCAAATGCCAGTGGAAAGGTTCTCCGCCTGGTCCTGATGAGGAGCCTTCGGCCGTAGGAAGGTTGGCTGCATCCCTACCGGACTTGTGAATAATAAGCCGCGATTCAGGGACTGGCAAAGGAGGGGGGGAATAGCGACCGGTAGCCCGGTCACTATGGCGTTGCTGTTGCTGGCAGGGCCACGAGGTCTGTGTGAAGCCTCACCTGCCTGTTTAGAGCTCTGTTTTGGTCTGTTTACCTGGAATAACCAGTGAGGCCTAAAACAGGAGTTTTCATGGCTAGATGGGTAAGCCGTGAGCCCACCTGTCTTTGCCTTGCTTTGCTGCTTAATGTCATAACGGCAACTTGGGACCGCAGAATAAAAACTGCTGCAGCGCTTCATGGAGGAGCTGCGTTTGCCCAGGTTAGGGAGCCATCATTAAAGCTTGGGGGGGGGGGGGGGGCGAGAGCTCTAAAACGAGCGTCTCCCAGTGACCTTGGTGGTTTGATTGATTTGCAGGATCCTGTTCTGAGGGCCGGCAGCTCGAAGAGGAGCAGCTCAGCCCGTTTTGTTGGTTTCGGTGATGCTGTTTTGAGGAAGCACGTAAGTACAGAAGGGGTCTGGGAGGGTTTTCAAACAAGATGGGAAAGAGTAAGGAAGATTTGAGGGTGTGGAAAAACTAGGTGCCACGGGTACTGAAGTTGTTAAGGGTGTTTGAGGTTAAGCGTCTGAAAGGGGCTAATGTGCACGGAACAGTAAAATACCATGACCGAACGCAGGGTTCCTCCCCGGCCTGGGCCTGTGCGCGCGCCCTTGCTCTTGCAGACGCCCTGGAGCCACAGGGAAACGGGCAAGCGGGCCCACGAGCGGGCTTTGGGCACAGCAGCGTGCAGCGAGCTCTGCGGGCTCGGCAGGTGAGTGGGGTCGAAGCGTGGCGAGGGCTGTTGCGGGCTGTCTGGATCTGGATCCATCCGGTTCCGCTCCCTGTCCCTCTGTCCAGCGCTCCATCCTTTCCTTTCTTTCCCCGTGGCTCTGTCCGGTGCCCCATCCCTTCGTTTAGCCACTCCTTCCTCTGCCCGGCTCCCCACCCCGCTTTTACTCTTTCCATCCTCTGTCTACTTCTCCATCCCTCTAACTGGCTCCCTATTGCTCTATCCGGCTCTTCATCGTCCTCTTCTTCTCCCTATCCCACTACCTGTCCGCTGTCCTTCTGTCCTGCTCCTCGTCCCTCTGCCGCTCTCTTCTGTCTCTCCATACTTCTCTTTGCCTTCCCAGCCCTCTGTCCACCCCTCCAGCCTTCTCTTTCTCTTTCCGTCCCTCTGTTCAGCTCCTCACCCATCCATTTGCCTCCCTCTCCCTCTTTTCCCCTGTTCTATCCCATCTCTCTATCTGAATTCCCCTCCCTCTTTTTCTCTCCCCACCTTTCTGGCCAGCTCTTCATCATTCCCATTCTCTTCCCATCGCTCTGACCGGCTCCCTGTCGTTCTCTTCCCATCCCCATTCCTCTGCCTGGTTCTCCCCCCTTCTCTTTTGCTTCCTGTCCCTCTGCCCACCTCTCCTTCCCTCCTCGCCCCTCTCTATTCTTCTGCCCACCTCCCCTTCCCTCTCTTTCTCTCTTCTGCTCCCTGGACCTCTGTGCAGCCCTCCCTCCATCTGTGTGGCCCTCTCTCCCTCTCTTTCTATTCCTTTGTCCAGCGCCCTGACCCTGGGGCCAGGTCTCTATCCTTCTCTTTCTTTCTCCATCCCTCTGCCACGCTCTCTACCCCTCTTTTCTTCTGTTCTGCCCCCTGTCCCCGTGTCCAGCTGGAGGTCTGTCATTGCTGTGTATTTGGGCTGGTGCGGCGGGTGCCGAGAGGCGGTTGGCGCTCAGCAGAGCTGGTGATTGGCAGCGCCCAGAGGGTGCCATCGATCGGCCTCGTTCGGGTCACGGACACCTCCGCGGTGACTCTGCCCGCGGAGGCGCGGGGCTGTGGGTGTGCAGCGGGGGAGCGCTAGTGAGCTAGAGATGCCATGGGGTGTGTAGTCGACAGCGAAGAGGCTCCCGGGAAAGGTGTCGCGGAGGCAGAGAGCAGCAGAGGCTCCGAGTCCTTGGGCGTTTGGACAGGCGCTCGCAGTAGGGCGATCTGGAGCTGCTGCTGCTGTCTGTCCTGCTCGTCAGCGCGGTCTGCAGTCACTGCCTCTTGTCTGCCTGCACACAGCCAGGGCTGCCGCGTGGTGCAGCTTGACTCGAGATCGTGACGCTGGCATCGAGCCCACTTTTCTGTCAGGTCTGCCTTTATGCAAACTGGTGTCTTCCCTATGTCTACAGCTCGACCCGTTGTTGATTTAGTGCTTCCTGAGGGGCCATGCTGTGCTGTCAACACCCCCGCCCCCCTCTCCACTGTCGCTTCCTGATGAAGGATGCTTTGAGCTTATCTTAGTAAGTGCAGTTGTTTACGTAGCTTCTGGCTCATTTCTTTCCTTGGAACTCCTTGCTCTTTGTTGTTCTGGTCCCTCCAAACAATTACTGCTTCTAGTATTATTAATGCTGGGCCGTAAACCTTCCAGAGCTTCCTTCTTTGAAGTCCAGGAATTCAAGGAGTTCCAGTATTGTTTGTACTTTAAGAGTAAAGGTCCTTCACAACTGATGTCTTAAGTATGCAACTGTCTTATCTGGGATTTTTGTTTTCGCAAGTTACTGTTTCTTTCAGGAGCCAGCTACAACAGTAACTTTGCTATAGTAGAGAAATGGGGTTACGTGTGTATGAGCAACAGCGCCAGAGTACACAGCAAAACCCATCAGCTCTGTCTCTCTGGAGTTTGGAGGTTTTGGAGGCCTTAGTTTTATCCTGCCTTGGCTGGACAGTGCTTTCTGAGAGTGTCTGTCAGAGGCGGAGTTTCCCTGCGGAGGACCATCTAGCGAAGGCTGGAGGTGGCTGGGTGCCTGAGTGAGCCTGCCTGTGCGTGAGAGCCGCTCTGACATCTTTGCGATGAAATGGAGCCAGAGAGGGTGACTGAAGCAGCACGGAGGGTCGGTCACGACTGTGGGAACAATCACGGGCCTTGGACTAGGGAGCAGTTCTAGCAGGAGGGCCGTGCGGTTGCCCAGCCTCTTGGTAACTGCTCTGGCCTCTTTGCAGGTGCCGAAGCCCAGTCGGGCAGTCGAAGGAGCCTCGTTGCAGCTGGGAGCTCTGTGGAGATGCGCGGCCGGCCGTGGAGGATGAGCTCTGACTTGCAGCATGGACGCAGCTAAGTCCTGGGCCACATTGTATGCGAGCGGGGCTGGGAGGTGCAAGGCGGTTGTCCCCTAGGTGTGGTCACTGGCGCCGCTGGCCGTGGCCGTTTGCCCACGGAGCTGAGAGGACCAAACATACTAATTGCCTGACCTGGAGATGAATTAGTGCTTGCAGGGTTTCAGATAGGTTCAGTGCAAGTGCAGCTTAGTGCAGTCCCGTGGAGTGACGCTTGCACATGCTCACATTTGAATGGTGGCTAAAACCAAGCCTCTAAACAGCAACTGTAACGCAATTCTGGTGTGTGTCTTCCTGTTCTGCTGTACTTCTGAAGGAAGGGAAAACTTAAGCTGTGGGCAGAACTCCTTGGCTTCTCTTGACTTTTCATGCTCGTGGGTGCTTTGGTGCTTGTTGCTTAAAGTTGAGGGTTTGGAATTTTTCACTTAAGGTTTATTGTTTAGTTTGTTGTTGAGGGTCTCTCACTCTGGAGTTACAGTTTATTCCTTTCTTTTGTGGGGCTCAGTCTTTATCAGTCAGCGTTTACAGTTTGCTCATGTAGTGATCAGGGTGCAGGATTTAAAATCCAACCTCATCCATAAATTTTAAAGCCTCGGCAACCACTGGGGTTCCAAGACTTGCAGTTTGTCACTTAGCGTTCAGGGCTTATGACTTGCTGAGAAATGAGAAGGGCTAAATCCTTAGATAATAAGCTGTAAGCCCTGAAGCCTAAGCAGCAGGCTGCAAACCCTCCTTTGGGCTTTGTAACCTTCCCCTATACCCAGCATTCAGCTTTGCGTGCTGACCTGAGCTCTGGATTTGATATGGCGCAGGCCGATCACGCTGAGACTGGCAATGTGACAGGTGAGCTGAGAGCTGTGGAAGTGTCTTGCAGGGCTCTAGTCTGGGGTAGGGCAGAAGTGCAGACAGGCGAGATCAGGCATTTTCCTCTCATCTCTGAGATGAATCCTAGCCCTGAAGGAAAAAGCAGAGGAGTAGGCTGTCGGCTACTCGGACAGCTGCCACGTCAAGGGCAGCAGCAGGAGCTGACCCTTTCCGACGGATGGATGGACACTGGTGTGTCCCTGTGTGTTTTGCAGCATGGCGCAGAGATCTCTGTTTAGCTTTTTCTCCTGCCCTGGAGTTTTCTGGGTGCTTCTCGGTATGCCCCAGGGCCCTCCTTTTGGTGCCCCCAGAGTCACTCTGCTCTGTCATTGCTTTTTTGCCTTTTTTTTTTTTTTTTGACTTATGTTGCACCCAGAGCTCTCGATTTGTTCTCTTGTCCTCTGCATACTCCCCTTTCCTCTCTCTACACCCCAGGGCTCTCCCTTCAGCTTTCAGGAAGCTGCTGGCAGGAGAGTGGGGGTGCCTCTGCTGCCCTGGCAGCCCCAGCTGTCCCTGAAGGGGCTGATGGCCAGGCCCCCTGCCCAGTTCCTGCAGGACCACAGCTGCGGGCCCTGGGGCTGGGATGAATGCCAGGGGGAGCTGGGTGGCAGGACGAGCCCCAGGTGGGGCTGAGGGCAAGGGCGGGCATGTGCTGGGGCTGCAGCCGCGTTTGGGGGAAGCTTGCATTGAGGCCAGACCTGGACAATGGAGCTGCCGCGGAGCACCGCCCACTGGGACCGGCCCGGCGGCCGCCCCGCAGAGGAGGTGAGCGGGGCCGGGGGAGGCGCGCTGCAGGCTGCGGGTCCCACATGTGCCGGGGGTCCCGGTGGCTGGGAGCGTCCCGGGCAGCGCAGCGCAACCGGGGCCAGGGATAGCAGTGGGGGCCGAGGACGTGGTGGGGAAGAGGGGTGCCCTGGGGCCACGGAGGCGGGGGGAGGAAGGGGGTGCGCCGGGGCTGTCGTGCAGTTTATTGCGCGGTCGGAGGAGCGCGAAGGGGGGGGTCTCCTGTGTCAGCTCGGGAGCGTGTCGGGGAGCGGGGGGGAGGAGGGATCGCAGCGGAAGCCCCAGGGAGGGTCGCGGGGGGTCGGGGGCAGTGTCGCAGCTGAGCCGGGGCCGGTCGCGGGGGTGGCGGGGGAGCCCCGGGCCGGTGCTGGGGATCGCGGGGCCGCGCTCGGGGCTCTGCAGCGGTTTCCGGGGGGAAGGGGAACGGGGGCGGGACGGAACGGAATCTCCACGGAGTCAAACCTCACCGAGCGCTGCGGCCCCCAGCATGCCGGGAGCAGCAGTCTTCCGGCACTGGGCTTCCGGGCGGCCATGTTGTTTTGTGCGGCATGCCGGGAGCGGTAGTCTTCCGGCACTGGGCTTCCGGGCGGCCATGTTGGTTTGCGCGGCATGCCGGGAGTGGTAGTCTTCTCAGACTGGGCTTCTGGGCAGCCATGTTGTGCCTCTCGAGGTGGGCGGGGGGGGGGGGGGGGGGCAGGTCTCTGCCAGCGGCGTTCCCACCAGCCAGCCGTGTTTTGCTCTGTGGCAGGCCAGGAGCTGTAGTTCCAGGTGCCGGTGCCTTCTCAGCCCTGCAGCAGTGGCCCGCTGGGTCTGTTCCTTACTGGACATGTGCCGCTCGCGCAAGAGTCCCCGTAGGTCACTGGACACAGTGGAATTTCCCTGTTTTTTCCTGGTACAGGGCAGGAAGCGTTTTCCATCTCTGGTGTGACCAGGCAGGCTTGTCCCCAGGGGCTGGGGCTGTCCCTCTTGGAAATGAGCAGGGCTGGGAGAGTAGGAGGGGTGCTGTGGGCTCCTGGGAGTTGTAGCTTTGCTCAGGATTGGGGCCAGTTATGCAGCAGCTGAGGAGTGGCGGTGCTGGGAGGGCGCAGTGCAGAGCTGTCCTGCTGTGCAGCACAAGGGAAAGTCCTCAAGGAAATGTGAACAGCACCGTTTCTGTCCAAGGACCCTAACACAGCCTGAGACACCCTGGAACAGCCACCCCACAGCAGCACCAGGGACACCATGTCACTGCCTCCCGAGGGCACTGCGTTCAGCTACCTTTAACTGTGTGGAAAGAGCCTGCAGGAAGGAGCCCTGGCCACAGGTACAGAGAATCCCCAGTTGCCCCTAAGCATCTGGAACTATATGCATTTTCTTTACAAAGATGCCATCTCTTTGATGCCTTGCTGCTTCTTCTGTGTTGCTCGGTGCCCAAGTCTACTATGTTCAGATCCACTTTTCTTGCTGCCCTCTGCTCTGTCTGAGCTGCTCGCCAGATCAAAAGGCGTGTGCACCTAAGAACTAGGCCAGGGTGTCCCTGCTGCCTGCTGTAGGACAAACAGGAGGGCAAATCGGGACAGGACATGAAAGTACATGTGGATGAGAAACAGCTGCTTTAGAGATCTAAGACGCAGGGGCAACTGAGAGGAGTGAAAGGAGCAGGGGAAAATGGTGATGAGGAAGGTGTGCTGTTAGAGGCAGTACAGTGCAGGAGAGAGGGGAAAACTTGCTCCTATGATGAAATAAAAACTGACCTTAAGAGAGATTTGCTTTTTGCTCTTCAGGTTATGAATAGGCATGACTTCCTGAGAACTGTTCTGAGCATGCGGTGTTGCAGGTCACGACTGCCTGGGCAGCGATCCCCAACTTGTCTGCCGAGACTACGTGACAGCTGACAGCTGCCTGTGCAATGAAAGCAAAGGCCAACTTCTCAGAGGGAAGAGGCAGGCTCCAAGCAGGAGGATTATGGCAGGTGAGTTAATGCCCCAGAACCTTCAGTTTTTCTCCTTGTCCCCCCAGGACTCACCCACTTGCTCACTAGTTCTCTCAGGTCCAATCTATTTGCCTTTAGGTGTGCTCCAAGGCACTCTTTGTTCTCTTCTCCCTTCTGAAGTCTGTCTCTTTCTAGTTCCTACAAGATTACTCTGACATTTGGTGTTTGTGGGCCCTTTGGTAGCATCCAGACTCCTATGTTTGTCCTCTTGTCCTATTAAGTCCCCTCTCTTTTCCCTCTAGTCCCCTCAAAACCTCTCTGTTCGCCATTGGTGCATCCCAGAGCCTTTGCTTTTCCCTCTAGTCCTCTTGGGATGCTTCTGTTTGCCCTCTAAGCCCCTTAGGATCCATCTCACTGCCCTTTAGCCCCATCAGAACCCCTCTGATTGCCACACACACCCTTCAGGACACCTGGGTTTGCCTTGGGAGTACCTTGTGCTCCAGCACCCCCTAAATGCTCTCAAGTCCCACCACAGCTCCCGCTTGGGAGTTCTCCATTTCTCTCACATCCCTTTGTCCTCTTTGTTTGCTTCTTAGTGCATACCGTATCCCTCCATTTCCTTTTGGTGTGCCTCACACCCTCTCAGTTACCCTCTACTCCCTTCAGAACCCCTGCATTTGTTTTCCTAAACTCCCCAGAACCCTGTGTTCTATTGCGCTCCAGGGCTCTGTTTGCACCCTAGTCCCATCAGCACCCATCCTTTTCCATTTTGGTGTGCCCCAGTGCCCATTGTGTGCTATCTGTTCCCCTCTGGACTCCCACATTTGCCCTCTAATCCCCACAGAATGCTTCCTTTGGCCTGTGGGCTCCCTAACAACCCCTCTCCCCACCCTGTGAGCCTTCGGTGTGCACCAGAGACAACCTTCTGATGTGCCATCCTACAACCCAATGTGTGCCCTCTAATCTTTTCGAGGCTCTTCCATTTTGCAATCTAGTTAACTTAAAACTGATCCCAAAGTCTTCATTGTGACCTAGAGGCCTCTGTTTGATGTCTAGTCCCCTTAGGACTGCTCGAGTCCTCTCAGAAGCCCTCCATTCGACTTCATTGTGCACCAGAGGCTCAATTGGGCATGTAGAGTCCTTAGGACCCCTCTAGTACCCTCAGAACCCCTCCTGAGGCCTTTGTAGTGCTCCCAGAGCCCTTTTTTGGTCCACCGGCTCTCGTAGGACTTCTCTAATTCCTTCAATATCCCTCTTTTGGCCTTCATTGTGCAGGAGCCCTCCGTTGTCCTTCTAGCTCTCCAAGCACCTCTCTAGTCCCACCAGGACCCCTCCTTTTGCCTTCGTTGTTCCATATAGCATTTTTTTTCTTCCTTCTAGTCCCTTTACAACCCCCCGGTCTACTCTAGGTGCCTCTTTTGGCCAAAATTGTGCCCTGCAGCCCTCTTTTGGCCCTCTAGAACCAAGAGGACCCCTCTAGTCACCTCTGAATCCCTCTGGAGGCCTTTGTTGTGCCCCAGGGCTGTCTTCTGGCTCTCCTGACGACCCCTTTGGATCCCTCAAATTCCACCTAAGAACCTTTCTGGAGGCTGTCCTTGTTCCCCAGAGTCTTTTTTGGCCTTGTAGACCTGTTAGCACCCCTCCAGTGCACTCTCAAACACTCTCTTGGCCAAAATTGGGCCCCAGAGCTCTTTGGGCTCTCCAGACCCTAGCGAATCTCTCTCGTCCTCTCAGACCACCTCCTGAGCTCATCCCTGCTCCCCAGTTGATATTTTTTCAGCCAGGTAGACCACTTAGGACTCCTCTAGTGCACTTTGGACTACTCTTTCAGTCTCCCTTCTGTCCCAGAGCTGTCTTCTGGCCCTCCGGCCCCTTTAGCACCCCGCTAGTCCCTTCAGAATCCCTCCAGAGGCCTTTGTGGTGCTCCAGAGCCCTCATTTGGCCCTCCAGCCTTCTCAGCAGCCCTCTCGTCTGCTCTGCACTCCTTTTTTTGGCCAAAATGGGGCCCCAGAGGCTTTTTCTTTGTTCATTGGTTCCCTCAGGAAACCCCTAGTGTGCTCTCGACCCCTCTTTTGGCCAAGATTGGGACCGGAGTCTTCTGTGGGCACTCTAGACCCCTGAGGACCCCTCTAGTGTACTCTGGACCACTCTTTTGGCCACAATTGGGCCCCAGAGCTGTCTTCTGGCCCTCCAGCCCCCTTAGGGAACATCTAGTCTCCTCAGAACTCTTCCAGTTTTCTTCCTGGTTCACCAGAGTCATTTTTTGGCCATGTAGACCCCTTAGCAGCCCTCTAAGTGTGCTGTGGACTACTCTTTCAGCCTTTTTTATGCCCCAGAGCTGTGTTTTGGATGTCTAGACCCCTTTAGGACCCTGGTAGAGCCCTCAGAGTCCCTCCGGAGCCCTTCTTCATGCCCTGGAGCCCTCTTTTGGCCCTTTAGCAGCCCTCTATTCTGCTTTGGCTTCATTTTTTGACCTTTTATTTCCCCCCCACAGACCACTCCTGGCCCTCTAGAACCCTTAGCACCCTTCTAGAGGCCTTTGCCATGCTCCAAAGCTGTCTTTTGGGTCTCAAGTTCCCTTAGGACCCCTCTAGTGTGCTCAGAACCCCTCTGGAGGCCTTTGTGTCCCGGAGCCCTCTTTTGGCCATCCACATCCCATAGGAGCCCTCCTGTCCACTCAGAGCACCTCCTGAGGTCGGTCATGTTACCCAGTTTTGATTTTTTTTTTCCCCTGTGCCATTTAGTCCCCTTAGGAGCCCTCTAGTCTGCTCAGAACCTCTCCTGGGGTGCTTGTTGTGCCCCAGAGCTGTCCTCTGGCTCCACAGCCCCCTTTGGAACCCTCTAGTCTCCTCAGAAGCCCTCCAGATTTCTTCCTTGTTCCCCAAAGTCATTCCTTGGCCATGCAGGCCCCTCAGCACCCCTCTAGTGCACTCTGGACCACTCTTTGGGCTTTCCTTGTTCCCTAGAGCTGTCTTTTGGCTCTCTAGCTCCTTTAGAACTTCTGCAGTGTTCTCAGAACTCTTCCTGAGCCCTGTCTTATGCCCTGGAGTGCTCTGTTCATCGTTCAGCTGCCTGAGTACCCCTCTTTTCCTCTGAACCCCTTCAGAGGCTTTGCTTGTTCTCTTCTGGCTTCTTTTAGTTGCTCTCTAGTCTCCGTAAGAGATGTCTAATCTGCTCTGGGTTCCTCTTTAGAGCTTTGTTGTGCTGCATAGACCTCTGCTGGTCCTGTAGAGCCCTGAGGAACCCCTTTATTTCACTCTGGACTACTCTGTCAGCCTTCCTTGTTGTGCCCCCAGAGCCCTGCGTAGGTTCTCCAGCCCTCTTAGCATCCCTCTTCCCTCCTTGTGCCAGTCCTCCACTTAGAAATACAGAGCTAGTACTCCCCTGGGGAACTACCCATTCCACCTACTGACCCCTTTTTCTGAGCACTCTAGGTACTATACAGGAAGTACCCCTCTTCAGAAGTACTCACATTACAGAAGCAGCCTTGTTCCAGGAGTTTATTTTGATATCTTGGTTTGCCCTAGAGGAAATGCTGTCCTGCTACAACAGCTGTATTATATGCAGGTCTGAACCAATTAGAGCACTGTGGTGTAGTGTTCCCTTAACAGGTTATGTTGAATCTTGTAGCTTTCTTTCTAAGCATAAGCAGAACTGATTTTTAGTTTTTAGTGCAAAGGCTAGTGCTAGTTTGGGTAAAAAAGCTTAATAACATACCTCCTGATATTATGGGTTCAGTATATAAGGTTTCAGTAATAAAGAAGATGGTCTGTTTTATCAAAGAGGTCCGTCTGTCCTTTCTGTGCTCTCCCATCCAGATACTGAGTGGAAGCAAAAGGCTTGCTTCTGCTTAGCCCTATGTATTTATGGCTGCCAGTGGTTTGCCCCTCCCCTTCCAAGGGCTTGTGGGTAGGGCAGTGGGTGAGGCTAGGGTTACATAAACCCAGGGTGTTCACACAGTCTCTGCTCTCTTTGGGGATAGTGCTCTGGAACTGCCTTGGGAAATAACAGCATTTGTGGAAGTGAAACTATCCAGAAAGACTTATTGCTGCATTTAGAGAAGCAAGGGCCATTCCTTAATGTTAGAGCAATGAGATGGCTGAAGGTGGAGTTGTGAGCATGCCAGAAAATTGCTTATAGCAGGCAGTTTTGGTTTTGTGTTGGTATCTTGGTGTGGGGTGTTCAGGGGTGGACGAGGGTTTCTGAGTGTGCAGTTGTATCCTCTGTTAATTGTCAGTATTGTTTTCTGGTGTTTGTGTGTTTACTGTGGAAGGGGCCTAACTTCCTCACTGGGCTCTTTGAACATGCTGATGCTTGAGGCATTGCTTGTGCCTCTGCTGGACTGCAGACAAGAGAAGAGAGCAGGGGTCCTGGGAAAACATTTCCTTCTACACTTACACCCTAGGTGGTGGTTGTGTGTTTTATCTCCAGTAAGGTGGATCTGTGTGAGGTATTGCTCTCATCAGCTAGTCTGGTTTCTGGCTCGCTGGATGTTTTGCTGCTCCTCAGAAATACTGTCAGCCCTGTTCAGGGAGAAACTGTGTGGGGTTTTTCTGTAGTATGCAGACTTGTAGAAGAGTCCAGATTTTGTATGAAGAGGGAAGGAAGCCTTCTCCCTTCCTGTAACTGCAGTAGGATGAGAAAGGAAGTCACCTCGTCGGAAAGCAAAGCGGACTGTGAGTAAGCCCATGTGCCTGAAGAGCTCAAAAACCAACCTCCCCTCAGCTAATGAACTCACCTCTCTTCTTGCCTAAGCCTCAGTGCTGAGAGAGAAGAAACGGTTGTACTTCTCGGAACCACCAGGAACCAATTTGCAGTCTTGCCTGGCAGCTCCTTTCTTATATCCATGCCTGTGAACCTAGTGCCACCTGCCCTTCTGTGGCTCTGCTTCTGACCCCTACCCTGGCTTCTGGGGCTGCCTACTTTGCTTCTTCAGGTACTATGTCGGCCCTTTGCAGGCATGGCTGAGGATTTCAGGTGAGGTAGAATGGGTGATCAGAATGGTGTTTCAGTTGTTGTAGGGCTGGTCAGCGCTACCTGGCAGCATAGTAACTTTGTCTTGGTTTTCCAGGTGCCATGGGTGTCCCCACAGCAATGATGTTGGAGTCTGGAGTTGGTGCGGCACAGGTGAGCACAACATCAGTGGCGCTTTGGTGGAGGGTGCTCTTCAGCTGGAGCTGGCTGGCATGGGGGTGATCTCCCGTGCTCTGGTTTGGCAGGCAATGAAGGCGAATGTGGTGACCGAAGGAAGATCAGAGAGGATGTGGCTGCCATTGAGGATGCCTCTTGAGGACCAATGGTGTGACGCACAGCACTGCAAAAGCTAAGGTGAGGAGCAAAGTGTCGATGTGTCTTGGGTGTGTGTGCTGACATACAGTGTAGTATGGAGAACTCTTCTGGATGAGTGCTGTGTGTGAGGCAGAGGCAGTGGGGTGTGCATGGCAGAAAGTGAGGGTGTGGTAGGCAGAGCAGCTCCAGCCTGTGTCTGTGTTGTTGAGTAGTTTATGGGGTGTGTGTTGTAGCTGTGGTATCTTTTGCTCAGGTCTTGATGTCGCTCTTGTTTGCGCTCAAGGAGCGTGGCCCATGCTCTGCAGCGCTAGCGCGGCAGGCATCCATTGTCTTTTGCCTGGCCCGACTCATCAGCATTGTGCTAATGGATAGCACCTTGTTCTGTGCAGGCAGCTAAAAGGGGTGGCGTGTCACTCTGGTTTTGCATCGTGGCCATTTGCAGCCATCATTGAGGCCTCCTTGGCCGTTCCTCTTCTGAGGCCGCTCTTGTTTTGCACCTTCCTGGCATCCTTTCAGGATTTTCTTCCCTGCATCGTCAGAGCCTCAGGTCTGCCTTGCTGGCTTCTTCTGCATCACTCTTCCCAGCTTTGCTGGCCCCTTTCCATCACAGGCAGTAGCGTCTGACTCTTCCGTGGGCTCATCCGGAGCATCAGAGCTGTGTGGTTGTGGCATTGTAGGGCTTTTTGGCTGGCAGCATCTTATGCATGGGAATAGTTCTTTTTGCATAGGGCTTTCCTTCATGTTTGTGTCTGTGTGTCTGTTCGGGGCTGGAGCTGCCTTGCCTGTGGGTGTTAGGAATGATAGTGCGTGGAGTGTGTCAGTGATGGGCTGGGACAGTGATTGGTCAGCATCTGTGTGTTCCATTTTACATTGCTTTTTTGCAGATGCGGATTAGTGTTTGGATCTCTTGAGGGAGATGGAGGAAGGAAGGGGAATGCCGTAAGAAGGTGAGCTAGAGATTCCTTGTTGGAAGGAGTGTTGTGGTCAGTGGTTCCCTGGTTAATTTTTGCTTTGTGCTTGTAGGTGTGGAGCCTTGTGGAGAGCAAGTTGCTTGCGTCCGGGAGGAGCAGGGCAAGGTGAGTGTTGGTCTGAGAGAGGAGGCAGAGCCCAGTGTAGGGCTGTTGTCTCGTTGGCGCTGTTCTGGTTTTACAGGTGCCTGGTGGGCCTTGGCGTGGCGGCCAATGGCCCAGCAGTCAAGATGGGTGAGCAGAGCAGGCAAAGGTGTTGTAGTGAGGTACTGTTGTGGTGGGGTGTGGTTTTGGCATCACCTCAAGGTGTGGTTGTCTCAGGTTTTGCAGGAAGTTGTGAAGAGGAGAAGTAGAGTGCTGAGAAGAGCCCGAGCAGGTAAGAGGGGGAGCTTGTTGGGTCAGAATCTGATGGCGTGGTAGGGTGATGCCGGGTTGCCTCTTGGTGATGTCTTTTGCTGTGCTTTTTCAGGTATGGTGTGGGCCTTTCCCAAGCGTGGCTGAGGATTTCAGGTGAGCGGATTGGTGTTGGGCATTGTAGGGCTGGTGAGCGCTGCCTGCCAGAAGAGTGGCTTCATTATTTTGTTTTTTCCAGGTGCCATGGGCTTCCCCCCAGCCAGGATGCTGGTGTTTGGAATTGGCGCAGTTCAGGTGAGCGGAGCACCCATGGTGCTTTGGTGGAGAGTGCTCTTGCAGGTGAGGCTGGAGCCAACTGGCACGGGGGTGACTACTTGTGCTCTGGTGTGGCAGGTGAAGGCAAATGTGGCAAGCAAAGGAAGATCGGAGAAGATGGGTCTGCCATTGAGGATGGCTCTTGAGGACCGATGGTGATGCAGAGCACCGGAAGAGCTAAGTTGATGGGCAAAGGGTGTTGGGGTGTCTTGACTGTGTGTGTGTGTGTGCGCGCGCAGGTGTGTGCTGACGTTCAGTGTAGAGTGGAGGGTGGTTCGGGATGTGTGTGTGCATGAGGCAGTGGGGTGTGCATGGCAGAAAGTGAGGATGTGCTAGGCAGAGCGGCTCCAGCCTGTGTCTGTGTTGTTGTGCAGTCTGTGGTGTGTGTTGTAGCTGTACTCTCTTTTGCTCAGGTCTTGATGTTGCTCTTGCTCGTTGTGCTCAAGGAGCACAGCCCGTGCTCTGCAGCACTAGCATGGCAGGCATCCACTGTCTTTTTGCCTGGCCTGACTCGTCAGCATTGCTCCAATGGATTGTGTCTTGTTCTGTGCAGGCAGCTAAAAGGGGGTGGTCTGTTGCTCTGACTCCACATCGTGGCCGTTTGCAGTCAGTCATCTTTGCAGCCATCATCGAGGCCTCACTGGCCACACCTCTTCTGAGCCCGCTCTTGTTGTGTGTCTTCCTGGCGCCCTTTCAGGGTTTTCTCCCCAGTGTTGTCACAGCCTCAGGTCTTTCTTGCTGGCCTCTTCTGCATTGCTTTTCCCAGCTTTGCTGGCCCTTTTCCGTCACGGGTGGTGGCATCTGACTCTTTCATGGGCTCGTCCAGGGCATCAGAGCTGCACGGTTGTGGCGTCATAGGTCTTTCTGGCTGGCAGTGTCTTCTGTGCTGCCATTTTTTGTGTGTGTTTGGGGGGGGGGGAGGAAGTTGGGGTGTGTGTAGTAATGGCAGTCACCAGAGCAGAATAATGTATCTATGAAACTTCTTGGGGGGGTTTCAGTAAGAAGTAAAAGTATTCTTTTCTTTAAACTCTTTTTTGATTGAGTGGCCATTTGGGGGGATTCTTATTTAAGCCAGTACAGTGTTACCTTTAAAAAAGGATGGAAGGAGATGGTTCTGTTAGTAGGGGTGATGAATGGCTGGGGTGGGAGTGAGTGGGCAGTTGTTTGGTTGTTGGGTGGGGTTGTTAGTGTGTCTAACCTTGTATGCATGTTCTTTTCTTTTTTCAGGTTCTAGTTAGAATTTCTTAGATTTTTTTTTAAAAAAAACAAACCAGACAAAAAACCAAAAAAACCCAACCAACCAAAGACCCACACAGCTGGGGTTCTGCTCCCAGCTGGGTTTCTTTTCCCCCCTGAGTCCCCAATGCTCTGCGAGGTGGTGATCAATCATTGCCTGCGTGGGTGTGGAGCTTCGGCTCGGAGCTGGGTGTTTTCTAGGCAGGGCGGTTTTTGGAGGCGCTTGGTCACCCTGTTACTGGGAGCTGTCCAAAAACCTGGAGGTGCACTTGCCTGTTTCTGCAGGAATGTAGAGTATGTGCTGGCTGATGTATTGGTGAGATTAGAGATGGATGCTGAAGAGTATGTGCAGGTGATGTAGAGTGTGGGCTTGTTTGTTACGTTTTGTGTGTTGTGAGGATAGAAGCCCAAGAGTTGCTGATGATGCAACGACGAGTGTTCTGCTCTGCTCTCTGCTCTGTGCGCTGTGGTCTGTAATCTCTGTGGTCTGCACTTTGTGCTTTGCTCTTTCTGCTCTCCACTGTGCTCTTTGCTTTTCTTCTTTGCTCTTTAATCTGTGCTTTGCTCTCTGTTTTCTTCTGTCTTCTTTTTCTCTAGCATACCAGCTGGGAGTAAATAATTATTACTCTACAATTAAAATAAAAAAAATTATTTACTCCCAGATAGTATCCTACTCTTGCTAATGAATTCATTAAATATGCAAATTAAGCCTTCCCATACTTATTTCTTTTTAGACACATATACAAATAATAAAATGTGTATGCACTGTATATATACATACATACAGTCATACACATATACACCTTAGGCTTAGAGAGCTACCCTTAGCAGGTTACATAGCCAGTTTAGGGGTGACAGGGCAAGGAGTAAGGGTGACTACAAGTTCAAGGTAGCAGGTCAGAGGTTGGGGTTACGCTCAGAGCCATCAAGGCAGAGTGGGAGGGTTAGGGTTAGAGCCATTTAGGGTTGGGGTTGGGTTTGGGGTTAGGGTTGGGATTAAGAGTTGTTAGGGGTTGGAGTTAGGGTTTTAGGGTTAGGGGGTTTAGAGGGTTGGAGTCAGGGCCATTAAGGGTTTAGGGTTAGAGGGTTAGGGTCTGCCATTTAGGGTTGTGGTTAGGGCTGGTTGGGCTTAGGTTAGGGCCAGTTGGGGGAGGGGGATTGGGGTGGGGTTGGGGGTTAGTTAGTAGGCAAAAAATGTAGTGGTAACTGCAATACAGAAAGAAGCACTAGTGTTTCAGAGTGCTGTTGTTGCCTTTTAAATAAGCTATCTCATCTTTCTGGGCTTTCTTATCTGACCTGAAAAATAGGAACAGTACTCCCTTGTATCACAGGTCATTTCAATGTGTAATTAAAGAAGTCTGGTCAGAAGCTATGATGAAAATGCCCCATACTTGTGACTACTGAGAAAATAAATTGTGTGTTGCCAGTTTCCCATTACTTCTAGGGGTTGAATCAGTTTCTTGTTGGGAGATAACACGAGTGTGCTACCAGCATGCCTGAGAGGAATCACTATGAGGCCATTGAGGTTTATCCTCTCTGGACTAACAAAGCCAAGAGGTGAAGGTGACTTGCTTTTTTTTAAGCACATTAATAGGGAATCTTGGAATGATCACGCAGACCAAGGTTGATCCCCCGGCTTCATACACAGCGTACCTTTTCCTCGGTAGCTTGGCTTTTGTGGCTTTCTGTTACTGCTCAGCTATCTCCCCAAGGTTGCTGGTGAACTCTTCAGCAGTGAGGAGAGCCATTTCAATCAGTGCCTGTGTGGCACAGCTATTCACTTTTCTCCTCGGGGCTCGTGCTAAGTGTCTCCTGCTGGCAGTAATGGCATATGACTGCGTGTGGCTGTCTGTAACCTTCTACTTTATGCAACTGTCATGTCCTCAAAAGCCTATACACAGATGGTAATCATCTCCTATTTCATTGGCTTTGTCCATGCACTTGCACAAACTATCTCCACCTTCACACCCTCTTTCTGTGACTCCAGTGTTGTCAGTCATTACTTCAGTGACTTTCCCCCTATGATCCAGCTTTCATGCTCTGACACCTATAGCAACGAGATGGTACTTCATATTTTTGGTACATTTCATGGCATCTTCGCATCTCTGGCAATTCTAATCTCCTGTATCTATCTCATCTCCACCATCTTGAGGATCCACTCCTCCAAGGGCAGATGCAAAGCCTTCTCCACCTGTGCTTCCCATCTGAGAGCTGTCTTGTTGTTTTATGGGACTACCGTTTTTATGTATGTTAGGCCAATGTCCAGCTACTCATTGGACTGAGATAAATGGGCCTCTCTGTTCTATTCAGTGGAGACTGCGGTGCTGAATCCTATAATCTACAGCCTAAGGAATAAGGAGGTGAAGGATGCTCTGAGGAGAGTTTTAGGTCATAGTAGAGAAAATTCAGAAGAATTGTTAGAAAGAGAACTTTGGGGAAAATTTATCAAAACCTTGATACGAAGAGTAGGACTTCCAAGGAAGACTTGATCAGCTTCTAAGGGTGAGATTTGGAAAGGTACTTAACTGTTAGAAGTGATTTTAGGTTGACTTTTAACTGGTTGTATCTTCAATTTTTATCTTGAAAGATTGTGTTCCTCTGCTACTGAAACCTGGAGGAATCCTTGCTTTCAACTTCCAAGTTCCAAGCACAAACAGGACTCCTGGCTGAGGAGCGTGTGGCACAGCATTTCAGTTCTCTGTTCTATTAGGAACGTTCGCCCTTATAGGAAAACCACCAGTCCATGGAGACGAGAAAAAGCTTTCAAAGATATTCAAGAGGAGAAAAGAAATGTGATTTGAATTTTATGGCCATTTCTGCTACGTCTTCAGTAAATGAAAGGAGTAGCCTCTTCCAGTGTAACACGAAGAACCTGAAGTTCTGGAAAGGAAGTCTTAGAGAACGGACACCTGTGTTTTCACCCCTCCCCCCCCCCCCCCCCCAAACACTAGGGAAAGTAACTCTCCCTCTTCTGTCAAATCTCTCTCTTCCGTCAGTCATGACTGCCACCTTTTTTCCTATTCTGCCTGGAAACATGAAAAAATCACAGAAATTCAAGAAAGGTTTACTTCTAATTTTGCTACTATTGTAAAGTAACAGGAACTTATTCCTGCTTTTCACCTCTACGTATCATCAGTTAACTTGAGGCAACTGAGTGAACTGGTAGTTATTTTAAGGACATTGGACATAATTTGAAATTTAATCAAGCTGAAGTGTTCTTTCACTCCAAAAAAAGAATACTGAAATAAGATTGTGACTTACCAACTACACATCTGTCGTCAATGTGGCTTTGAGAATAAATGCCAAATCACTTCTGGCAGTTGAGAAAGTTGGGAAAGGCTTTGGCATCCTTTTATCGATTCAACTAAGCTAGCTCTAGGGATAGGTGTTCTATCACTAATAGATGTTCCATCCCTTCTGGCTGAGTTTATGAATATTGTCCCTCAGTTGGCAGAAGGAGTTTAGATCTTTATTGAGCTGAAAGTGATGGAATGAATCTCAGACAGGTGAGAGGTCCCTGCTTCTGCATGAATGAGGCTTACAGTCAAAGTGGGATGGAAAGAGGTCTTGCAGATTCCCTTTGCATTCCACTGCATGACTGCTAGGGCTTTTATTTCCCCGACTTCCTCTCCTTAAAGCTGTGCATAGAGATAGCAAAGCTTGTGTCCCTATGATCATCTATGGCACACTAAAGAAGGATTTTACAAGTCTCTCTTTGTCAAACTGCTGCCAGCATATTTTACACTGAGAGGTAACGTGACTGAGAAACATAATTATTTTTGCCCAAAGACACATGGCTAAGGAGAAAACTTATCTTCAGTATGTTATAGTCTGAATTTTGATCAAGTAGTGATGATTAAAGGTCATTGCTATCTCAGAAGCCATTTATCTCAAGAATGCTAAAATTAGAATATGCACAGGGTAGTAAAAACATTTGGACTATGTGCACTATTATCCCACTGGCCTGACAGTCCTAAACAGTAGGAAAAAGAATGTGACAGTGTAACCTTTTGGTCCTGCTATTTGTCATCCTTCTGTTGCTGCAGAGGCTGAAGCTCAAGGTTTATCTCTTGTTTCTGATTATTAAGTTTCATCAGATATGTGAAGTTCACAGTTTTTATACTTATCAATGTTGCACTGTCCTTATCTTGAACAGAGATGTGAGGTTTTTTTTAAGCCAGATTTCTGAGTTGTCCAAAACTGTCTTTTTCAGTGGACTGCCAGCTCAAAGGAAGGAAATAGCTTGAAAAGAAATCATAGACATCATTTGGTCATCAAAGAGCTTACCTCCACAGCAGTGAGTCACATCTGCACACCTTCTCTCTCTGTGCTGATGTTTAAGATATTCAAAGCCATCTAGAGCTAAGCCTCAGCAGAACTGGCAGCATGTTTCAATCAAGAATCAAAATCTCAAACCTAAATATGCTTTCTGACAAATATCATCAAAAAGAACAGATTTTCATAAGCCCTGCATTCATCTATCCCTTAGTCTCCACCTAGAGAAACCCAGACAAAATTAGGGAATTTAAAATGTTAAAGATCTGATGTCTCTTCAAAGCTACAGTTTGCTTTTCTAAGAAAGCCTTATGATCCACCATCTAGAATCCTGTTCTTCTTCTTTCCTTCCCAAAAATTTCAGTTCCAGTAGGAGATTTGGGAAAATTCCTGCCGAATGACTTGTCATGACAGCAATGCTAAAGTCAGTCAATGTGTGGTAGAACAGCATTGCCTAGAGTCAGGAGGTCCTAGGGGCATTTGGGGTTTCCCTGTTGCAAGCAGGTGAGGAAAACTCAATGAATCAAGAACAGTACTATTAAGAATTTTAGGAAAATTGTCAGTGTTCAGCTGGGACTTAGGTTATATTCCAGTATGGAGAGAGATTCAATCCCCGTATTTCTACTGGGATACCTAGTCCTTAGGTTTTTGTAGTGTAAAGCACTGGAGGACCGGCCAAAGTATGAAACTTCATCCAGTCTTTAAACAAAGCTGTGAAAAATATCCCGATAATTAAACTGGATTGTGGCTGCAACATTGATTGGCATGCAATCATGCTTGGATTGCTGCTCTGATAAATTATAAAGCTCAGCTATGCCATAAGGTCAAGGCCTTGGAAAGGTGGTAGCAGTGTAGTTATAGCTCCGTATGGGCTACAAAGTCCATTAACAGGGCAGAGTAGCCCTGATTTCAGCTTTGCTGAAATATGAACATAATGGTTAGGCTGCAGCTGTGCCAACTTGGTAAGACCTGGCCTAGCTCCATGGACCTGCCACCATCCTGACCTTTGTGACTGCAACCTGTAAACATACAAATAACAAATCCAGATCCTGGCAGAAGAAAGTAAGAGAGTTTTCTCTCTTTAATGAAGTGGTGGCAAGCACTTAATGGCAACAGCAGCAGGAAAACTCAGCTTTTCATCTTTCCGGAGAGGAGGAGATACCACCAGATCATCCAGGTTTGGCTGAGAAAGGATTTCTCATTTGCTTGCATCCCTGTTGTGAAGGAAAATTGGCCATTTTCCGCTCAAGAATAAGTTGGGACGATTCACCAAATAAAATACTTTCCCTTTAGAGGGTGAAAAATCTCATGCTGAAAGGGAAGGAATCATGAACAAAAAGGGAATCAGTCATCACTGTAAAGGTTCTGCCATTTTCACCTCCCGTTAAAAATTATTGTTATTCTATTGGAGGTTACCAGTAACCTGGCTGATGCTCTCAAAGCTGAGTTCTTCTCATATGGGTGACTGAACTGAGGTTTCAGTTCTTGCTGAGGTCTGTTTCTAGCATAGGCTTCAAGGTATTGCATATGTACAAAACTATTCTCTCACTGACCTGTTTCATCTAGAAAGATAAGAGTAGGTACCATAGATATCAAGCCAGTTTATTCCCCCCTTGAGCCAGATCTTCAGAAGTACTTGCCCATTTCAAGAAACAGACAACAGGATTAAAAACAGCCTATAATGGTTAGGTACACAAGGAAAATGCTTACCCTGCTTAGATACACAAAGGACCAGACTGCTTTTAGACACTGAGTTATCTTTGAATAGTTGGCTGTTGTTTATCTCCAACCTACCAAACATTTTCTGCCCTATAACACAGCAACTAGCCATGGACTACTTGGGAAACTGAAGAAGGAAATTTCTGTCTCCTGCCCCAACGAGAGTGATCAAAAACTGGATTAGGTGCAAATTTGTAGACTCTCCATCTGTGCTGATACTTAAAATTCAGCTGGATAGGGCCTGAGCAATCTGATCTGCCTGAACCTGCTTTGAGGCGGAGGTTGGACTGGATGACCTCCAGAAATCCTTCCCAACTTAAATTATTCTATGCTTCTATCTGCAGATTGAAAATGATCTTTTTATCTCTTAAATGAGGAAATAGGCCTACCTTCCTTGCATGAAGGTGCGAGATATTTTGTGCACTATCGATCCCAGAAATAAACTCTTATTTTGAAAGCTTCAAACATTTAATGCACCTTCATAATACTGAATAGCTTCCTTCTTCACTCCAAAGATATCTTACTGAAAACAAATCAGAAGATTTATCTAAATAGAAAAACTTCAGGACTTCAGACTTGCAATAGAGCCCCTCCCTGCTCCACCTCCCCAGATAAATGTCATTTGCTTAGATGTTCACAGAACTACGCAATTCAGTACTGCCTTTGGAGCAACATCTCATTCTTTTCCCAGTATGCTGCAGCTGGCCTGGAGCCTGTGAAACATATGAATGAAGACCCTTCCCCTGATTCTGGCATGAGTTTAAGGACATCTCTATCTGCCAGAAAAACTAGCTTATTTGTGCTACTTAGAGGGCTTAGAGGTTGTTTGACAAACTGTTGGCCTTCAGAGCAGAGAGCTGAATTGGGTTACTCAGCTGAAGAGTGATCTGCTCTGACCGTCCCTAGCAGGGAAAGTCATCAGTGGAGCTTAGACAGCAGAGATGTCACAGGCAACGCAGCCTTAGTTAGACTGTGCTTACGGTGGCTGCTCGTGTCGTGGAGCAGGGGCAACTCCTGGGACAATGCCCATACAGTGCCATGTGTAAGATGATGAGTGAGGGAAGCTAGTCTGTTTGGGCTACGCCATGAAGTCTGCAATGTATCTGCATTGGACTGAGTCCTGTTCTAGCCTGGATTAGACTGACAATGTAATGGATTTCTGAATTGTCATCTAGACTATGTGAAAGCCGTGGTGTTCAGTGGATAGCTGGGTTAAGACTGGATGAACAGCTATTACTCGTCTGGGTTATTTATCTTTCTTTCATTTAGTCTTCTCTCACAATTTAGTCAGAAATATCTGAAACTTCCAGGGTGTTACAGGAAGCATGAAAATGTTTGCTTTCAGAAAATTTGTGCTTCTAGATCCTGCCAGAGTTGCTCTGGAAACTGACTGGTTATTTTTTAATAACACCTGTCAGTCTCAATGATAAATCTAGGGATATGGAATAATGGAACATATTCCTTCCTCATACACTACATTTACACATTAAGGGGTCTGAGTGGTTCAGGATGTGAAGAATGTGTTGCTATGAGCGATGAACCCCAGCGAGAGGGAGTGTAGCCTTTTATGGGATCTTTACTCGAGGGGGCTAACATGTTCAGCTGGCAGAGTCAGAGTTAGATATCTGTCCATAGTCTAAGCAGCTCATAGTAAGACGTCACACAATGCGCCTTTGCTTTAAATGACCTCCTTCCTCTTTTCTTCCTCTTCCTCTTCTCCTATTAGGAATGAAATGCTGGCTGGCTTCAAAAGCATTGCTTTGCACTTGCAGATCCGAGCCCTTCCCTCAGAGCAGCTCGGAGAGGCAAGGTCAAAGTGGAGTACCATTTGGATACTTGGGTCCCCAAGAGGGGAAAAGACAACCCGCACCACCGTGAACATGCCAGCGCAAACTGCACAACAGGTACGGTGACAGCAGCATGCCCGTTTTTCTGAGTAGGCTTATTCTGCCTGGGAAGGAGGTGTGAGCCGTGCCGGCGGAAGCACAGCCCCCGCCCCCGCCGTGAGCAGGGCTGGGCAGTGGCCGCAGGCTGCGGATGGTGCCCGTCGGGTCCCTGGCGCCAGGTGAGCCCTGTCTCTGCAACGGCCCCGGGTCCTAAAGGGGGGCAGGGCCACGCCACCCCGGTACCTGCCCGTCACAGACACGCTGCGATCCGATTGGCTGCGCCGCATCAGGACCGGCCCACTCGGCTGCTACGAGCCTCCTCATTGGCCGAGCTGCCCGCCGTCACAATGGCCCGCAGAGCTGGGGTCACTCTGCGGCAGAGAGGGCGGCGGCGCAGCAGCTCCTCGCGCGCTCTCTGCCCGGGTGCTCGCGGTCGCGCTGGCGGAAGCGAGCGTGGGCTCAGCGAGCCTTCTGGATAACTGGGCTCGTTCCTTTTCCAACTGGAATTGCGTGTGACAGAAATGAAGTCATGCTCTGCAAGTTGCAGTCAGGCCCCATCTGCAGGAGCTGGCCTAGAAAGGAGCTACTCCTGTGAGTAAAGACTTCAAGAGTAAAGGTGAATTTTGTGACTCCCCAAAGGCGCTGGCAGTGGCTAAGGAAAAAGGCCAGCATAATTGGACTATCAGCTGAGCGCCTGGGGATGGAAGGGACTCGGCAACAGTTCCTGAAGGCCGAGTAGTCGTGGTTGCCCATGAGAAAAAGTCAAACAGATGAGTAAACTCTTCTTCCCCAACTGTGCGCTGACCAGCCAACGTGAGTGGCAGCCTTCCTGGGCTGTCTCTACTACGTGCTTGTGTTCTGCAGGGCAGCTGGTTCTTGTGGGGGCTGCTCTCCAGAACGCTGCCTTTGAAACCTCCGTTCCTAAAACAAAGGCCGGCAGTCTCTCTTAGAATCTAATTTCCTTGCAGGCGTTACTGACGGAATTGCTCCGCCACAAAGGATGCATTTCCCACCCGAGAAGATTTCTGTGGCTTGGCGGCAAAGGCAAAGCGTTGGAGCTGGACTCCGCAACCTGGGCAATACGTGTTTCCTCAACTCTGTTCTACAGTGTTTGACCTACACGCCCCCTCTGGCCAATTACCTGCTTTCTGGGGAACACAGCCAGTCGTGTGAGTACTTGTGAACACGTTCCTTGCAAGCTGCTGGACAGCTCTGCAGGTGAAAGGACAGCAGTGACTCTGTGAAGCAGACTCTGGGTTTTCCTAGTGTCCCTGCAGGGGCTCCCTTTTAAGAGCGCATGCACGGCAGGCTCAGGATAGCTGAGGGAGTGCTTGCTTTCCTTTAATGCCCCGTGCTCCGGCGTCGAAGGAGGGTTCTTTCTTCCCTCCTGTGAATGATCAAGGGCATTGGGAAGTAAGGCGCTTCATGAATATTTGGCCTGTGGCTTTCCGGCTGCTCGAAAGATGATAAATTTTCGGAGGAGGGCATCACAGGTTCTCGGTGTTCCTTCCCAGCCGGGTTTCCCTAATGCACGACCGCTGCGAGACCTGATGTGGTCACTGCTGAACCGGAAGAAGAGGAAAACTACCACAGAGCACCGTGAAAGCAATATGAGCTAGTCGGGCTATTCCCGTGCACCTCCCTGCAGAAGAGGGCTTGGCAGTAGTCCTTCAGGTGCTTCGTCAGAAAATGCGTGCTAGTGCAGGCTTACTGGTTAATGCTTATGCGCACAGACTGGGCTGTTGGCACCTTTGGAGAAGAGAGCGTGGAACGGAGAGCAGAGACCGCACTTCCAACTTGGAGATTGTTGGTGCTTAAGGTTTTCCACAGGTACGTAGGTATCTTGCACTAGCCGGAGGTGGTTTCTTCCTTGACTCTTGACAGGTCGTGAGCAAGGCTTCTGCATGCTGTGTACGATGGAAGCTCACGTTAAGCATGTCCTGTTCTGCTCTGACAACGCCGTCGAGCCTACGGCTGTCTTCAGTGACCTTAGACGTAAGTCATTTCAGATGGCGTTCTTTGCAGAAACGTCTGAATTTTCAGAGGGTTATTTCACGGGTGCAAAGGGCTTGGAGAGATTAATTGTTGTAGGAAAGAGAGCTTTTAGAAAAGTAGGTTTCCTGTCCCTTTTGAAGAGATAAGCATTGTGCCCTTTGTGTTTATTAGGAATAGGGGAGCATTTCTGTTTTGGCAGACAGGAAGATGCTCACGAATTCTTATGTTACACCGTGGCTGCTATGCAGACAGCTTGCTTGAATGGAAGCACCAGGTAAGCAGAACCAAGTTAACCTTGAAGTGTTCTCTAGCACTTTTGACGCCTTCCTTTCCTACCCTACGTGAAAACCTTTGCCCAGGGTTTTCGTAGAAAAGAAAAGCTCTTTGAAGAAAGAGCTACCTCTCCGCCTCGGCTCTTCTGAGCGCTGATGATAATTTGTTTCCAGCTTGGACACGTCGTCGCAAGCCACCACGGTCATTCACCAAATATTTGGAGGATTCCTAAGATCCAGAGGTACTTTTGGAAACTACTACTGTCCTTGGAACTGATCTGTGCCTTTGTGCCCGTTTGTCGCAAAGAGCTTGCGGTGTGCCAAGAAGTAGCGGCTCTCAATAATGTAAACGGGCAAAGTGAGTCTCCTTCCCGTTTTGTGAAGTGCTTCTGTTTGGCTTCCAGTAACGTGCTTGAGCTGCCAAGCAGTTTCAGAGTCCTATGAGGCCTTCCTCGATATCCCGTTGGAGATAAAGGTAAGACGTCTTGGAGCGGTGGCTGACGATGCCGTCGAAGGCCCCGAGCTTTCGGGGGCTGTTCTTTCTTTTTGTGGCTTTCTAAACTCGACGGAGTTCACGTAGGCATGTATGCTGTTCACGGCAAAAACGCTTGGTGGAGGCTGGGAGGTGGATTGGACTTGGTCCTCCTCTGGAAGCCCCGTGAATGGTCTCCGTGTGTGGGGGGGGTTTAAGCCAGAGAGAGAGCAATTAGCGTATCTCCGCACGCATGCTCGTCCTATGATACTTCCCAGTTTTGGACTACCCCGATACACTTCTGATTGGTACGCGATGGCTTTTTTTGCTCTTGTGATTTACGCAAAGGCGTACCACAGATAACTTGATTGTGCGCTACCGCAGACAGGTAGCTCTTGGTACCAAAGTACAGTCCTTTTCAAACAAGGTCAGTGTTCAGCATACTCTGCTTCTGCCGCCTCCTTCGCGGTGTTCGCTGCTTCGCAAGTAGGTCTCCCACGTGTGCACGAGGGAGGCCCTGCGGCAAAAGAGGAGTTGTGGGTTGGCATTTGAGTTTCCAGCAACTCAGTGCCCTCCTTTCTTCCTCCTCCAGGCAGCCTCCTCTGTCCCCGGGGCGCTCGAAGAATTTGTGAGACCTGAGCTGCTGGATGGTGAGAATTGCTACAAATGTAGCAAGTAAGTAGTCTTCCTAATGCCATCGGACTAGGAGATAGTGGCCGAACCCATTGTCCGCCTCGGAGCAGCTTTGGGTTGTGCAGCTAATGAACCCTGAAGTCACCCAAAGCTTGGAAAAGAGTACATTTGCTTCTTAGAGCGGAATCGGTGTCATTCTGTTCAACTAGTTGGAAATCTTTGATAAGAAGCGCAGGCGCTAGCTCGCATTCCGGAACCACGCTCCGGTGAGAGAGTCACGTTCCTGCTGCCTTGCGTGTTGTTGGCAAGCCTTACTTTTGGGCCCAGCAAAGATACGTGCTCAGGCATTTGCTTGGCTACCGAAAGACAACGTTCCCGCTCCTTATCGAGCTGGCCTCCTACATCCTGCCAGGTTCTCTGCAGGAGCAAGGCTGAAATGCAGGGTGTGGCTTTAAGGAAAGAAGCCCCGTCTTAGGCAAGGAAATACCATTCAGCTAGGATGAGCGTGAGAGAGACATGGAAACTTGCTTGACTTTTGGCGTGAGGGGGAGGGGGGAAGATGCCT
Source organism: Dromaius novaehollandiae (assembly GCF_036370855.1). NCBI lineage: Eukaryota > Metazoa > Chordata > Aves > Casuariiformes > Dromaiidae > Dromaius > Dromaius novaehollandiae. The sequence goes on along the minus strand of NW_026991301.1, from coordinate 207,960 downwards.
TGAAACAATTGCCTGTGCTTGCTTTGAAGGTGTGAAAAGATGGTTGCTGCGTCCAAGAGGTTTACAATACATCGCTCTTCCAAAGTTCTCACCATAGCCCTGAAAAGATTTGCCAACTTCACTGGTGGAAAGATTAGCAAGGTATCTATGCAAGTGTAATGCCTTCTTGGGAAGGGAGATTTCCCAAGGCGGAACGCTCTGTTCAAAGTTGTTAATGTCGGCCGACTGTAACCATAGCGACAGAAGATGTCTAGGCAAAATCAGCGCAAGAAGTAGGTCTTACTCTTTCTCTTCCGGTAACAGCAAAGCTCCCGTGTGACGATAAGCGTATGCTCCGCTCTGAAAGAGCTGGTTTTGCATTGAGCAGTTCTCTGCAACGGAAGCAATTAAATGTTGTCTCTGGGAAGACCGATTTCTGAGGAGGCAAAACATGTCTGTCTAAGCTTCCAGCCCACATTCTTAGCAGTGTTCTTCCCCGGCTCTTTCACGAAGTGTTCCCAGATGAGTTTTGAATCCTCTTGCTCTGTCTTCAGGATGTGGAATATCCAGAGTATTTGGACCTGCGAGCATACATGTCTCAGCCAGTTGGAGAACCAGTCCTCTACGCCTTATATGCAGTCCTGGTGCACAGAGGTGCCAGCGGTCGTGCAGGACACTATTTCTGCTTCACCAAGGTAAGCATCAGCTTCATTTCTTGCAGGGCAGAATCTGTGCTGGTGAAGAGAAACTTGTCCCAGCATGTTACTGACAACCATTGTTTTGAAGGGGAAAGAGCTCGTTACCTGTCTCCTTTGACTAGTCTTGGTGTCTCCTTTGTCTGCTAGTGTTCTGTCTGGGTTTTCCTGTAGAGAGCACACTCTAGAGTTGCTCTAAAGGCATCGTTGCCTTTCTTTGCAGGCCAGTAATGGACTGTGGTATGAGATGAATGATGCCTCGGTAGTCCTTTGCGACCTCCAAACCGTTCTCAGTCAGCAGGCGTATTTACTTTTTTATATCAGGTAAGAGCGAGTATTCAGATGGGTTTGGGGTACCTTTCCCTTTCGCGCTGCTGAAACCTCTCTTCTGCTCCTCTGACGTGTTTTTCCTTCTGTCCTGGGCGGAAAGGACTATTGGTAGAATTGCGTTCTGTCCAGTCTGGAATTCCCCATGTCACGCAGTGTCTTTCATTGCTTGGCCTTCACCTGCTGCACTTGCGTAACTTGCTACGTACGTGCTCTGTGGAGCTGGCGAATGCCATAAAGGAGGAGAAATTCAGGCCAGAGGTGGTGTAAGGATGAGTTCTTGCTCTGCAAGGGACGGCCGTGGTAGGAAGAGCAGCATCTAATTTTCAGCTTGTAGTCTTGGTTACGTTCTCAGTATGACGTATCAGCTGCTCCTAGATGATGGCAGGATGGGATTCAGCCCAAGAGGAGGCTGACAGGGCATGTCTCAACTGAGATCACTGTTGTTTCCCAAGGTGCGATGGTGAGACACTTGGAGAATGCACTTCTGACGCGCCCGTGCCATCTTATCCCCCTTCGTGCCTTGGTCAGCCGGGGGCTAATAAGAAGGGGGCTGGATTTCTGAGACCGCAGCTTGCTCCTCGTATGCTGAAGGTAACGGGGAGGGGGGAAGAGAGGGAAGGAGAGAGGCACCAAATGGGTAGTGGGAATTGTCTTTTTCTTCCTTTTTTTTTTCCTTTTTTGGTAGCGTCTGCATTGTATTTTCCCTCCCACCCTGCAGCTTTCTTCACAGCTCTCCTGCTGCAGCCGGAATCACTCAAACAGTGGCTGCTGCTGAATTGCGTGCAGCCCTGCTGCTTCTTTACTTGCAGCTCCGCTTCCTGAAGCACAGCGAGACATTGGAAGTAGAGCCTAGTCATGCTCAAATCCTGGGGGGAAAAAAAAGGGAAAGACTGCTTGGTTTATTTTTAGTGCTGTCACTTGAGCTGAGACAGCAAAACCAGAATGGCTTATTCCTGAGCACTGGAACAAGTATGCTGGGGGTTTCAGGGAAAGTTGAAAGGGGAAAAATGGACGCAGGTACATAGCTAGAGACAGAGAGAGAGAGCGCGAGAGAGAGAGAGAGAGCGCGCAATTTGGGGCCATCCTTAATCCGTGCTCAGCTCTTTGGATGGGCTTTCAAAAATGATGCTTATTTGCTTCCAGTCGGCCAAAAACCAAAAGTAGGAATGAACAACACTTGCTGGCCTTGCACTTCGAATTAAAGCAGAGTGGGGCATTTTTTGTTGTTTTTTTCCTCTTCATCTCCTGAGGCAATCTGTGGGACTCCCTGGTAGGAGGGGTTTGTGTTTGGGGCTTCTCCAAGCTGTGTGTTTGCACATAGCCATCTCACGATCTCTTCTTTTGAAATACAGAGCTCAAGTCATTTAAAGAGAAACGGAGCCCTGAAAGAGGATCCCAATACCATTGGCGTCACAGAAATGGGCGGTGATTCCCACAAGAGGAGGTGCTCTCGCAGGCTGGAAAGAAACAAGCGAAACTGCCACCTGCAGCAGTATTGCCCTGGAAGCAGGCGCACATCTTCCCGTAGTGACAGAAACTGCCTGGATAAGGGCAGAAGCTCCGGAAAATGTCCTCCTTACCGATCCCGAAGCAGAGGACGAACAGAGCAAGAGAGGTCACACGAGCATTCTTGCAAAAGCAGGTGGCTCCACCTGTCATCACACGCCAGAGGGGAAGGCGGGCATCACTTCAGCAGCCACCAAGCAGACGCGCGCCGCTGTCCAGTCCCGGAGCAGCAGTCTGAAAACTATTCTCCTCAACGACGAGCACCTTCAGCTGTGTCAGTTCCTTCCGGTTTTGAGGGCTCTTCCCGGAAGGCTGAAAAGCAAAGAAACAGAAAAAGAGGACATCCCCACGCCGGAGGGAGCGACAACAAAATAGAAGGGAAACGGAGAAAGACCGAGAAAAGAGATTTCCGCAGTTCCTCTTGTTCTTCTCTGGCTGTTCCTCCTGTCCGCCCAGTTGGCTTTAAAGAGCTCTCAATAGTGCGGCGTCTGTCTGGAGATCACGTGGGTAGGTCGATCAAGTGAAGGCAGGAAAGATACTGCTGAGCTGTGCTAGCACTTCAGAAGGGGACTGCTAACGGTGCTGACTGCTGCTTGGAATACGCAGGGGTAGAAGACACCGCTCTGGAATAAAGCTATTAGATGTTTATTACCTTGAAATCCCCAAACCACAAGGGGAATCCCAGGAACCTTGCAGGCAGGTGACCGGGCTGCCCCAGGCACCATAGAGCATCGGCCCCTGGCGACGTTCAGGGGGAGGGGGGGTGGGGGTTTAAGGCGAAAGAATAGGCTACAATGTGGCGTAGTGTGCATGCGCTGCAGATAACAAGGAGAGCGGTAATTCTTTAGATGTACAGATAACAAGGGAAGCAGTAATTCTTTAGGAATACGTGAGTCCAGGTTGATGCCTGTGTGGTGCACCTAAGGGTCGCGACCCGCCGTTCCCCTTGGAGTCTGAACACCAAGTGTTTTGGCAGCTGCACTAGTTGGCCGGTCAACATGCTCCTGTCTCCTCGCCAATATTCCACTTTTATTTACCCACTAACGAGACCAATTTACCCACTAACGGGACCATACAGTTAGAGGCACATGTGCACACGGTTCTGGATCAGGCTACGAGAATGATTGTTTTCTTTGGCACCTCTTCCAGAACTAGCCTCAATTAATGATGTGTGTACAAGCCAAGACCTAATGTCCGCTCGACCTCTGAGGGTGTGCGTTTCTTAGTAAGGCAGACGTTCAGAAATTACCGCAGAGCAGCTGCAAATCATCCCCTGCAGTAGACTTGATAAAATACAGTCCCATGTAGGCATCGAGTGCCACATCTGTTTTTTCTGTTCTTAACTTGCCCCTTTCCTTCCGACAGTATGATTTGGATTTCTCTGCACTCCACATGGACAGTCACAAGCGTAAGAGCAAGAAGAAAAAGAGCAGACCCATCAAGAAGCTGGAAAGCTGCTTGGAATGCTCAGATCCTCCTTTCCGGAAGTACCCACGGGAGGAGAAGGGAGACGGCCATCCTCCAGACGGCTCTTTATGGGAACAATACAGCAACCATGGCAGTAAACAACTCCACGGGGCGGGCAGCCTTCAAGGGCTTGCGTCAGGAAGGCTGTGCAGTATGCCCTGGCTTCCAAATATTCTGCCTCAATTGAAAGAGACACAAGTTTTCCTCGTGTGTGTGTTTCCAGTTTTGAATGGTCACTAGGAAAGAAGGCAAAACTGCCACCAAATGTCACGTCCCTAAGGTCTACCGTGGGTCAGGAGAGCAGGTAGCTGTGTCCTGCTCTTCTGCACAGTACGCCCGTCCTAGCACGCAACGGACAGGCGGTGGCTTTTCCTGGGAGGCTTTTGGAAGCCTCCCTCTCGAGGTCGCTCCAGTCCCGGAGTCACAGCGCACGTCAAGCTGCGGGCAGGCTCAGGTCTTTGCTGTTTAGAAAGCAAACCGCTGAGCAGATGGGTTTGTGCTGAATGTCATGACAGGGAGTGAGCCTGCTTCCTTTTGTCGTTCAGCTGCAGAGCTTGAGGACGGGAGCCGTCAAGACTGACTAACCTTACCATCTACACCACCACTTACCATCCAACCCAACAGAGAGCCGTTCTCCAAACAATGCTAACCAATCCGAGCTTGAAGAGTGTTCTCAGAGCAATAAAGTTGCCGTCAAAACAAAACGCAGTCCTTGGCAGTGCTTCAGATTTCTGTGCGGAATTTCACCATGAAAAGCAGAAATGCTTTTTTCCCAGTCCTTTTCCCTTAGGCGTCCTTTTCTAACAGGTGCCGGTAATGCCGATGGGCGGCAGAGATCGCGCTGGCACACGGGGCCTGGCAGTAGCCAAGGCGCGAATGGGGCGCCGCAGGAGCGCCCGGCAGCAGTGCGGCAAGCAAGTCGCTCTGTTGCTCGGGCAGGTGAAGTGTCAGCACGGCTGCTCAGAAGCTGCTAGCGCTTCCCTGGGCCTGGGTGGCGGGAGCGAGGCTGAAGGGAACTAGTGATGTCTAGCAACTGCCTAAGGTAAAGGGAAATCGGCGGAGGCCCAGCTGGAGAATGACGGGGTGTGTTGGGGTGCAGGGCTACTCACAGGCAGCTGGTGCTGACAACACAGCCCCGTGCGGCCATCGCAGCCAAAGCAGAGGTGCCAGACACACCAAAGTGGGGAAGGGATGCAGCGAAGCGGGGCCCAGCAGGGACAGAGGGGCTGTGCCACGGCCAGAGTGAATGGCAATGTTCGGGGGAAGGCGATTTCTGTCAGCTTATGCCTGATAGAGCATGCTTCCCTTGTTAAAGAATAGCGAACTGAAACTGTCTAGAGTATGTTCTAAGTATGCCAAAAAAAAAAAAAGCTTTGAAAGTCTTTAAAAAAAAAAATGCTCAGTGATATCAATCCGCACCACCTGAAATACAAGTGCCTGGTATACAGCCTGGGGACGAAGTTTTAGTTAAAGTATTTCCACAAAAATCCAAGTTAAAACCTGAATGGAACAGTCCATATACTGTCATACTATGTTCTTCTTTTGCTGTGAAAGTTGAACTGTACTTGTATATGTTGAAAAAGGATGTGTCTGTGTAAGAACACTTTGTAATCTTACAGAGAGCAGTGTTGTAGATACAAGTAATCACTCAAACATTTGTATTTGTAGCTTTACCCCAAATTATGGGATGCAACTGTTACAATCTAATTATACATTGAGCCAAAATTTACTCCCTATCCCCATTGGAATGAATCTTATGCTAGTAAAGAAACTACTACAATGCGATGATTTGCGTTGACTGCTAGAATGCACCCGGAACAATGGACAAAAAACTCTAATCACCATTCATTGTGATGCGGAAGAGATACACCACGTCTTGGAAAGGGTAAAGAGGGACGGAGAACATCATGGCTGGGAAACTCTTCTAGGATGGTCACCAACTGCAACAGGGATTTATAATCACGTGTTGCACCCGGTAGTAGTTGTGTTCAGTTTAACTGTGTTATGCCTATTACTTACAATTATATTATACATAAGATTATGGAAAGCGATAGTACGCCTCGAAAGGCTTTGAGAACTCTGTTTAAAAGATTAACAGGGATGCTTCATAAAAACAAAGGGGGGGACTGTTAAAGAATAGCAAACTGAAACTGTCTCGAGGTAGCCGCTTAGCACAACTTCTGTAAAACTTGCTTAGCATGAGTAGCTAAATTTGCTGAAGCCTTAGGCCGCACTTAGATAAAATAATGAACTTTTACTTAGTCCAGTAAGAAAAGGGCCTCAGAGCTGGTTCAAGCTGGGAAGATAAGGAAGGTACAAGCAGTCTGCATTCCTGTGTCTCACACTCCGAAAGGGAGGATGTCAAGGCTTTGAAATAAGACCAGCGCAGGGCATTAGGACCTTGAGGGGCAAAGCCTTAGCTCACTGCTGGGGCAGTGTTAATTGTTATGATTTGGAATCACCTCCTCCTTCTCAGGACCTTGAGAGACAATGGTAAGACGCAAGGAGAAACGAAGGTACAACCGTCAGCAGAAACCACAACAGTAAAGCTAAGGGAGAAAAACAGCCTGCCTAGGAGCAACGATGAGAGCCAATAAGGAGCAGGAGACCCCAGACCAAAAAAATTACTACTGGTCTAACTACCGCGTGAGGGGTGGGAAACTTAATTGGAAAAAGCTATAATTGCCCAGGGATTTCTTTGTTTGGGCTCCCTCTTCGGAGGCACCCAGCTCGAGCTGTAATTACTGCATGTGCATCATTAAAATTTAATTATTTAATTTGCTTTGATTTGGCTCTGAACTTTCTTGCAGGAACCTAGGGTCAGACCCTGTTATGGTGCCCGGCGAGCCTCATTTCCATAGCAGTGACCTCACAAGCACAGCAAGCATCCATGGGCATTCCACTGGCCAATCAGGCCCTGAGGCTGCTGTGACCTCACTAGCACAGCCATCAGAAATTGGCCTGACACTGGACTATGAGGCACAGGGACTGCTCTGACCTCATATGCACAGCCAGCAGCCATGGGCCTACCACTAGCCCATGAGGCACGGATGCTGCTGTGACGTCACAAGCACAGCTGGAAGCCATGTGCCTGCCACTCGCCTATCAGGCACCGATGATGCTGTGATCTCACAAGCATAGCCAGCAGCCATAGGCCTGCCACTGGCCTATGAGGCTCTGAGGCTGCTGTGGCCTCACAAGCAAGCACAGCCAGCAGCCGTGCCCTGATGCTGGCCTATGAGGCAAGGAGGCTGCTGTGACCTCGCAAGCACAGCTGGAAGCCATGTGCCTGTCACTGGCCTATCAGGCACTGATGATGCTGTGACCTCACAAGGAAGCCAAGGCAGCAGCCATGGGCCTGTCCCTGGCCTATGAGGCATTGGGACTGCTGTGATCTCACATGCAAGCACAACCAGCAGCCATGCCCTGCTGCTGGTCTATGAGGCACGGAGGCTGCTGTGAGCTCACAAGCACAGCCAGCAGCCATGGGCCTGCCACTGCCCTATCAGGCCCTGAGGCTGCTGTGACCTCACAACAACAGTGAGTAGCCATGGGCCTGACACTGGACTATGAGGCACGGAGACTGCTGTGACCTCAGAAGCACAGCTGGAAGCCATGTGCCTGCCATTGGCCTATCAGGCAATGAGACAAATGTGACCTCACAAGTACAGCCAGCAGCCTTAGACCTGCCACCGCCCTATCAAGCTCTGAGGCTGCTGTGACCTCACAAGCACAGCCAGGAGCTGTGGGTCTGCCCTCGCCTATCAGTCACTGGGACTGTTGCGACCTTACAAGCACAGCCAGCAGCCAGGGGCCTGCCACTGGCGTATCAGGCTCTGAGGCTGCTGTGACCTCACAAGCAAGCACAGCCAGCAGCCATTGGCCTTTCCCTGGCCTGTCAGCCACTGAGAGAAATGAGACCTCACAAGCACAGCGTCCATCCATGGGACTGCCACTGGCGTATCAGGCTCTGAGGCTGCTGTGATCTCACCTGCACAGCCAGCAGTCATGGGTCTGCTGCTGGCCTAGCAGGCTCTGAGGCTGTTGCGACCTCACAAGAACAGCCAGCAGCCAAGGGCCTGACACTGCAATATCAGGCACTAATGATGCTGTGACCTCACAAGCACAGCCTGGAGCTGTGGGTCTGCCACTGGCCTATCAGGCACTGATGATGCTGTGATCTCACAAGCACAGCCAGCAGCCATAGGCCTGCCACTGGCCTATGAGGCTCTGAGGCTGCTGTGGCCTCACAAGCACAGCCAGCAGCCGTGGGCCTGCCACTACCCTATCAGGCACTGAGGCTGCTGTGAGCTCACAAGCACAGCCAACAGCCTTAGTCCTGCCACTGGCCTAGCCAGCTCTGAGGCTGCTGTGACCTCACGAGCACAGCCAGCAGTCACTGGCCTGCCACTGCCCTATCAGGCACTGAGGCTGCTGTGACCTCACAAGCACAGCCAGCACCCAGGGGCCTGCCACTGCCCTATCAGGCACTGAGGCTGCTGTGACCTCACAAGCACAGCCAGCACCCAGGGGCCTGCCACTGGCCTGTAGGGCACAGAGGTCGATGTGACCTCACAAGCACAGCCAGCAGTCATTGGCCTCCCACTGGCCTATGAGGCACTGGTACTTCTTCCACCCCACAAGCACAACTTGCAGCCAGGGGCCTCCCTCCAGCCTATGAGGCACTGAGGCTGCTGTGACCTCAGAAGCACAGCCAGCAGCCATGGCCCTGCCACTGGCCTTTCAGGCAATGGCACTAGTAAATATCTGCATATATACATATCATACACAGACACACATATATATCATACATATATATATATATATATCAAATATACATCATATATATCATATATGTATATCATGTATGCATAGCATATATATATCATACATATATATATATAAAATAGTAAATATCTACATCCAAGCTAATCATATTATGCCCTTTTTATGCACAGTAAAAGACTGAAGTAATTTTAAGTTGCTGCTTATTTGACCTGTTTTAAACATCTACTTTGGGATAAGATGAACTGAGCCAACGAAAGTCCTTTTGCTCTTTTCTGAATATAAAGGGAGCCTAAGATGACTAGACCAGATCTAGACACCTATGTTTCATCAAATACATCCTCCTTATAATAGCTAAAAAAGATGCTTGACAAAGAATGAAAACATGCATATAGGCAAACAGGTTGGAGCAGGAAAAGTTCATGTACCCAGCAGGTGGCAACACCAGTCTGGCAATGTCAACCACCACACTTGGATATTCACAGTCAGAAGACGAAATAGCAGTGGTGCAATGATGACCAGATAGCCTGTAATATGTAACGCCAACCCTGGGACATAAAACATAGAGGACATTGTGTGGATGTTCTCTCAGGGGATCAAAGAGATGCACAAGATATTCATTAACACAGAAGCCGTAAAAATAAAACAGAGTGAATGATATTGCCTAGGTCCAAAGCCTAATTAATCCATCTTCTTCTTCTATTTTTACAATAAGAAAGGATCTCTGTCTACTCACCATACGATATTTTTCTAAGGTAACCACTTGGTATTTAAAAAAAAAAGATATCCAAGAAAAAAAAGAATCATTGATATATTCTTGGCAAAAGTGAACAGGAGAAGACATAAAATTTCCATAGGCCATTAACCAGTTAACAGGTGACATGAAAGCAAACACTTCGTTATCCTGCTACGCAGCATCTCTGAAATAAGCAGAAAAGAAGAATCCCTGTATTTACATTTGATTCTAACAAAAAGTTAACTAGGTATATTGATACAGGTTATTAGCTACTAGATGCCATTATAAGTCACACCAAAGATACACAGCTAATTTCCAGGGTAATACGGAAAATGATTAGAAAATAGTTTTGTGTGTAATCAAGACTCTAGTGCCCCTGAGTGACATAGCAGGTTAACTGTTCACAGCAGACTGTGGACAACATTTTTGAATTGAAAGGCTGATGACGTCCTTCCCTTCCTCCATTGCTCTGTCAGAAACATTGGTAAAGACTGTGGTAAATATTCAACTTTTAACGTGCGCTTCAGAAATAATGACGGCAGCAAATGTGTTTACAGGACAATGCTGAAGAAGATCAGCTATTTAAAGCATTCCTTTTCCACATACATAGCCACGCTTTCCCCCCTCTCCCATACAGTCACACTAGGAAGATTGAAACAGTAAGGGCAAGAGTGCTCTCTTGATATTAAGGCATAAACCGGGCAGAGGGAAGGGTAAGATCATAACTTTTTGTAATAAATTAAAATGGACCCATTTCCTACCATTCCAGTCCCCACTTTTTATATGCAAATAAGGCAGAAAAGTGGTGATATTCCAAATGTTCTATTTCCTGTCCTACATTGACCTTGCTAGTGTTTTAATTTGGAAAGGATGACCTGGCTGCTCATTTTCCACAGCTCATTGGAGCCATAAATAACGAGGTCAAGACAAAGGACAATGCACTGAGCTAAAGAATCAGTGCAAGCATCAAAGCAAGACAACACATGGCTGCAATTTATACAATATTTTGAGGCATCATATTCTGAGCATATTATGAATCTCTATTCGTGATAAAGGCTATACCAAGGAAAAAAGATTAAAAGATGAGAGCCGTGGTTATAACAATGTAGAATGGAAGACGAGAGAAATCTGAATCCTAACATTTTTAAGATTACCATTGCGTGGTGCTTCTTTGATGATGTTTCTGAACTTAATGCAATTAATATGTAATTACAGAATACCAACGGGATCAAAAAAATCATTGGCCCATGAAAATACAGGAATTAAAGAAGAAACATAATACTGCCTTTTGATATTCAAAGCTGAATACGTAATGTCATTATGCTAAATAATCCTGCTGAACAGAAGAGGATTTTCGGCTGACAACATCTCCTTGCACTTCTGAATCTTAAAATACAAAACTCTTCCTATTACGATGCATAAGGAAACATTCCTGTGGTACTGTATTCACGCATGGAGTTCTCTGGAATTTCAACAAGGATATGGACCTATGCAAATCACGTGCACACACATAAGCAGTGTTAATCGTCTATATTCTCTTCTTGTTTCTTTAAATAGAAAAACTACCAAGTAGAACTCCAAGTGTGGGATTCATCTCAGACAATTCTCACAGAATTACTGAGGTTGGAAGGGACCTCAGGAGATCATCTAGTCCAACACCCTTCCCCTCTCCACCACCCAGCTCAGAGCAAGGTCAACTAGAGCAAGTTGCCCAGGATCATGTCCAGTTGGATTTTGAATATCTTGAAGGATGGAGACTGCACTGTATTTGTCTGCTGATGATACAAATAGTCTTGCTAACAAGGCCTACTTTGGCATTGTACCACAAATATGTACATCACCACACACTGAGGAAGTCAGTGGTATGTCACTTGGGGCTCTATCAGAAAGAACAACACCTGTTTAAAGAGCCAGTCCTGGAGACCAGGGGGCAAAAGTTGCTTATAGCTGCCATCATTTAAGGACACTGCAACTAGACAGGCAGACAAAGTGGTGCTGGTAAGAGGAGTGTAAATACAAGATATGTTCTGGGTCTTTCTGGTTGATGACATTCTCTAAAAAACCTTCTACACATGCTGTAATCTAACACCCTCCCATCAGCTACTTATAAACCTAAAGGAACGGCATCTCCCGAGGGTCAAACCTCCCCTAGCGCTGCGGGGGGGGGGGGGGGGGGGGGGCGGGAGTTGGCAGCCTGGCATGCGGGGAGCCGTAGTTTTCACCGCGGCATGCCGGGAGCAGTGGTCTTCCAGCACTGGGCTTCCGGGCCGCCATTTTCATGTGCACGGTATGCTGGGAGGTGTAGTCTTCTCAGACGGGGCTACTGGGTGGCCATGCTGCGCCTCTCGAGGTGGCGGGGGCGGGCAGGTCTCTGCCAGCGGCGTTCCCACCAGCCAGCCGCATCGTGCTCTGTGGCAGGCCAGGAGCTGTGGTTCCAGGTGCCGGTGCCTTCTCAGCCCTGCAGCAGTGGCCCGCTGGGTCTGTTCCTTACTGGACGTGTGTCACTCACGCCTGAGTCCCCACAGGTCACGGGGGACAGTGGAATGCCCCTGTTTTTCCCCGGTACAGGGCAGGAAGCATTTTCCATCTCTGGTGGTGTTGCAAGACAATCTTGGAAGCTCAGAAAGAGTGTTCATGCTCTTTAAACTAGGCAGATGAGGAGAACCTCTCTATTTCCTGGGAGGAAATAATTCTTTAATCAAGGCCGTCCTAGAACTGCTAAAGCCTTAAAGAAACTGTAAATCAAGATGCTTTGTTTTCTATGCATACATTGCCAATTTAGCAAAAGAATTCGAGGTATCCCCTAACTGACCTGTCCTCATTATAATACAAGAAAATCACGCTGATAGGTCAGAAAGACCCACGCCCGGGTGAAGACCCCTCCCCTGAGCATGTGTAGTAGTAAAATGGTGTGTAAGCAATATTACAGTTGTAGGTAAATCACTAACCAACCCGTGTAAAAGGGAAAGTTGCAAACCTTGCAATTTGTTTGTGTAAATGCTACTTGGAAAGCCGGGGGGGTGGGGGGGGTGCGCTTGATTTGTGGGAAACCACCGAGCAGCCAGGCTTGCGCAACTCTGAAATAAATAAGCAAATGTCTCTCCTGAGCGTGTAATTATTGGCTTAGTGCACACGGGGCAACGAATCCGCTTTTAGGACAGCAGTGTGACCGGGCAGGGTTGTCCCCAGGGGCTGGGGCTGTCCCTCTTGGAAATGGGGAGGGCAGGGAGAGAAGGAGGGGTGCTGCGGGCTCCTGGGAGTCGTAGCTTTGCTCAGGATTGGGGCCAGTTAGGCAGCTGCTGGGAGGAGCGGCAGTGCTGGGAGGGCACGGTGCGGAGCTGTCCTGCTGTGCAGCACAAGGGAAAGTCGACCAGCACCGTTGCTGTCCGAGGACCCTGGAACAGCTCGAGAGACCCTGGAACAGCCACCCCACGGACACCGTGTCACTGCCTCGCAAGGCCATTGCATTCAGGTACGTTAGACTACATCGGGCAGAAGAAACGTAAGCCAAAGGATCAGGGCAAATAGCTGCTTGTCTAGGTTTGTTACCTAGCGACGCACTGGCAAAGCTTTTCATGAACACTCCTACTTGATCGAGTGCATATTCATTCCGTGAATATTACTGCCAGAACGCGTACGTCACTGATCCTTTAAAGCAAGTCCGTGGCACTGGGGTAGCACGTGTAGTGGAGACTAAATGCAATAATACCTCATTTTGATGTCGTTCTCTTCTGCGAAAGCACTTGGAGCAGATGACAACATTTATCATACTATTTTGTTTATTGAGTGGACCCTGATACTGGGGAGAAGGTGGTACTGCACCGAAAGGGAGCACGCATGCGCATTGCGTTCCGCCGCGCTCACTGCTGCCATCGCGGGTCTGAAAAGCGGCACTGCACACTCATCGGCGTAGCGCATGCGCACTGCGTTCCGTCCCGCTCACCGCTGTCCTCGCGTGTCGACAAGGCAGCACTGCAGCCGCCGCCGGCCACCGCTGCGTACGAAGAACAGTGCAGGCAGCCGGCGCACACGTGTGCGCTGCCGGTCACCGTGTTCACCGCTACTCTCCGCTCTCTCGGGGACGGGTAAGCGAAGGCGCTCGTCCACCCCTGCCCGGTGCTCACGGACCGGGAGCGCTTTTCCCGAGAGGGCTTTTCCTTCCTGGTGCTTCCTGGGGGTGCGGGGACGGGCAGTGCCGTCTCAGAGCTGCTCCGCGACCGGGGCAGCCCCAGCGCCTGCTCGCTGATCCCCGCCGCTCTCTCGGGCACGGGCAGAGCAGCCTCGGGGCGCTCGCTGCTCGGCCTGAGCACCGGGCTGGCGCGGCGGGCTGCGGGTCGCCCGCGGGAGCCGGCCGGCTGCAGCGCCGCGCTACGACCACACGAGGGCGCCATTGCGGGTCTCGCCTCCCCCCCCCCCGCTCCCGCTCCCGCTCCCGCTCCCGCTCGCCCCCGCCCCTCCCGCGCTGTCCGTAGCCAGCGCATGCGCGGCGGCGGGGAGCAAGATGGCGGCGAGCAGGGTGGGTGTTTTCGCTCGGCGGCTGCGGGCGAGGGCCGAGGCCGCCTGGAGTCGAGCACGTGGGGATCCCGGTGAGGCGAGCGTGTGCTTTCGGGTGGCCGCGGGCGTCGGGCTGTGTCCTGCCCGCCGGGGCTGTCACTTCGTGGAGGCGGCGGGGCGGGGGGGCGGGGGGTTTGGACCTGGCGCCGCGCCGCGCCTGGTCTGCCGGAGCGTGGCTCTGACTCTGCCTTTTCCGTGTGTCGCCTGTAGGGCCCCAGTTCCTCCCCAGCGCGGGCCAGGGCATGCGCTCACCGCTGTGGACGCAGCCTGGAGGAGCGGGGCGGGGGGGTGGTGTCTGCACGGGGGTCTGGATGTGTCCAGCAGCGGCACAGCAGCCTGATGCCTCCTCTCGTCTGGGACGCGGGTTCCTTTGCAGCTTTTCTGGGATGCGGGGCCCTTGGTGAGTTCCCTGCTGCCTTCTCTGGCGTTCTGTGCAAGCTCATAGATCCCTCCTCCTCCCCTCCGCCACCCTATCTGATGGGGTGGGAGACCAGTGGCTCCTCCCGCCGAGCTGACAGCCACGTGGGGCACCCCTATGTGCTCCCTACACATCTGGGATGGCACACCTGCCCTGAGGGCCCCGCAGAGTCCCACCCTTCCTGCAACCAGCCCCCCCAAAGCCATTAAACCACCCACAAATCCTGCCCCAACGCCCCTACAGGCCCCAAAACATCTCCGAGCCCTGCCTCAACGTTGTCACTGACTCCAGACCTTCCCCTGCACTCTCTCCAAAGCCCCAAACATTCCTAAAACTGCTGCCAGGCCCAGTGCCCGCAGCAGTGAGGCGTTCTAACAAAGATGGGGTGTGATCTGCGTCTCCGCCTTGACTCAGTCCCGCTTTAGAGAAATGGGAGTTTACAGTGCTTCCTGGTGAAGAGTGTTGGCGGGTGGATGCGCTGATGACAAAGAGATTTTTCTCTCTTTTCTTCTGAGCCGCCTCTCAGAAGCCTCTGTACGTACACGATGTGGCTGATCTGGGATAATCGTGCTGTGCACAATGCTTAAGGAGAACATTGCCATGAAATGGCGGGCTAAGGAATAGCCTAAAAAACCTAAAAGGCTCGGGAAAAGCCAAAGAGAACACCGTTGGGCTCTGGGAAGCCCCAGTGATGCTACAGAAAACAGCATGGCTTTTAGGCATCTCCTCAGAGCAGCAGCAATGTCTTGCTCCAGCCTATGGGACAATGGGGACTCTTAATTACCGCCTTGAATTACCACAAGTGTTGCGAAAGCAGAAGGGACTAGGGAGCACGCAGAGCAGGTTGTGGGCTATATGTCAAGTTTAAACAAGCAACAAGCCCCTCTGCAAATAGGAACAGGTTTAGCCCTAAGTAATAGATGAAGGTAGCTGTGAGCAATGTGAAGCGAAGCGGTTACGTCAGTCACCCCAAACGCCTCGGAAAAGCGTTCCAAACGCCCGATACCGTCACGGCCTCGGCAGTCTTTTTGGTTTGTTTGGCAGGGTAGCCCACCAAAGGGGGACCTCTCGAAGAGAAGCAGCAAGACCTGGGGATCCGGTCGTTCGTTTTGTTTGTCGCCTGTGAGGCTGGCATCCGAGCGTCAGAGGAATCTAGAAGCCATCTCAAAAAGGTAATAGGTTTGAAAGGGAGACGGGCAAATCGAGGGCTATCGTTCTTCCATGTAGTTAAAGACCGAGAGAGTTGTCAGTCAAGCGTGCGTCTACAAGGGTTTGAGAATAGTCACAGTAATACTGAAGTGGAATAAAAATAAGGTTTCACAGAAGATGGCGTTAGGTAGGTATTAGGCGACATGCCTGCCTGCCTAATAACCTAGCCCTAATTGCTGTGTGTAACGTTTCCAGACTGTTTACCCTGTAACATATGATGTAAAGTGCTGTATTAAGACCTTTCCTTTAAGGGAAAGAAGAAGGGGGAAAAAAAGCGGGGGGGGGGGGGGGTGAAGACAGAAGGGTAAAGAGAGAAAGATCATGCATAAACCTAAGTGTTTCCCTGAAAGTAAAACGTGAGTTTATTACTTTTCTTACAGAGATGGAACCAAGGACAGCAAATGCTGATGAAGAGAAGAGACGGACAAGCGTTTTTGTGTGATTAATACCTAAGGGATGGGATGAAACGAGGAAGCCAAAATGCAGCGGACCCTCGATATCACCAGAAACTGCTACAGGAGGAGGCATTCTGGCACGGGTAACTAAGGTAACTATTGCTAATGACTGTTAGTAGTTATTTTGGCCTCCCAGAGGCAGCGCTGATGGCTAAGTAACCCGTTCCTACCCTGTGGCTGCTGTTACCTGCATCTGCTTTAGCTTTGCTTTGGCTGTTTCTCTTTTGCTTTGTTATTGTACACGCAGCAATGGAAAGGGAAAGATGTAATACTTACTTTTTTAGATTAATTGCCATGGCTGAAGTTGAAGAGACTAAAAAACGTGGGCAAGCTGAAGTAATAAAATCAAATGGAACCAAGTGAAAGCTGTCTCTGCCAGAAAGGCAAAGCCCCTTCCTCCTGGCGAGGAAGGATTGCCGTTAATAGCGATCCGAATAATAGATCGCCAACATATGACGGAAGGTCTGTACGCGTTAGAAAAAGTAGGCCATGTACATTCATTTCTGTGCGTGTGACTTGACGCGTCTGTGAAGCGTCATACTTTAAGAGCTGCGAGACAGCAAATTATTATCTTAGGGGAATGGTGGTCAAGGGAGCAGAGTTACCGTAGAGGAAGGGAGAGTTGGAGAGCGAGAGCACAAAGCGTCTGAAGTGTAAAATGAAAAGATCAATTGTTAAAGAATAGCGAACTGAAACTGTGTAGAGGTAGCCGCTTAGCACAACTTCTGTAAAACTTGCTTAGCATGAGTAGCTAAATTTGCTGAAGCCTTAGGCCACACTTAGATAAAATAATGAACTTTTACTTAGTCCAGTAAGAAAAGGGCCTCAGAGCTGGTTCAAGCTGGGAAGATAAGGAAGGTACAAGCAGTCTGCATTCCTGTGTCTCACACTCTGAAAGGGAGGATGTCAAGGCTTTGAAATAAGACCAGTGCAGGGCATTAGGACCTTGAGGGGCAAAGCCTTAGCTCACTGCTGGGGCAGTGTTAATTGTTATGATTTAGAATCACCTCCTCCTCAGGACCTTGAGACACAACAGTAAGACTCAAGAAAAACAGAGGTACAACCGTCATCAGAGACCGCAAAAAAAAAAAAAAAAAAAAAGGAGAAAAACAGCTTACCTCAGAATGATGATGAGACCCAATGAGGAGCAGGAGACCCCAGACCAAAAAAATTACTACTGGTCTAACTACTGCGTGAGGGGTGGGAAATGTAAGTTGAAAAAACTATAATTGCCCAGGATTTGTTTATGTTAGGGTCCCTCTTTGGAGGCACCCAGCTTGAGCTGTAGTTACTGCACGCGCATCATTAAAATTTAATTCTTTAATTTGTTTTGATTTGGCTCTGAAATTTTTCTGCGGGAACCTAGGGTCGAACCCTGTTATAGTGGCCGACAAGCCTAATTTCCATAACATCAATTTCAGGAAGTCTCGATGGGTGCAACCCCCGGTTAGTTACCTGGCAATGGTATTTGGGGAAAGAGGAGGACAGTAGAGAGAAGAAAGGTTAAAGCCTCGTGGAATTAAGGCGCCCTCTCGTCGGTTACAACTTGGAGCAATTTTAGGAGGATTTAATTTCCTCCAGCAGCGTTAACATAGCTTTGCTGGTATCGGCAGACCACGGTGGAAATTACCGGGAGGGAGTCATGAACGGAGCTGGAACGAGGAGCGTGACGCCGCTTCCGCTGAACTGGGAGAAGCGGCCATAACGCCTCGTGCCCTCGGATTCCTGGGACGAGGCGAGCCTTTTTCAGTAACGCTTTCCACACCTGCTGACTCCCTGGGAGCACACCGTTAGAAAGCGGCGGTAAGGGAAAGTTGGGTGCCAGTAGCCCGATCCTTACGTCCCCTTTGGGGCCAGAACAAAAATTCTCCAGCTGTGAGAGACTGTTTAGCAGCGATCTGGGCTGTAACTGTCTTTGAGACTTTTACCCTTGATCACACAGAGGCAATGCAATCTCCTTAGTTCCCTCTAAAGTAGGAATGACGGGGAAATGAAGAGACAGCAGAGTATCGTCTATCCAAGTGGCACAGCGGGCGCTAACCTTAATGAGCGGGGGCGGGGGGGTTGCTGTGCAAGTGCTACAAGCAGTGGATCTTCTTGCGCGTGTCTGAATGGACGGAGGGGCAGGCACAGTTGTGCCAAAAATGCGGACGCAGAAGGTTTCTGAAAGATTAATCTCTAGCGGCTGCTTAGTCTAACTTACCTGTCACGGCAAGCCCGACTCATCATAGCTTCCAAACCCGGGGCTGGGGGAAGCGGTATTCGTGGCTCGCGTAGTCTCGTTTACCTTGCTCGTGTGCGTATTAGATCCGCTTTTGTGCTTACAGACAACTTTGGATTCTTACGCTTTTCTGCAGAGGTTTGATTTTTTTTTTCTTTTTTTTTTTTCTTCTTTCTTTGTTCTGTACTTTTGCAGGGCGATGGATTTTACTCTGCCTCCATCAACAGGCGCTGGCTGGCAAAGTCGTCGTGTCCCAGTGGAGACTCTTAGGCAGGACAGGAGGAGTTCGGATCCGCAGCCTGCCAGAAGAACGTTGCCCGGGAGGGGTTGTTTGAGCTCTAGGCGCTGGTGCGTACGGCTTGTTCTGTCAGATGCGAAGAGGGTTTTTTTTTTTCGGTTGCAGAAATTTTAGCTTGGCTTTACACCCTGTAGCGGTAGTATTTTTTTGTATTTATAGACTGTGTTAATCCTAGGTGTTCGGAACGTCGGGGAACGACTATATGCTGCCGCGAAGAGCTACAGGCTACTGCCGCCCTCAGGCCTTTGTAAGTTGTCACGTGTCGAGAGCGGCCGGGAGAATCCAAATGCCAGTGGAAAGGTTCTCCGCCTGGTCCTGATGAGGAGCCTTCGGCCGTAGGAAGGTTGGCTGCATCCCTACCGGACTTGTGAATAATAAGCCGCGATTCAGGGACTGGCAAAGGAGGGGGGGAATAGCGACCGGTAGCCCGGTCACTATGGCGTTGCTGTTGCTGGCAGGGCCACGAGGTCTGTGTGAAGCCTCACCTGCCTGTTTAGAGCTCTGTTTTGGTCTGTTTACCTGGAATAACCAGTGAGGCCTAAAACAGGAGTTTTCATGGCTAGATGGGTAAGCCGTGAGCCCACCTGTCTTTGCCTTGCTTTGCTGCTTAATGTCATAACGGCAACTTGGGACCGCAGAATAAAAACTGCTGCAGCGCTTCATGGAGGAGCTGCGTTTGCCCAGGTTAGGGAGCCATCATTAAAGCTTGGGGGGGGGGGGGGGCGAGAGCTCTAAAACGAGCGTCTCCCAGTGACCTTGGTGGTTTGATTGATTTGCAGGATCCTGTTCTGAGGGCCGGCAGCTCGAAGAGGAGCAGCTCAGCCCGTTTTGTTGGTTTCGGTGATGCTGTTTTGAGGAAGCACGTAAGTACAGAAGGGGTCTGGGAGGGTTTTCAAACAAGATGGGAAAGAGTAAGGAAGATTTGAGGGTGTGGAAAAACTAGGTGCCACGGGTACTGAAGTTGTTAAGGGTGTTTGAGGTTAAGCGTCTGAAAGGGGCTAATGTGCACGGAACAGTAAAATACCATGACCGAACGCAGGGTTCCTCCCCGGCCTGGGCCTGTGCGCGCGCCCTTGCTCTTGCAGACGCCCTGGAGCCACAGGGAAACGGGCAAGCGGGCCCACGAGCGGGCTTTGGGCACAGCAGCGTGCAGCGAGCTCTGCGGGCTCGGCAGGTGAGTGGGGTCGGAGCGTGGCGAGGGCTGTTGCGGGCTGTCTGGATCTGGATCCATCCGGTTCCGCTCCCTGTCCCTCTGTCCAGCGCTCCATCCTTTCCTTTCTTTCCCCGTGGCTCTGTCCGGTGCCCCATCCCTTCGTTTAGCCACTCCTTCCTCTGCCCGGCTCCCCACCCCGCTTTTACTCTTTCCATCCTCTGTCTACTTCTCCATCCCTCTAACTGGCTCCCTATTGCTCTATCTGGCTCTTCATCGTCCTCTTCTTCTCCCTATCCCACTACCTGTCCGCTGTCCTTCTGTCCTGCTCCTCGTCCCTCTGCCGCTCTCTTCTGTCTCTCCATACTTCTCTTTGCCTTCCCAGCCCTCTGTCCACCCCTCCAGCCTTCTCTTTCTCTTTCCGTCCCTCTGTTCAGCTCCTCACCCATCCATTTGCCTCCCTCTCCCTCTTTTCCCCTGTTCTATCCCATCTCTCTATCTGAATTCCCCTCCCTCTTTTTCTCTCCCCACCTTTCTGGCCAGCTCTTCATCATTCCCATTCTCTTCCCATCGCTCTGACCGGCTCCCTGTCGTTCTCTTCCCATCCCCATTCCTCTGCCTGGTTCTCCCCCCTTCTCTTTTGCTTCCTGTCCCTCTGCCCACCTCTCCTTCCCTCCTCGCCCCTCTCTATTCTTCTGCCCACCTCCCCTTCCCTCTCTTTCTCTCTTCTGCTCCCTGGACCTCTGTGCAGCCCTCCCTCCATCTGTGTGGCCCTCTCTCCCTCTCTTTCTATTCCTTTGTCCAGCGCCCTGACCCTGGGGCCAGGTCTCTATCCTTCTCTTTCTTTCTCCATCCCTCTGCCACGCTCTCTACCCCTCTTTTCTTCTGTTCTGCCCCCTGTCCCCGTGTCCAGCTGGAGGTCTGTCATTGCTGTGTATTTGGGCTGGTGCGGCGGGTGCCGAGAGGCGGTTGGCGCTCAGCAGAGCTGGTGATTGGCAGCGCCCAGAGGGTGCCATCGATCGGCCTCGTTCGGGTCACGGACACCTCCGCGGTGACTCTGCCCGCGGAGGCGCGGGGCTGTGGGTGTGCAGCGGGGGAGCGCTAGTGAGCTAGAGATGCCATGGGGTGTGTAGTCGACAGCGAAGAGGCTCCCGGGAAAGGTGTCGCGGAGGCAGAGAGCAGCAGAGGCTCCGAGTCCTTGGGCGTTTGGACAGGCGCTCGCAGTAGGGCGATCTGGAGCTGCTGCTGCTGTCTGTCCTGCTCGTCAGCGCGGTCTGCAGTCACTGCCTCTTGTCTGCCTGCACACAGCCAGGGCTGCCGCGTGGTGCAGCTTGACTCGAGATCGTGACGCTGGCATCGAGCCCACTTTTCTGTCAGGTCTGCCTTTATGCAAACTGGTGTCTTCCCTATGTCTACAGCTCGACCCGTTGTTGATTTAGTGCTTCCTGAGGGGCCATGCTGTGCTGTCAACACCCCCGCCCCCCTCTCCACTGTCGCTTCCTGATGAAGGATGCTTTGAGCTTATCTTAGTAAGTGCAGTTGTTTACGTAGCTTCTGGCTCATTTCTTTCCTTGGAACTCCTTGCTCTTTGTTGTTCTGGTCCCTCCAAACAATTACTGCTTCTAGTATTATTAATGCTGGGCCGTAAACCTTCCAGAGCTTCCTTCTTTGAAGTCCAGGAATTCAAGGAGTTCCAGTATTGTTTGTACTTTAAGAGTAAAGGTCCTTCACAACTGATGTCTTAAGTATGCAACTGTCTTATCTGGGATTTTTGTTTTCGCAAGTTACTGTTTCTTTCAGGAGCCAGCTACAACAGTAACTTTGCTATAGTAGAGAAATGGGGTTACGTGTGTATGAGCAACAGCGCCAGAGTACACAGCAAAACCCATCAGCTCTGTCTCTCTGGAGTTTGGAGGTTTTGGAGGCCTTAGTTTTATCCTGCCTTGGCTGGACAGTGCTTTCTGAGAGTGTCTGTCAGAGGCGGAGTTTCCCTGCGGAGGACCATCTAGCGAAGGCTGGAGGTGGCTGGGTGCCTGAGTGAGCCTGCCTGTGCGTGAGAGCCGCTCTGACATCTTTGCGATGAAATGGAGCCAGAGAGGGTGACTGAAGCAGCACGGAGGGTCGGTCACGACTGTGGGAACAATCACGGGCCTTGGACTAGGGAGCAGTTCTAGCAGGAGGGCCGTGCGGTTGCCCAGCCTCTTGGTAACTGCTCTGGCCTCTTTGCAGGTGCCGAAGCCCAGTCGGGCAGTCGAAGGAGCCTCGTTGCAGCTGGGAGCTCTGTGGAGATGCGCGGCCGGCCGTGGAGGATGAGCTCTGACTTGCAGCATGGACGCAGCTAAGTCCTGGGCCACATTGTATGCGAGCGGGGCTGGGAGGTGCAAGGCGGTTGTCCCCTAGGTGTGGTCACTGGCGCCGCTGGCCGTGGCCGTTTGCCCACGGAGCTGAGAGGACCAAACATACTAATTGCCTGACCTGGAGATGAATTAGTGCTTGCAGGGTTTCAGATAGGTTCAGTGCAAGTGCAGCTTAGTGCAGTCCCGTGGAGTGACGCTTGCACATGCTCACATTTGAATGGTGGCTAAAACCAAGCCTCTAAACAGCAACTGTAACGCAATTCTGGTGTGTGTCTTCCTGTTCTGCTGTACTTCTGAAGGAAGGGAAAACTTAAGCTGTGGGCAGAACTCCTTGGCTTCTCTTGACTTTTCATGCTCGTGGGTGCTTTGGTGCTTGTTGCTTAAAGTTGAGGGTTTGGAATTTTTCACTTAAGGTTTATTGTTTAGTTTGTTGTTGAGGGTCTCTCACTCTGGAGTTACAGTTTATTCCTTTCTTTTGTGGGGCTCAGTCTTTATCAGTCAGCGTTTACAGTTTGCTCATGTAGTGATCAGGGTGCAGGATTTAAAATCCAACCTCATCCATAAATTTTAAAGCCTCGGCAACCACTGGGGTTCCAAGACTTGCAGTTTGTCACTTAGCGTTCAGGGCTTATGACTTGCTGAGAAATGAGAAGGGCTAAATCCTTAGATAATAAGCTGTAAGCCCTGAAGCCTAAGCAGCAGGCTGCAAACCCTCCTTTGGGCTTTGTAACCTTCCCCTATACCCAGCATTCAGCTTTGCGTGCTGACCTGAGCTCTGGATTTGATATGGCGCAGGCCGATCACGCTGAGACTGGCAATGTGACAGGTGAGCTGAGAGCTGTGGAAGTGTCTTGCAGGGCTCTAGTCTGGGGTAGGGCAGAAGTGCAGACAGGCGAGATCAGGCATTTTCCTCTCATCTCTGAGATGAATCCTAGCCCTGAAGGAAAAAGCAGAGGAGTAGGCTGTCGGCTACTCGGACAGCTGCCACGTCAAGGGCAGCAGCAGGAGCTGACCCTTTCCGACGGATGGATGGACACTGGTGTGGTGATGACTCTTCAGGCATCACAGGTAAGGGGAAGCATGCTGACACTGAGCTCCATGGCAGACTCTCTTCCAGGTGTTGTTTCTGTGCAGTAAAACAATAAATAGTTGCCTTATTCTTTGCACTCATGTCTGTGGTTCCTGCTGTCGGTTTGCCTGAAGATCTGTCTGGGGCTGGGAGCTGGTCCCTGAGTCCCTTGTACTTTGGAGTCCCTGCGCTTCCCAGGGAGCCAGGTGCTGTTCCCAGAGCTGCGGGGAATTTCCCTTGCGTTGCCTGGACCCCTGGGGCTCTTGGGGTTGTTTCCCATCATCGTGGGGGCAGCCAGAGCCCCTGCAGGGCTGCCTGAGGTCCCCAGACTGCTTCTGGATTTGCTTTCAGCACTCCACAGTGTCCCTTGTGTGTCTGGGGCCAGGGCCTATGTGCCTGGAGCTGGGAGATAATTTCTGGGGGGGATGGAGGAAGCCTGCAGGCACCATCCTGTCAGCTGCATTGAACCCTGTGACATGCCTTATGACCCCTCTGGTGTGCACCAAGGCCCTTCATTTGTATTTTGGTTTGTCCCAGAGCCCTGCATTTGCCCTCTGATGCCCTCAGGACCCCTCAATTCACATTTTGGGTTGCCCCTGAGCCCTCTGCGTGCCTTTCAGGCTGCCCCGGGGCCCCCTGTGTGTTTTGCAGCATGGCGCAGAGATCTCTGTTTAGCTTTTTCTCCTGCCCTGGAGTTTTCTGGGTGCTTCTCGGTATGCCCCAGGGCCCTCCTTTTGGTGCCCCCAGAGTCACTCTGCTCTGTCATTGCTTTTTTGCCTTTTTTTTTTTTTTTGACTTATGTTGCACCCAGAGCTCTCGATTTGTTCTCTTGTCCTCTGCATACTCCCCTTTCCTCTCTCTACACCCCAGGGCTCTCCCTTCAGCTTTCAGGAAGCTGCTGGCAGGAGAGTGGGGGTGCCTCTGCTGCCCTGGCAGCCCCAGCTGTCCCTGAAGGGGCTGATGGCCAGGCCCCCTGCCCAGTTCCTGCAGGACCACAGCTGCGGGCCCTGGGGCTGGGATGAATGCCAGGGGGAGCTGGGTGGCAGGACGAGCCCCAGGTGGGGCTGAGGGCAAGGGCGGGCATGTGCTGGGGCTGCAGCCGCGTTTGGGGGAAGCTTGCATTGAGGCCGGACCTGGACAATGGAGCTGCCGCGGAGCACCGCCCACTGGGACCGGCCCGGCGGCCACCCCGCAGAGGAGGTGAGCGGGGCCGGGGGAGGCGCGCTGCAGGCTGCGGGTCCCACATGTGCCGGGGGTCCCGGTGGCTGGGAGCGTCCCGGGCAGCGCAGCGCAACCGGGGCCAGGGATAGCAGTGGGGGCCGAGGACGTGGTGGGGAAGAGGGGTGCCCTGGGGCCACGGAGGCGGGGGGAGGAAGGGGGTGCGCCGGGGCTGTCGTGCAGTTTATTGCGCGGTCGGAGGAGCGCGAAGGGGGGGGTCTCCTGTGTCAGCTCGGGAGCGTGTCGGGGAGCGGGGGGGAGGAGGGATCGCAGCGGAAGCCCCAGGGAGGGTCGCGGGGGGTCGGGGGCAGTGTCGCAGCTGAGCCGGGGCCGGTCGCGGGGGTGGCGGGGGAGCCCCGGGCCGGTGCTGGGGATCGCGGGGCCGCGCTCGGGGCTCTGCAGCGGTTTCCGGGGGGAAGGGGAACGGGGGCGGGACGGAACGGAATCTCCACGGAGTCAAACCTCACCGAGCGCTGCGGCCCCCAGCATGCCGGGAGCAGCAGTCTTCCGGCACTGGGCTTCCGGGCGGCCATGTTGTTTTGTGCGGCATGCCGGGAGCGGTAGTCTTCCGGCACTGGGCTTCCGGGCGGCCATGTTGGTTTGCGCGGCATGCCGGGAGTGGTAGTCTTCTCAGACTGGGCTTCTGGGCAGCCATGTTGTGCCTCTCGAGGTGGGCGGGGGCAGGTCTCTGCCAGCGGCGTTCCCACCAGCCAGCCGTGTTTTGCTCTGTGGCAGGCCAGGAGCTGTAGTTCCAGGTGCCGGTGCCTTCTCAGCCCTGCAGCAGTGGCCCGCTGGGTCTGTTCCTTACTGGACATGTGCCGCTCGCGCAAGAGTCCCCGTAGGTCACTGGACACAGTGGAATTTCCCTGTTTTTTCCTGGTACAGGGCAGGAAGCGTTTTCCATCTCTGGTGTGACCAGGCAGGCTTGTCCCCAGGGGCTGGGGCTGTCCCTCTTGGAAATGAGCAGGGCTGGGAGAGTAGGAGGGGTGCTGTGGGCTCCTGGGAGTTGTAGCTTTGCTCAGGATTGGGGCCAGTTATGCAGCAGCTGAGGAGTGGCGGTGCTGGGAGGGCGCAGTGCAGAGCTGTCCTGCTGTGCAGCACAAGGGAAAGTCCTCAAGGAAATGTGAACAGCACCGTTTCTGTCCAAGGACCCTAACACAGCCTGAGACACCCTGGAACAGCCACCCCACAGCAGCACCAGGGACACCATGTCACTGCCTCCCGAGGGCACTGCGTTCAGCTACCTTTAACTGTGTGGAAAGAGCCTGCAGGAAGGAGCCCTGGCCACAGGTACAGAGAATCCCCAGTTGCCCCTAAGCATCTGGAACTATATGCATTTTCTTTACAAAGATGCCATCTCTTTGATGCCTTGCTGCTTCTTCTGTGTTGCTCGGTGCCCAAGTCTACTATGTTCAGATCCACTTTTCTTGCTGCCCTCTGCTCTGTCTGAGCTGCTCGCCAGATCAAAAGGCGTGTGCACCTAAGAACTAGGCCAGGGTGTCCCTGCTGCCTGCTGTAGGACAAACAGGAGGGCAAATCGGGACAGGACATGAAAGTACATGTGGATGAGAAACAGCTGCTTTAGAGATCTAAGACGCAGGGGCAACTGAGAGGAGTGAAAGGAGCAGGGGAAAATGGTGATGAGGAAGGTGTGCTGTTAGAGGCAGTACAGTGCAGGAGAGAGGGGAAAACTTGCTCCTATGATGAAATAAAAACTGACCTTAAGAGAGATTTGCTTTTTGCTCTTCAGGTTATGAATAGGCATGACTTCCTGAGAACTGTTCTGAGCATGCGGTGTTGCAGGTCACGACTGCCTGGGCAGCGATCCCCAACTTGTCTGCCGAGACTACGTGACAGCTGACAGCTGCCTGTGCAATGAAAGCAAAGGCCAACTTCTCAGAGGGAAGAGGCAGGCTCCAAGCAGGAGGATTATGGCAGGTGAGTTAATGCCCCAGAACCTTCAGTTTTTCTCCTTGTCCCCCCAGGACTCACCCACTTGCTCACTAGTTCTCTCAGGTCCAATCTATTTGCCTTTAGGTGTGCTCCAAGGCACTCTTTGTTCTCTTCTCCCTTCTGAAGTCTGTCTCTTTCTAGTTCCTACAAGATTACTCTGACATTTGGTGTTTGTGGGCCCTTTGGTAGCATCCAGACTCCTATGTTTGTCCTCTTGTCCTATTAAGTCCCCTCTCTTTTCCCTCTAGTCCCCTCAAAACCTCTCTGTTCGCCATTGGTGCATCCCAGAGCCTTTGCTTTTCCCTCTAGTCCTCTTGGGATGCCTCTGTTTGCCCTCTAAGCCCCTTAGGATCCATCTCACTGCCCTTTAGCCCCATCAGAACCCCTCTGATTGCCACACACACCCTTCAGGACACCTGGGTTTGCCTTGGGAGTACCTTGTGCTCCAGCACCCCCTAAATGCTCTCAAGTCCCACCACAGCTCCCGCTTGGGAGTTCTCCATTTCTCTCACATCCCTTTGTCCTCTTTGTTTGCTTCTTAGTGCATACCGTATCCCTCCATTTCCTTTCGGTGTGCCTCACACCCTCTCAGTTACCCTCTACTCCCTTCAGAACCCCTGCATTTGTTTTCCTAAACTCCCCAGAACCCTGTGTTCTATTGCGCTCCAGGGCTCTGTTTGCACCCTAGTCCCATCAGCACCCATCCTTTTCCATTTTGGTGTGCCCCAGTGCCCATTGTGTGCTATCTGTTCCCCTCAGGACTCCCACATTTGCCCTCTAATCCCCACAGAATGCTTCCTTTGGCCTGTGGGCTCCCTAACAACCCCTCTCCCCACCCTGTGAGCCTTCGGTGTGCACCAGAGACAACCTTCTGATGTGCCATCCTACAACCCAATGTGTGCCCTCTAATCTTTTCGAGGCTCTTCCATTTTGCAATCTAGTTAGCTTAAAACTGATCCCAAAGTCTTCATTGTGACCTAGAGGCCTCTGTTTGATGTCTAGTCCCCTTAGGACTGCTCGAGTCCTCTCAGAAGCCCTCCATTCGACTTCATTGTGCACCAGAGGCTCAATTGGGCATGTAGAGTCCTTAGGACCCCTCTAGTACCCTCAGAACCCCTCCTGTGGCCTTTGTAGTGCTCCCAGAGCCCTTTTTTGGTCCACCAGCTCTCGTAGGACTTCTCTAATTCCTTCAATATCCCTCTTTTGGCCTTCATTGTGCAGGAGCCTTCTGTTGTCCTTCTAGCTCTCCAAGGACCCCTCTAGTCCCATCAAGACCCCTCCTTTTGCCTTCGTTGTTCCCTATAGCATTTTTTTTCTTCCTTCTAGTCCCTTTACAACCCCCCCTGGTCTACTCTAGGTGCCTCTTTTGGCCAAAATTGTGCCCCGGAGCCCTCTTTTGGCCCTCTAGAACCAGGAGGACCCCGCTAGTCACCTCTGAATCCCTCTGGAGGCCTTTGTTGTGCCCCAGAGCTGTCTTCTGGCTCTCCTCACCCCTTAGGATCCCTCAAATGCCTCCTAAGAACCCTTCCACAGGCTGTCCTTGTTCCCTAGAGTCTTTTTTTGCCTTGTAGACCTGTTAGCACCCCTCCAGTGCACTCTCAAACACTCTCTTGGCCAAAATTGGGCCCCAGAGCTCTTTGGGCTCTCCTGACCCTAGAGAATCTCTCTTGTCCCCTCAGACCGCCTCCTGAGCTCATCCTTGCTCCCCAGGTGATACTTTTTCGGCCATGTAGACCTCTTAGGACTCCTCTACTGCACTTTGGACTACTCCTTCAGGTATCCCTTCTGTCCCGGAGCTAACTTCTGGCCCTCGGGCCCTTTTAGGACCCCTCTAGTCCCTTGAGAACGCCTCCGGAGGCATTTGTGATGCCCTGGAGCCCTTCTTTGGCCCTCTGGAGATCCGAGTGGCCCTCTCGTCTGTGCTCTGGACAATCCTTTTGCACAGAATTGGGCCCCACAGCTCTCTTTGGAACCCCCAGACCCCTCAGACACCCTCTAGTCTCCTTGCAACCCCTCCAGATTTCTCCCTTCTTCCCCAGAGGCATTTCTTGACCATGTAGACACCCTAGCACCCCTCTAGTGCACTCTGGACCCCTCTTTTCCACAGAATGGGGCCCCCCAGCTCTCTTCTGGCCCCCCAGACCCCATAGACACCCTCTCGTCTCCTCGCAACCCCTCCAGATTTGTTCCTTCTTCCCCAGAGGCATTTTTTGACCATATAGATGCATTAGCAACCCTCTAGTGTGCTCTGGACCCCTCTTTTCCATAGAATGGGGCCCCCCAGCTCTCTTCTGGCCCCCCAGACTCTTAAACACCCTTTCGTCTCCTCAGATCCCCTCCAGATTTCTTCCTGCTTCCCCAGAGGCATTTCTGGACCATGTAGATGCCTTAGCACCCCTCTAGTGCACTCTGGACCTCTCCTCTGTACAGAATGGGGCCCCCGATCTGTCTGCTGGCCCCCCAGGCCCCTTAGACACCCTCTAGTCTCCTCGCAACCCCTCCAGATTTCTCCCTTCTTCTCCAGGGGCATTTCTGGACCATGTAGACGCCTTAGCACCCCTCTAGTGCGCTCTGGAGCCCTCTTTCCGACAGAATGGGGCCCCCCAGCTCTCTTTGGAACCCCCAGACCCCGTACACACCCTCTAGTCTCCTTGCAACCCCTCCAGATTTCTCCCTTCTTCCCCAGAGGCATTTCTTGACAGTGTAGACGCCTTAGCACCCCTCTAGTGTGCTCTGGAGCCCTCTTTTGCACAGAATGGGGCCTCCCAGCTCTCTTCTGGCCCCCCAGACCCTGTAGACACCCTCTAGTCTCCTCACAACCCCTCCAGATTTCTCCCTTCTTCCCCAGAGGCATTTCTTGACCATATAGACACCTTAGCACCCCTCTAGTGCACTCTGGACCCCTCTTTTCCACAGAATGTGGCCCCCCAGCTCTCTGCTGGCCCCCAGACCCCTTAGACACTCTCTAGTCTCCTTGCAACCCCTCCAGATTTCTCCCTTCTTCCCCAGAGGAACTTCTTGAGCATGTAGACGCCCTAGCACCCCTCTAGTGCACTCTGGACCCCTCCTGTGTACAGAATTGGGCCCCCAGCTCTCTTCGGGAACCCCAGACCCCTTAGACACCCTCTACTCTCCTTGCAACCCCTCCAGATTTCTCCCTTCTTCTCCAGAGGCATTTCTGGACCACGTAGATGCCTTAGCACCCCTCTAGTGCGCTCTGGATCACTCTTTTCCACAGAATGGGGCCCCCAAGCTCTGTTAAGGACCCCAGGCCCATTAGACACCTTCTAGTCTTCTCAGAACCCCTCCAGATTTCTCCCTTCTTCCCCAGAGGCATTTCTGGAGCATGTAGACTCCTTAACATCTCCGTAGTGCGCTCTGGATCCCTCTTTTCCACAGAATGGGGCCCCCCAGCTCTCTTTGGGACCCCCCAGACCCCGTACACACCCTCTAGTCTCCTTGCAACCCCTCCAGATTTCTCCCTTCTTCCCCAGAGGCATTTCTTGACCATGTAGATGCCTTAGCACCCCTCTAGTGCGCTCTGGACCCCTCTTTTCCACAGAATGGGGCCCCCCAGCTCTCTTTGGGACCCCCAGACCCCTCAGACACCCTCTTGTCTACTCACAACCCCTCCAGATTTGTTCCTCCTTCCCCAGAGGCTTTTTTTAACAGTGTAGATGCCTTAGCACCCCTCTAGTGCACTCTGGAACCCTCTTTTCGACAGAATTGGGCCCCCCAGCTCAGTTGTGGCCCCCCACACCCCGTAGATACCCTCTTGTCTCCTCACAACCCCTCCAGATTAGTTCCTCCTTCCCCAGAGGCTTTTTTCAACAGTGTAGACGCCTTAGCATCCCTCTAGTGCACTCTGGACCACTGTTTCCCACCGAATGGGGCCCCCCAGCTCTCTTCTGGCCCCCAGGCCCCTCAGACACCCTCTAGTCTCCTCAGAACCCCTCCAGATTTCTCCCTTCTTGCCCAGAGGCATTTCTTGACCGTGTAGACTCCTTAACATCTCCGTAGTGCGCTCTGGATCCCTCTTTTCCACAGAATTGGGCCCCCCAGCTCTCTTCGGGCCCCCCAGACCCCTCAGACACCCTCTAGTCTCCTTGCAACCCCTCCAGATTTCTCCCTTCTTCCCCAGAGGCATTTCTTGACCATGTAGATGCCTTAGCACCCCTCTAGTGCGCTCTGGACCCCTCTTTTCCACAGAATGGGGCCCCCCAGCTCTCTTTGGGACCCCCAGACCCCTCAGACACACTCTTGTCTACTCACAACCCCTCCAGATTTCTCCCTTCTTCTCCAGAGGAATTTCTGGACCATGTAGATGCCTTAGCAGCCCTCTAGTACGCTCTGGAGCCCTCTTTCCGACAGAATGGGGCCCCCCAGCTCTCTTTGGAACCCCCAGACCCCATACACACCCTCTAGTCTCCTTGCAACCCCTCCAGATTTGTTCCTGCTTCCCCAGAGGCATTTCTTGACAGTCGAGATGCCTTAGCACCCCTCTAGTGTGCTCTGGACCCCTCCTGTGTACAGAGTTGGGCCCCCCAGCTCTCTTCGGGACCCCCAGACCCCTTAGACACCCTCTAGTCTCCTCGCAACCCCTCCAAATTTCTTCCTGCTTCCCTAGAGGCATTTCTTGACCATGTAGATGCCTTAGCACCCCTCTAGTGCACTCTGGACCTCTCCTCTGTACAGAATGTGGCCCCCCAGCTCTCTTCTGGCCCCCAGACCCCTTAGACACCCTCTCGTCTCCTCGCAACCCCTCCAGATTTCTCCCTTCTTCCCCAGAGGCATTTTTGGACCATGTAGATGCCTTAGCACCCCTCTAGTGCACTCTGGACCTCTCCTCTGTACAGAATGTGGCCCTCCAGCTCTCTGCTGGCCCCCAGACCCCTTAGACACCCTCTAGTCTCCTCACAACCCCTCCAGATTTCTCCCTTCTTCCCCAGAGGCATTTTTGGACCATGTAGATGCCTTAGCACCCCTCTAGTGCACTCTGGACCTCTCCTCTGTACAGAATGTGGCCCTCCAGCGCTCTGCTGGCCCCCAGACCCCTTAGACACCCTCTCGTCTCCTCGCAACCCCTCCAGATTTCTCCCTTCTTCCCCAGAGGCATTTTTGGACCATGTAGATGCCTTAGCACCCCTCTAGTGCACTCTGGACCTCTCCTCTGTACAGAATGTGGCCCTCCAGCTCTCTGCTGGCCCCCAGACCCCTTAGACACCCTCTCGTCTCCTCACAACCCCTCCAGATTTCTCCCTTCTTCTCCAGAGGCATTTTTGGACCATGTAGATGCCTTAGCACCGCTCTAGTGCACTCTGGACCTCTCCTCTGTACAGAATGTGGCCCTCCAGCCCTCTGCTGGCCCCCAGACCCCTTAGACACCCTCTCGTCTCCTCGCAACCCCTCCAGATTTCTCCCTTCTTCCCCAGAGGCATTTTTGGACCATGTAGATGCCTTAGCACCCCTCTAGTGCACTCTGGACCTCTCCTCTGTACAGAATGTGGCCCTCCAGCTCTCTGCTGGCCCCCAGACCCCTTAGACACCCTCTAGTCTCCTCACAACCCCTCCAGATTTCTCCCTTCTTCCCCAGAGGCATTTCTTGACCATATAGACACCTTAGCACCCCTCTAGTGCACTCTGGACCCCTCTTTTCCACAGAATGGGGCCCCCCAGCTCTCTTTGGGACCCCCAGACCCCTCAGACACCCTCTTGTCTACTCACAACCCCTCCAGATTTCTCCCTTCTTCTCCAGAGGCATTTTTGGACCATGTAGATGCCTTAGCACCGCTCTAGTGCACTCTGGACCTCTCCTCTGTACAGAATGTGGCCCTCCAGCGCTCTGCTGGCCCCCAGACCCCTTAGACACCCTCTCGTCTCCTCGCAACCCCTCCAGATTTCTCCCTTCTTCCCCAGAGGCATTTTTGGACCATGTAGATGCCTTAGCACCCCTCTAGTGCACTCTGGACCTCTCCTCTGTACAGAATGTGGCCCTCCAGCTCTCTGCTGGCCCCCAGACCCCTTAGACACCCTCTAGTCTCCTCACAACCCCTCCAGATTTCTCCCTTCTTCCCCAGAGGCATTTCTTGACCATATAGACGCCTTAGCACCCCTCTAGTGCACTCTGGACCCCTCTTTTCCACAGAATTGGGCCCCCCAGCTCTCTTTGGGACCCCCAGACCCCTCAGACACCCTCTCGTCTCCTCGCAACCCCTCCAGATTTCTCCCTTCTTCCCCAGAGGCATTTCTGGACCATGTAGATGCCTTAGCACCCCTCTAGTGCACTCTGGACCTCTCCTCTGTACAGAATGTGGCCCCCCAGCTCTCTGCTGGCCCCCAGACCCCTTAGACACCCTCTAGTCTCCTGGCAACCCCTCCAGATTTCTCCCTTCTTCCCCAGAGCCATTTCTTGACCGTGTAGACTCCTTAACATCTCCGTAGTGCGCTCTGGATCCCTCTTTTCTACAGAATGGGGCCCCCCAGCTCTCTTCGGGCCCCCCAGACCCCTCAGACACCCTCTAGTCTCCTCACAACCCCTCCAGATTTCTCCCTTCTTCCCCAGAGGCATTTCTTGACCATATAGACGCCTTAGCACCCCTCTAGTGCACTCTGGACCCCTCTTTTCCACAGAATGGGGCCCCCCAGCTCTCTTTGGGACCCCCAGACCCCTCAGACACCCTCTTGTCTACTCACAACCCCTCCAGATTTCTCCCTTCTTCTCCAGAGGAATTTCTGGACCATGTAGATGCCTTAGCACCCCTCTAGTACGCACTGGAGCCCTCTTTCCGACAGAATGGGGCCCCCCAGCTCTCTTTGGAACCCCCAGACCCCGTACACACCCTCTAGTCTCCTTGCAACCCCTCCAGATTTCTCCCTTCTTCCCCAGAGGCATTTCTTGACAGTGTAGACGCCTTAGCACCCCTCTAGTGTGCTCTGGAGCCCTCTTTTGCACAGAATGGGGCCTCCCAGCTCTCTTCTGGCCCCCCAGACCCCTTAGACACTCTCTAGTCTCTTTGGAACCTCTCCAGATTTCTCCCTTCTTCCCCAGGGGCATTTCTGGACCATGGAGACGTCTTAGCATCCCTCTAGCGCGCTCTGGACCACTGTTTCCCACCGAATGGGGCCCCCCAGCTCTCTTCTGGCCCCCAGGCCCCTTAGACACCCTCTAGTCTCCTCAGAACCCCTCCAGATTTCTCCCTTCTTGCCCAGAGGCATTTCTTGACCGTGTAGACTCCTTAACATCTCCGTAGTGCGCTCTGGATCCCTCTTTTCCACAGAATTGGGCCCCCCAGCTCTCTTCGGGCCCCCCAGACCCCTTGGACACCCTCTAGTCTCCTTGCAACCCCTCCAGATTTCTCCCTTCTTCCCCAGAGGCATTTCTTGACCGTGTAGACGCCTTAGCACCTCTCTAGTGCGCTCTGGACCCCTCTTTTCCACAGAATTGGCCCCCCTGGCTCTCTTAAGGACCCCCAGGCCCCTTAGACACCCTCTAGTCTCCTCGCAACCCCTTCAGATTTCTCCCTTCTTCCCCAGAGGCATTTTTGGACCATGTAGACACCTTAGCACTCCCCTAGTGCGCTCTGGACCCCTCTTTTCCACAGAATTGGGCCACCTGGCTGTCTTCTGGCCCCCCAGACCCCTTAGACACCTTGTATTCTGCTCGGAACCCCTCCAGATTGCTCCCTTCTTCCCCAGAGGCATTTCTGCACCATGTAGACGTCTTAGCACCCCTGTAATGTGCTCTGGAGCCCTCTTTTCCATAAAATTGGGCCCCCCAGCCCTCTTCTGGCCCCCCAGGCCCCTTAGACACTCTTTAGTCTCCTCGCAACCCCTCCAGATTCCTCCCTTCTTCCCCAGAGGCATTTCTGGAGCATGTAGATGCCTTAGCACCCCTCTAGTGCGCTCTGGAGCCCTCTTTTTCACAGAATTGGGTCCCCTGGCTGTCTTCTGGCCCCCCAGACCCCTTAGATACTCTCTAGTCTCCTCGCAACCCCTCCAGATTTCTCCCTTCTTCCCCAGAGGCATTTCTGGACCACGTAGACGCCTTAGCACTTCTATAGTGTGCTCTGGAGCCCTCTTTTCGACAGAATGGGGCCCCCCAGCCCCCTTAGGCATCCTCTAGTGTCCTTGGAACCCCTCCAGATTTCTCCCTTCTTCCCCAGAGGCATTTCTGGACTATGCAGATGACCTAGCACCCCTCTAGTGCGCTCTGGAGCCCTCTTTTCCACAGAATTGGGCCCCCCAGGCCTCTTCTGGCTCCCAAGCCCTGTTAGACATCCCCTCGTCTCCTTGCAACCCCTCCAGATTTCTCCCTTCTTCCCCAGAGGCATTTCTGGACCATGTAGGCGCCTTACCACCCCTCTAGTGCACTCTGGACCCCTCTTTTCCGCAGCATTGGCCCCCCTGGCTCTCTTCTGGCCCCCCAGACCACTTAGATACCCTCTAGTCTCCTCGCAACCCCTCCAGATTTCTCCCTTCTTCCCCAGAGGCATTTCTTGACCATGTAGACGCCTTAGCACACCTCTGGTGAACTCTGGAACCCTTTTTTCCACAGAATTACGCCACCTGGCTGTCTTCTGGCCCCCCAGACCCCTTAGACAACTTGTATTCTACTCGCAACCCCTCCAAATTTCTCCCTTCTTTCCCAGAGGCATTTCTGGACTATGTAGACGACCCAGCACCCCTCTAGTGCACTCTGGAGCCCTCTTTTCCACAGAATTGGGCCCCCCAGCTCTTTCTTGGCCCCCAAGACCCCTTAGACACCCTCTAGTCTCCTCGCAACCCCTCCAGATTTCTCCCTTCTTCCCCAGAGGCATTTCTGGACCATGTAGACGCCTTAGCACCCCTCTAGTGTGCTCTGGAGCCCTCTTTTCAACAGAATTGGGCCCCCCAGCCCTCTTCTGGCTACCCAGCCCCGTTAGACACTCTCTAGTCTCTTTGGAACCCCTCCAGATTTCTCCCTTCTTCCCCAGAGGCATTTCTGGACCATGTAGGCGCCTTAACATCCCTCTAGTGAACTCTGGAATCCTTTTTTCCACAGAATGGGACCCCCCAGCTCCCTTCGGGCCCTCCAGACCCTTTAGACACCCTCTAGTCTCCTCGCAACCCCTCCAGATTTCTCCCTTGTTCCCCAGAGGCAATTCTGGACCATGCAGACACCTTAGTACGCCTCTAGTGCGCCCTGGACCGCTCTTTTCCACAGAATCACAACCCCAGCCCCTTTAGACACCCTCTAGTCTCCTGGCAATCCCTCCAGATTTCTCCCTTCTTCCCCAGAGCCATTTCTTGACCATGTAGACGCCTTAGCACCCCTCTACTGTGCTCTGGAGCCCTCTCTTCCACAGAATGGGGCCCCCCACCTGTCTTCTGGCCCCCCAGCCCCCTTAGACACCCTCTAGTCTCCTCGCAACCCCTCCAGATTTCTCCCTTCTTCCCCAGAGGCATTTCTGGACCATGTAGACACCTTAGCACCCCTCTAGTGCGCTCTGGACCCCTCTTTTCCACAGAATGCGCCCCCCCAGCTCTCTTCTGGTCCCGCAGACCCCTTGGACACCCTCTAGTCTCCTTGCAACCCTTACAGATTTCTCCCTTCTTGCCCAGAGCCATTTCTTGACTGTGTAGACGCCTTAGCACCCCTCTAGTGTGCTCTGGAACCCTTTTTTTCCACAGAATGGGCCCCCCCTAGCTGTATTCTGGGCCCCCAGACCCCTTAGACACCCTCTAGTGTCCTCACAACCCCTCCAGATTTCTCCCTTCTTCCCCAGAGGCATTTCTGGACCATGTAGATGCCTTAGCACCCCTCTAGTGCGCTCTGGAGCCCTCTTTTCCACGGAATGGGGCCCCCTAGCTCTCTTCTGGCCCCCCAGGCCCCTTAGACACCCTCTAGTCTCCTCGCAACACCTCCAGATTTCTCCCTTCTTGCCCAGAGGCATTGCGTGATGATGTAGACGCCTTAACAGCTCTCTACTGTGCTCTGGACCCCTGTTTTCCACGGACTTGGGTCACCTGGCTGTCTTCTGGCCCCCTAGGCCCCTTAGACACCCTCTAGTCTCCTCGCAACCCCTTCAGATTGCTCCCTTCTTTTCCAGAGGCATTTATTGACAGTGTAGACGCCTTAGCACCCCTCTAGTGCGCTGTGGATCCCTCTTTACCACAGAATGGGGCCCCCCAGCTCTCTTCTGGCCTTCCAGACGCCTTAGACACCCTCTAGTCTACTCGCAACCCCTCCAGATTTCTCCCTTCTTCCCCAGAGGCATTTCTTGACAGTGTATACGCCTTAGCACCCTTCTACTGTGCTCTCAACAACTCTTTTCCACTGAATTGGGCCACCTGGCTGTCTTCGAGCCCTAATGTGATTAACCTTTTTTTTGCCTCAGAGCTCCATTTTGGATATCTAGAGTACTTTAGGACCCTGTTAGAAGCCTCAGAATTCCTGTTGAGCTTTTCTTCATGCTGTGGAGCCCTTTTTTGTTCCCCTACCAGACTTAGCAGCCCTCTGTTCTGCTTTGGCCTCATCTCTTGTGCTTTTATTTTTCCGTGCAGAGCTCTCTTTGTCCTCCAGACCCCTCAGCACCCCTCCAGTCCCCTCAGCAGGCTTGTAAAGGCCTTTGTCATGATCCAAAGCTGTGTTTTGGATCTCCAGTTCCCTTAGGACCCCTATAGTGCACTGAGAACCCGTCTGGAGGCCTTTGTTGTGCCCCACAGCCCTGTTTTGGTCATCTGCATAGTATGAGAGCCTTCCTGTCTCCTCAGAGCACCTGCTGAGGTCAGTCACGTTAGCCAGTTTCGGTTTTTTTGCCATTTAGTCCCCTTAGGAGCCCTCTGGTCTGCTGAGAACCACTCCTGGGGTGTGGTGCTTGTTCTGCACCAGAGCTGTCCTCTGGCTGCACAGCCCCCTTTGGAATTCTCTAGTCTGCTCAGAAGCCCTTCAGATTTCTTCCTTGTTCTCCCGAGTCATTCCTTGGCCATGCAGGCTGCTTAGCACCTCTCTAGTGGCCTCTGGACTACTCTTTTGTCCTTCCTTGTTCCCTAGAGCTGTCTTTTGGCTATTTCCTTTAGGAGTTATTTAGTGGTCTCAGAATTCTTCCTGAGCCCTCTCTTATGCCCTAGAGTGCTTTTTTTCATCGTTTAGGTGCCTGAGTACCCATGTTTTCTTCTGAACCCCTTTGGAGGCTTTACTTGTTCTCTTCTGCCTTCTTTTAGTTGCTCTCTAGTCTGTGTAAGAGATATCTAATCTGCTCTGGATTCTTCTTTAGAGCTTTGTTGTGCTGCATAGACCTCTATTGGTCCTGTAGAGCTCTGAGGAACCCCTTTAGTTTACTCTGGACTACTCTGTCAGTCTTTCTTTTGTGCCTGAACTCTGTTTTGGCCCTTTAGTCCTTGTGTGACCGCTGCCATCCATTCATAACTGCTTCTGGAAGCCTTTGTTGCGCCCCAGAGCCCTGCGTGGGTTCTCCAGCCCTCTTAGCATCCCTCTTCCCTCCTCGTGCGCGTCCTCCACTTAGGCATACAGAGGTAGTATTCCCGTGGGGAACGCTCCATTCCACCCAGTGGCCCCTTTTTCTAAGCACTCTAGGTACTATACAGGAAATACCCCTGTTTGGAAGTACTCACATTACAGAAGCAGCGTTGTTCCGGGGGGTTATTTAGATATCTTGGTTTGCCCTAGAGGAAATGCTGTCTTCCTACAACAGCTGTATTCAATACAGGTGTGAACCAATTAGAGCAGTGTGGTGTAGCGTTCCCTTTATAGGTTATGTGGAATCTTGTAGTTTTCTTTCTAAGCCTAAGTAGAACTGATTTCTAGTTTTCAGTGTAAAGGCTAGTGTTAGTTAGGGTAAAAGAATTTAATAACAGACCTCCTGGTATTATGGATATAGTATATGAAGTCTTAGTAACAAAGAAGATGGTCCATTTTATCCAAGAGGTCTGTTTAGCCTTTCTGTGCTCTGCAGCCTAGCTACAGAGTGGAAGCAAAAGCCTTGCTCTTCCCTAGCCCTCTGTCTTTATGGCTGGCAGTGCTTTGCCCCTCCCCTTCCCAGGGCTTGTGGGTCGGGCAGTGGGCGGGGCTAGGGGTACATAAACCGAGGGCCTGGTGGCAGGGAGTTCATTCTGCGTTTGCTGTCCTTTGGGGTTAGTGGTCTGGACTTGCCTCGGCGAATAGCAGCATTTGAAGAAGCAAAGGTATCCAGGAAGAGTTATTGCTGCATTTGGAGATGCAAAGGCTGTTCCTTAAGATTAGAGCAACGGGATGGCTGAAGGTGGAGCCGTAAGCCTGCCAGAAAATCGCTTAAAGCAGGCAGTTTTGGTTTTGCGTCGGTGTCTCGGCGCGGGGCGTTCAGGGGTGGAAGAGGGCTTCCGCGTCTGCAGTCGTATCTTTTGTTAACCATCAGTATTGTTTTGTTGCGTTTCTGTGTTTATTGCGGAAGGGATGCAGCTTCATCGCTTGGCTCTTTGAAGATGATGACACTCGAAGAATTGTTTGTCCCTCAGCTGGATTGCAGAGAAAAGGACAGAACAGGGGTCCCCGGAAAACATTTCCATCTACGTTTCCGCTCTACGTAGTGCTTGTGTGCCTTATGTCCAGTAATGTGGATGCATGTGAGATATCATTCTCGTCAGCTACTGTGGTTTCCGGCTTGCTTGCCGGATGTTCTGCTGCTCCTCAGAAATATTGTCAGCTCTGTTCCAAGAGGAAGTGAGTAAGTTTTTTTTGTAGTATGCAGAGTTATGGAAGAGTCTAGACTTTATGTGAAGAGTGTGAAGAGCCAAGTGAGCATTCTTCCTGCCTGGAAGTTTAGTATGATGAGAAAGGAAGTCACATCTTTGGAAACTAAGTGCAGCTGTGAGTAAGTCCATGTGTCTGAAGGGGTCAAAAAGCAACCTCCTGCAAGCTAACGAATTCACCTCTTTTCTTGTCCAAGCCTCAGTGCTGAGAGAGGAAAAAAGCTGCTGGCCTTCTCGGGACCGGCAGGAAACAATTTGCAGTCTCGCCTGGCAGCTCTTTTCTTTCATCTGTGCCTGCGAACCCACTGCCATCTGCTCTTTTGTGGCTCTGCTTCTGACTCCTACCGTGGCTTCTGGGGCTGTCCGCTTTGCTTTTTCAGATACCTTGCGGGCCTTTTCCAGGCATGCCTGAGGATTTGAGGTGAGGTAGAATGGGTGAGTGTAATGGCGTGTCAGTTGTTTTACGGCTAGTCCGCAGTGCCTAGGAGAAGAGTAATTTTGTTGTTTTGTTTTTTGCAGGTGCCATGGGATTACTTTCAGTCAGGATGTGGGAGTATCGCTTTGGCGCGGTGCGGGTGAATGGAGCGACAACGGCGGTTTGGAGAGGCACGCTCTTGCAGATGAGCATGGAGGTGCCCGGCACGGGGGGTGACTGCTTGCGCTGTGGTTTGGCAGGTGATGAAGGTGAGCGAAGGAAGATTAGAGAGGATGTGGCTGCCGTTGAGTGATGCCTCTTAAGGATCAAAAGTGACCTGACTGCCCCCCCCCCCGCCCCCAGCCCTGGAAAAGCTAAGGTGAGGGGCAAAGGGTGTTGGGGTTGTCTTCATTCTGTGCATGCGTGCTGATATTCAGTGTAGTAGGGAGGGCTGCTCTGGATGAGTGGTGTGTGAGGCAGAGGTGGTGGGGTGCGCATGGCAGAAAGTGAGGGTGTGGTACGTAGGGCAGCTCCAGCCTGTGTCTGTGTTGTTGTGTAGTCTATGTGGTGTGTGTTATAGCTGTGCTATCTTTTGCTCAGGTCTTGATGTTGCTCTTGCTCTTTGTGCTCAAGGAGCACAGCCCACGCTCCACAGCGCCATCGCGGCAGGCATCCGCCGTCTTTTGCCCGGCCTCAGTCATCGGCATCGCTCCAGCGGATCGCGTCTCGTCCCGTGCGGGCAGCCGAAAGGGGCGGTCCGTCGCTCCGGCTTTGCATCGTGACCATTTGCGGCCGCTCATCTTCGGGGCCATTGTCGAGGCCTTTTTGCCTGCCCCTCTTCTGTTTCTGCTCTTGTTTTTCATCTTCTTGGCATCCTTTCAGGGTTCTTCCCTGTATCGCCGCAGCCTCGGGTCTTCCCGGCCGGGTGCT
Source organism: Dromaius novaehollandiae (assembly GCF_036370855.1). Classification (NCBI taxonomy): domain Eukaryota; kingdom Metazoa; phylum Chordata; class Aves; order Casuariiformes; family Dromaiidae; genus Dromaius; species Dromaius novaehollandiae. Next base: position 167,489 of record NW_026991301.1, on the reverse strand, counting down.
TCAGCATCGGTCGTCCCGGCTTTGCGGGCCGCTTTCCATCCCGGGCAGTGGCGTTTGACTCTTTTCTGGGCTCATCCGGAGCAGCAGAGCCGCACGGTCATGGCATCGTAGGGCTTTCTGGCTGGTAGCATCTTATGCGTGGGAATAGTTCTTTTTGCGTAGGGCTTTCCTGCATGTTTGTGTCTGATGCTTGTACCTATGTGTGTTTGTTTTGTGTCTAATGCTTGTCTGTGTGTGTGGGGATGGAGCTGCTTTGCCTGTGGTTATTAGCAATGGTAGCGTATGGAGCGTGGCAGCGATGGCCCGGAATGGTGATCGGTCAGTGTCCGTGTGCTCCAGTTTATGTTGCTTTTTGCAGATGCAGAGCAGTGTTCCAAGTGGGTCCAAGGGCGCTGGAAGGAAGGGGCATGCCCCAAGAAGGTGAGCTAGAGATTTGGTGTTGGAAGGAGAGTGTTGCGGTCAGTGGGTTGCCCGGTTAATTTTTGCTTTGTGCTTGTAGGCGTGGAGCCTTGCGGGGAGCAGGTCGCTCACATCCAGGAGGAGCAGGGTGAGGTGAGCATCAGTCTGGGTGAGGACGTAGAGCCCGGCGTAGGGCCGTCATCTCATCGGCGCCATCCCCATTGCCCGGCGCCGTTCCTGTTTTACAGGTGTGTGGCAGACCTCGGCGTGGGGAGCCGTAGCCCGGCAGTCGGGATGGGAGAGCGGAGCAGGTAAAGGTATTGTAGCGAGGTAATGTTGTGCATGGGGTGTGGTTTTTGGCATGACCTCAAGCTGTGGTCTTCTCTGTGGTTTTGCAGGCATTGCAGGAAGTTTTGGAGAGGAGAAGCTGAGCGGCAACGAGGAGCCTGAGCAGGTGAGAAGGGAAGCTTGTCTGCCTGAGTTTTATTATGCGGTAGGGTGCTGCTGGGCTGCCTCTCGGTGATGTGTTTTGCTCTGCTTTTTCAGGTACGGTGCAGGCCTTTCCCAGGCGTGGCTGAGGTTTTGAGGTGAAGTGGAATGGGTGCGTATAATGGTGTGGCAGTAGTTGTAGGGCTAGTCCGCACTGCCTAGCAGAAGAGTAATTTTGCTTTGCTTTTTCCAGATGCCATGGGCAGCCTCACAGCCACAGTGCTGGAGCGTGGCTTTGGCACAGTACAGGTGAGTGCGATGATAATGGTGGTTTGGAGGAGGGTGCTCTCGCAGATGTGGCTGGAGCTGACCGGCAAGGGGGTCACTGCTTGTGCTCTGGTTTGGCAGGTGATAAAGGCAACTGTGGTGACTGAAGGGAGATCAGCGCGGCTGCGGCTGCCATTGAGGATGGCTCTTGAGGAGCGATGGTGATGCCCAGCATTTGACCAGTTAAGTTGAGGGGCAAAGGGTATCAGGGGTGTCTTAACTCTGTGTGTGTGTGTGTGTGTGTGTGTGTGTGTGTGTGTGTGTGCACGCTGATGTTCAGTGTAGAGCGGAGGGCTGTTCTGGATGAGTGGGGTATGTGTGAGGCAGAGGTGCTGAGGTGCGCATGGCAGAAAGTGAGGGTGCGGTAGGCGGGGCAGCTCCAGCCTGTGTCTGTGTTGTTGTGTAGTCTATGTGGTGTGTGTTGTAGCTGTGCTATCTTTTGCTCAGGTCTTGATGTCGCCCTTGCTCTTTGTGCTCAAGGAGCACGGCCTACACTGTGGAGCGCTAGCATTGTAGGCCTCTGTCATGTTTTGCTGGCTTGACTCATCAGCATCGCACCCACGGACGGTGTCTCGTCACGTGCAGGCAGCCGAAGGGGGTGGTCCGTGCCTCCGGCTTTGCATCGTGCCCATCGATCTTTGCGGCCACCGTCGAGGCCTCGTCGGCCGCTCTTGTTCCGAGGCCGCTCTTGTTTTGCGTCTCACCGGTGCCCTTTCAGGGTTTTCTTCCCTGCGTCATCACGGCCTCAGGTCTTCCTCGCTGGCCTCTTCCGCATGGCCGTTCCTCGCTTTGCCGGCTGCTTTCCATCCCAGGCGTTGACATCTTAGTCTTTTCTGGGCTCGTCCAGAGCATCAGAGCCGCAGGGCTGTGGTGTCATCAGATACCATGTGGAACGCATTGGAATAGTTCTTTTTGCATAGGGCTTTCCTTCATGTTTGTGTCTAATGTTTTTTTTTTTTTTTGGTCTGTCTGTGTGTGTTTGGAGCTGCCTTGCTTGTGGGTGTTAGGAATGGTGGTGTGCGGAGTGTGTCAGTGATGGACTGGAATGGTGATTTGTCAATGTCTGTGTGCTCCACTTTATGTTGTTTTGTTTTGTTGTTTTTTGCAGATGCTGAGCAGTGTTCCGAGTGGGCCCAAGGGAGCTGGCGGAAGAAAGGGGCATGCCCCAAGAAGGTGAGCTAGAGATTTGGTGTTGGAAGGAGAGTGTTGCGGTCAGTGGGTTGCCCGGTTAATTTTTGCTTTGTGCTTGTAGGCGTGGAGCCTTGCGGGGAGCAGGTCGCTCACATCCAGGAGGAGCAGGGTGAGGTGAGCATCAGTCCGGGAGCGGACGTAGAGCCCGGCGTAGGGCCATCACCTCGTCGGCGCTGTCCCCGTCGCCCAGCGCCGTTCCTGTTTTACAGGTGTGTGGCGGACCTCGGTGTGGGGAGCTATAGCCCAGCAGTTGGGATGGGAGAGCGGAGCAGGAAAAGGTGTGGGAGCGAATGCCTGATGTGGATGGGCTGTGGTGTTGCGGGCATCGCCTGAGCACGTGATTTCTCTCTGTGCTTGCAGGTTTTGCGGGAAGTTGTGGAGAGAAGCAGCTGAGTGCTGAGAAGAGCCTGAGCAGGTGAGCGGGGGAGCTTGTTGGGTCTGATTTTATTGTGGGGTGGGTGGTGCTGGGCTGCCTCTCGGTGATGCCTTTTGCTCTGCTTTTTCAGGTCTGCTGTGGGCCTTTCCCAGGCGTGGCTGAGACTTTCAGGTGAGTGGATAGGAGCTGAATGTTGTAGGGCTGGTGAGCGCTGCCTGGCAGAAGAGTCACTTTGTTATTTTGTTTTTTTCCAGGTGCCACGGGCTTCCCCCCAGGCAGGATGTTGGCGTTTGGAGTTGTTGCGGTGCAGGTGAGTGGAGTGCCGATGGCGCTTTGGTGGAGGGTGCCCTTGCAGATGGGGATGGAGCTGACTGGCAAGGGGGTGACTGCTTGCGCTCTGGTTTGGCAGGTGATGAAGGCAAATGTGGTGAGCAAAGGAAGATCAGTGTGGATGCGGCTGCTGCTGAGGATGGCTCTTGAGGACCGGTGACCTACAGCACTGCCACAGTTAAGTTGAGGGGCAAAGGGTGTTGGGGCATCCTCAGTTTCTGTGTGTGTGCGTGCTGATGTTCAGTGTAGAGTGGAGGGTTGTTCTGGATGAGTGGTGTGTGTGAGGCAGAGGCAGTGGGGGGTGCATGGCAGAAAGCGAGGGTGGGTGTCAGGCAGGGCAGCTCCAGCCTGTGTCTGTGTTGTTGTGTAGTCTATGTGGTGTGTGTTGTAGCTGTGCTATCTTTTGCTCAGGTCTTGATGTTGCTCTTGCTCTTTGTGCTCAAAGAGCACAGCCTATGCTCTGCAGCGGTAGCGTGGCAGGCATCCATTGTCTTTTGCCTGTCCAGACTCATCAGCATTGCTCCAATGGACTACATCTTGTTCTGCACAGGCAGCTGAAAGGGGCAGTCTGTCACTGTGACTCTGCATCGTGGCCGTTTGCAGTGTAGTCATAGTCGCGGCCATCGTCGAGGCCTCATCGGCCGCACCTCTTCCGGGGCCGCTCTTGTTTTGCGTCTCGCTGGCGCCCTTTCAGGGTTTCCTTCCCTGCGTCATCATGGCCTCGGGTCTTTCTCGCCGGCCTCCTCTGTGTCAGTCTTCTGAGCTTTGCCGGTCCCTTTCCATCCTGGGCATTGACGTTTGACTCTTTTCTGGGCTCGTCCAGAGCCTCGGCCCTACGATGCCACCACTGTGTGGCTCTTCCTGGCCAGTAGTGTCTTATGTGTGGGAACAGGTTTTTTTTGTGTAGGGCTGTCCTCTGTGTTTGTGTCTGCTATTTGTTTGTCTGTGTGTTTTTGGGGCTGGAGCTGCCTTGCCTGCGGGTGTTAGCCATGGTGGTGTGTGGAGTGTGTCCGTGATGGACTGGAGTGGTGGTGTTGCAGGCATCGCCTGAGTGTGTGATTTCTCTCTGTGCTTGCAGGTTTTGCGGGAAGTTGTGGAGAGAAGCAGCTGAGTGCTGAGAAGAGCCTGAGCAGGTGAGCGGGGGAGCTTGTTGGGTCTGATTTTATTGTGGTGTGGGTGGTGTTGGGCTGCCTGTCGGTGATGCCTTTTTCTCTGTTTTTTCAGGTCTGCTGTGGGCCTTTCCCAGGCGTGGCTGAGACTTTCAGGTGAGTGGATAGGAGCTGGATGTTGTAGGGCTGGTGAGCGCTGCCTGGCAGAAGAGTCACTTTGTTATTTTGTTTTCTTCCAGGTGCCACGGGCTTCCTCCCCAGGCATTGGAGTTGTTGCGGTGCAGGTGAGTGGAGCGCCGATGGCGCTTTGGTGGAGGGTGCCCTTGCAGATGGGGATGGAGCTGACTGGCAAGAGAGTGACTGCTTGTGCTCTGGTTTGGCAGGTGATGAAGGCAAATGTGGTGAGCAAAGGAAGATCAGTGTGGATGCGGCTGCTGCTGAGGATGGCTCTTGAGGACCGGTGACCTACAGCACTGCCACAGTTAAGTTGAAGGGCAAAGGGTGTTGGGGCATCCTCAGTTTCTGTGTATGTGTGTGTGTGTGCGTGCTGATGTTCAGTGTAGAGTGGAGGGTTGTTCTGGATGAGTGGTGTGTGTGAGGCAGAGGCAGTGGGGTGTGCATGGCAGAAAGCGAGGGTGGATGTCAGGCAGGGCAGCTCCAGCCTGTGTCTGTGTTGTTGAGTAGTTTATGGGGTGTGTGTTGTAGCTGTGGTATCTTTTGCTCAGGTCTTGATGTCGCTCTTGTTTGCGCTCAAGGAGCGTGGCCCATGCTCTGCAGCGCTAGCGCGGCAGGCATCCATTGTCTTTTGCCTGGCCCGACTCATCAGCATTGTGCTAATGGATAGCACCTTGTTCTGTGCAGGCAGCTAAAAGGGGTGGCGTGTCACTCTGGTTTTGCATCGTGGCCATTTGCAGCCATCATTGAGGCCTCCTTGGCCGTTCCTCTTCTGAGGCCGCTCTTGTTTTGCACCTTCCTGGCATCCTTTCAGGATTTTCTTCCCTGCATCGTCAGAGCCTCAGGTCTTCCTTGCTGGCTTCTTCTGCATCACTCTTCCCAGCTTTGCTGGCCCCTTTCCATCACAGGCAGTAGCGTCTGACTCTTCCGTGGGCTCATCCGGAGCATCAGAGCTGTGTGGTTGTGGCATTGTAGGGCTTTTTGGCTGGCAGCATCTTATGCATGGGAATAGTTCTTTTTGCATAGGGCTTTCCTTCATGTTTGTGTCTGTGTGTCTGTTCGGGGCTGGAGCTGCCTTGCCTGTGGGTGTTAGGAATGATAGTGCGTGGAGTGTGTCAGTGATGGGCTGGGACAGTGATTGGTCAGCATCTGTGTGTTCCATTTTACATTGCTTTTTTGCAGATGCGGATTAGTGTTTGGATCTCTTGAGGGAGATGGAGGAAGGAAGGGGAATGCCGTAAGAAGGTGAGCTAGAGATTCCTTGTTGGAAGGAGTGTTGTGGTCAGTGGTTCCCTGGTTAATTTTTGCTTTGTGCTTGTAGGTGTGGAGCCTTGTGGAGAGCAAGTTGCTTGCGTCCGGGAGGAGCAGGGCAAGGTGAGTGTTGGTCTGAGAGAGGACGCAGAGCCCAGTGTAGGGCTGTTGTCTCGTTGGCGCTGTTCTGGTTTTACAGGTGCCTGGTGGGCCTTGGCGTGGCGGCCAATGGCCCAGCAGTCAAGATGGGTGAGCAGAGCAGGCAAAGGTGTTGTAGTGAGGTACTGTTGTGGTGGGGTGTGGTTTTGGCATCACCTCAAGGTGTGGTTGTCTCAGGTTTTGCAGGAAGTTGTGAAGAGGAGAAGTAGAGTGCTGAGAAGAGCCCGAGCAGGTAAGAGGGGGAGCTTGTTGGGTCAGAATCTGATGGCGTGGTAGGGTGATGCCGGGTTGCCTCTTGGTGATGTCTTTTGCTGTGCTTTTTCAGGTATGGTGTGGGCCTTTCCCAAGCGTGGCTGAGGATTTCAGGTGAGCGGATTGGTGTTGGGCATTGTAGGGCTGGTGAGCGCTGCCTGCCAGAAGAGTGGCTTCATTATTTTGTTTTTTCCAGGTGCCATGGGCTTCCCCCCAGCCAGGATGCTGGTGTTTGGAATTGGCGCAGTTCAGGTGAGCGGAGCACCCATGGTGCTTTGGTGGAGAGTGCTCTTGCAGGTGAGGCTGGAGCCAACTGGCACGGGGGTGACTACTTGTGCTCTGGTGTGGCAGGTGAAGGCAAATGTGGCAAGCAAAGGAAGATCGGAGAGGATGAGTCTGCCATTGAGGATGGCTCTTGAGGACCGATGGTGATGCAGAGCACCGGAAGAGCTAAGTTGATGGGCAAAGGGTGTTGGGGTGTCTTGACTGTGTGTGTGTGTGTGTGTGTGCATGTGCGCGCGCGCGCAGGTGTGTGCTGACGTTCAGTGTAGAGTGGAGGGTGGTTCGGGATGTGTGTGTGCATGAGGCAGTGGGGTGTGCATGGCAGAAAGTGAGGATGTGCTAGGCAGAGCGGCTCCAGCCTGTGTCTGTGTTGTTGTGCAGTCTGTGGTGTGTGTTGTAGCTGTACTCTCTTTTGCTCAGGTCTTGATGTTGCTCTTGCTCGTTGTGCTCAAGGAGCACAGCCCGTGCTCTGCAGCACTAGCATGGCAGGCATCCACTGTCTTTTTGCCTGGCCTGACTCGTCAGCATTGCTCCAATGGATTGTGTCTTGTTCTGTGCAGGCAGCTAAAAGGGGGTGGTCTGTTGCTCTGACTCCACATCGTGGCCGTTTGCAGTCAGTCATCTTTGCAGCCATCATCGAGGCCTCACTGGCCACACCTCTTCTGAGCCCGCTCTTGTTGTGTGTCTTCCTGGCGCCCTTTCAGGGTTTTCTCCCCAGTGTTGTCACAGCCTCAGGTCTTTCTTGCTGGCCTCTTCTGCATTGCTTTTCCCAGCTTTGCTGGCCCTTTTCCGTCACGGGTGGTGGCATCTGACTCTTTCATGGGCTCGTCCAGGGCATCAGAGCTGCACGGTTGTGGCGTCATAGGTCTTTCTGGCTGGCAGTGTCTTCTGTGCTGCCATTTTTTGTGTGTGTTTGGGGGGGGGGGGGGAAGTTGGGGGGTGTGTAGTAATGGCAGTCACCAGAGCAGAATAATGTATCTATGAAACTTCTTGTGGGGGTTTCAGTAAGAAGTAAAAGTATTCTTTTCTTTAAACTCTTTTTTGATTGAGTGGCCATTTGGGGGGATTCTTATTTAAGCCAGTACAGTGTTACCTTTAAAAAAGGATGGAAGGAGATGGTTCTGTTAGTAGGGGTGATGAATGGCTGGGGTGGGAGTGAGTGGGCAGTTGTTTGGTTGTTGGGTGGGGTTGTTAGTGTGTCTAACCTTGTATGCATGTTCTTTTCTTTTTTCAGGTTCTAGTTAGAATTTCTTAGATTTTTTTTTAAAAAAAACAAACCAGACAAAAAACCAAAAAAACCCAACCAACCAAAGACCCACACAGCTGGGGTTCTGCTCCCAGCTGGGTTTCTTTTCCCCCCTGAGTCCCCAATGCTCTGCGAGGTGGTGATCAATCATTGCCTGCGTGGGTGTGGAGCTTCGGCTCGGAGCTGGGTGTTTTCTAGGCAGGGCGGTTTTTGGAGGCGCTTGGTCACCCTGTTACTGGGAGCTGTCCAAAAACCTGGAGGTGCACTTGCCTGTTTCTGCAGGAATGTAGAGTATGTGCTGGCTGATGTATTGGTGAGATTAGAGATGGATGCTGAAGAGTATGTGCAGGTGATGTAGAGTGTGGGCTTGTTTGTTACGTTTTGTGTGTTGTGAGGATAGAAGCCCAAGAGTTGCTGATGATGCAACGACGAGTGTTCTGCTCTGCTCTCTGCTCTGTGCGCTGTGGTCTGTAATCTCTGTGGTCTGCACTTTGTGCTTTGCTCTTTCTGCTCTCCGCTGTGCTCTTTGCTTTTCTTCTTTGCTCTTTAATCTGTGCTTTGCTCTCTGTTTTCTTCTGTCTTCTTTTTCTCTAGCATACCAGCTGGGAGTAAATAATTATTACTCTACAATTAAAATAAAAAAAATTATTTACTCCCAGATAGTATCCTACTCTTGCTAATGAATTCATTAAATATGCAAATTAAGCCTTCCCATACTTATTTCTTTTTAGACACATATACAAATAATAAAATGTGTATGCACTGTATATATACATACATACAGTCATACACATATACACCTTAGGCTTAGAGAGCTACCCTTAGCAGGTTACATAGCCAGTTTAGGGGTGACAGGGCAAGGAGTAAGGGTGACTACAAGTTCAAGGTAGCAGGTCAGAGGTTGGGGTTACGCTCAGAGCCATCAAGGCAGAGTGGGAGGGTTAGGGTTAGAGCCATTTAGGGTTGGGGTTGGGTTTGGGGTTAGGGTTGGGATTAAGAGTTGTTAGGGGTTGGAGTTAGGGTTTTAGGGTTAGGGGGTTTAGAGGGTTGGAGTCAGGGCCATTAAGGGTTTAGGGTTAGAGGGTTAGGGTCTGCCATTTAGGGTTGTGGTTAGGGCTGGTTGGGCTTAGGTTAGGGCCAGTTGGGGGAGGGGGATTGGGGTGGGGTTGGGGGTTAGTTAGTAGGCAAAAAATGTATTGGTAACTGCAATACAGAAAGAAGCACTAGTGTTTCAGAGTGCTGTTGTTGCCTTTTAAATAAGCTATCTCATCTTTCTGGGCTTTCTTATCTGACCTGAAAAATAGGAACAGTACTCCCTTGTATCACAGGTCATTTCAATGTGTAATTAAAGAAGTCTAGTCAGAAGCTATGATGAAAATGCCCCATACTTGTGACTACTGAGAAAATAAATTGTGTGTTGCCAGTTTCCCATTACTTCTAGGGGTTGAATCAGTTTCTTGTTGGGAGATAACACGAGTGTGCTACCAGCATGCCTGAGAGGAATCACTATGAGGCCATTGAGGTTTATCCTCTCTGGACTAACAAAGCCAAGAGGTGAAGGTGACTTGCTTTTTTTTAAGCACATTAATAGGGAATCTTGGAATGATCACGCAGATCAAGGTTGATCCCCCGGCTTCATACACAGCGTACCTTTTCCTCGGTAGCTTGGCTTTTGTGGCTTTCTGTTACTGCTCAGCTATCTCCCCAAGGTTGCTGGTGAACTCTTCAGCAGTGAGGAGAGCCATTTCAATCAGTGCCTGTGTGGCACAGCTATTCACTTTTCTCCTCGGGGCTCGTGCTAAGTGTCTCCTGCTGGCAGTAATGGCATATGACTGCGTGTGGCTGTCTGTAACCTTCTACTTTATGCAACTGTCATGTCCTCAAAAGCCTATACACAGATGGTAATCATCTCCTATTTCATTGGCTTTGTCCATGCACTTGCACAAACTATCTCCACCTTCACACCCTCTTTCTGTGACTCCAGTGTTGTCAGTCATTACTTCAGTGACTTTCCCCCTATGATCCAGCTTTCATGCTCTGACACCTATAGCAACGAGATGGTACTTCATATTTTTGGTACATTTCATGGCATCTTCGCATCTCTGGCAATTCTAATCTCCTGTATCTATCTCATCTCCACCATCTTGAGGATCCACTCCTCCAAGGGCAGATGCAAAGCCTTCTCCACCTGTGCTTCCCATCTGAGAGCTGTCTTGTTGTTTTATGGGACTACCGTTTTTATGTATGTTAGGCCAATGTCCAGCTACTCATTGGACTGAGATAAATGGGCCTCTCTGTTCTATTCAGTGGAGACTGCGGTGCTGAATCCTATAATCTACAGCCTAAGGAATAAGGAGGTGAAGGATGCTCTGAGGAGAGTTTTAGGTCATAGTAGAGAAAATTCAGAAGAATTGTTAGAAAGAGAACTTTGGGGAAAATTTATCAAAACCTTGATACGAAGAGTAGGACTTCCAAGGAAGACTTGATCAGCTTCTAAGGGTGAGATTTGGAAAGGTACTTAACTGTTAGAAGTGATTTTAGGTTGACTTTTAACTGGTTGTATCTTCAATTTTTATCTTGAAAGATTGTGTTCCTCTGCTACTGAAACCTGGAGGAATCCTTGCTTTCAACTTCCAAGTTCCAAGCACAAACAGGACTCCTGGCTGAGGAGCGTGTGGCACAGCATTTCAGTTCTCTGTTCTATTAGGAACGTTCGCCCTTATAGGAAAACCACCAGTCCATGGAGACGAGAAAAAGCTTTCAAAGATATTCAAGAGGAGAAAAGAAATGTGATTTGAATTTTATGGCCATTTCTGCTACGTCTTCAGTAAATGAAAGGAGTAGCCTCTTCCAGTGTAACACGAAGAACCTGAAGTTCTGGAAAGGAAGTCTTAGAGAACGGACACCTGTGTTTTCACCCCTCCCCCCCCCCCCCCCAAACACTAGGGAAAGTAACTCTCCCTCTTCTGTCAAATCTCTCTCTTCCGTCAGTCATGACTGCCACCTTTTTTCCTATTCTGCCTGGAAACATGAAAAAATCACAGAAATTCAAGAAAGGTTTACTTCTAATTTTGCTACTATTGTAAAGTAACAGGAACTTATTCCTGCTTTTCACCTCTACGTATCATCAGTTAACTTGAGGCAACTGAGTGAACTGGTAGTTATTTTAAGGACATTGGACATAATTTGAAATTTAATCAAGCTGAAGTGTTCTTTCACTCCAAAAAAAGAATACTGAAATAAGATTGTGACTTACCAACTACACATCTGTCGTCAATGTGGCTTTGAGAATAAATGCCAAATCACTTCTGGCAGTTGAGAAAGTTGGGAAAGGCTTTGGCATCCTTTTATCGATTCAACTAAGCTAGCTCTAGGGATAGGTGTTCTATCACTAATAGATGTTCCATCCCTTCTGGCTGAGTTTATGAATATTGTCCCTCAGTTGGCAGAAGGAGTTTAGATCTTTATTGAGCTGAAAGTGATGGAATGAATCTCAGACAGGTGAGAGGTCCCTGCTTCTGCATGAATGAGGCTTACAGTCAAAGTGGGATGGAAAGAGGTCTTGCAGATTCCCTTTGCATTCCACTGCATGACTGCTAGGGCTTTTATTTCCCCGACTTCCTCTCCTTAAAGCTGTGCATAGAGATAGCAAAGCTTGTGTCCCTATGATCATCTATGGCACACTAAAGAAGGATTTTACAAGTCTCTCTTTGTCAAACTGCTGCCAGCATATTTTACACTGAGAGGTAACGTGACTGAGAAACATAATTGTTTTTGCCCAAAGACACATGGCTAAGGAGAAAACTTATCTTCAGTATGTTATAGTCTGAATTTTGATCAAGTAGTGATGATTAAAGGTCATTGCTATCTCAGAAGCCATTTATCTCAAGAATGCTAAAATTAGAATATGCACAGGGTAGTAAAAACATTTGGACTATGTGCACTATTATCCCACTGGCCTGACAGTCCTAAAAAGTAGGAAAAAGAATGTGACAGTGTAACCTTTTGGTCCTGCTATTTGTCATCCTTCTGTTGCTGCAGAGGCTGAAGCTCAAGGTTTATCTCTTGTTTCTGATTATTAAGTTTCATCAGATATGTGAAGTTCACAGTTTTTATACTTATCAATGTTGCACTGTCCTTATCTTGAACAGAGATGTGAGGTTTTTTTTAAGCCAGATTTCTGAGTTGTCCAAAACTGTCTTTTTCAGTGGACTGCCAGCTCAAAGGAAGGAAATAGCTTGAAAAGAAATCATAGACATCATTTGGTCATCAAAGAGCTTACCTCCACAGCAGTGAGTCACATCTGCACACCTTCTCTCTCTGTGCTGATGTTTAAGATATTCAAAGCCATCTAGAGCTAAGCCTCAGCAGAACTGGCAGCATGTTTCAATCAAGAATCAAAATCTCAAACCTAAATATGCTTTCTGACAAATATCATCAAAAAGAACAGATTTTCATAAGCCCTGCATTCATCTATCCCTTAGTCTCCACCTAGAGAAACCCAGACAAAATTAGGGAATTTAAAATGTTAAAGATCTGATGTCTCTTCAAAGCTACAGTTTGCTTTTCTAAGAAAGCCTTATGATCCACCATCTAGAATCCTATTCTTCTTCTTTCCTTCCCAAAAATTTCAGTTCCAGTAGGAGATTTGGGAAAATTCCTGCCGAATGACTTGTCATGACAGCAATGCTAAAGTCAGTCAATGTGTGGTAGAACAGCATTGCCTAGAGTCAGGAGGTCCTAGGGGCATTTGGGGTTTCCCTGTTGCAAGCAGGTGAGGAAAACTCAATGAATCAAGAACAGTACTATTAAGAATTTTAGGAAAATTGTCAGTGTTCAGCTGGGACTTAGGTTATATTCCAGTATGGAGAGAGATTCAATCCCCGTATTTCTACTGGGATACCTAGTCCTTAGGTTTTTGTAGTGTAAAGCACTGGAGGACCGGCCAAAGTATGAAACTTCATCCAGTCTTTAAACAAAGCTGTGAAAAATATCCCGATAATTAAACTGGATTGTGGCTGCAACATTGATTGGCATGCAATCATGCTTGGATTGCTGCTCTGATAAATTATAAAGCTCAGCTATGCCATAAGGTCAAGGCCTTGGAAAGGTGGTAGCAGTGTAGTTATAGCTCCGTATGGGCTACAAAGTCCATTAACAGGGCAGAGTAGCCCTGATTTCAGCTTTGCTGAAATATGAACATAATGGTTAGGCTGCAGCTGTGCCAACTTGGTAAGACCTGGCCTAGCTCCATGGACCTGCCACCATCCTGACCTTTGTGACTGCAACCTGTAAACATACAAATAACAAATCCAGATCCTGGCAGAAGAAAGTAAGAGAGTTTTCTCTCTTTAATGAAGTGGTGGCAAGCACTTAATGGCAACAGCAGCAGGAAAACTCAGCTTTTCATCTTTCCGGAGAGGAGGAGATACCACCAGATCATCCAGGTTTGGCTGAGAAAGGATTTCTCATTTGCTCGCATCCCTGTTGTGAAGGAAAATTGGCCATTTTCCGCTCAAGAATAAGTTGGGACGATTCACCAAATAAAATACTTTCCCTTTAGAGGGTGAAAAATCTCATGCTGAAAGGGAAGGAATCATGAACAAAAAGGGAATCAGTCATCACTGTAAAGGTTCTGCCATTTTCACCTCCCGTTAAAAATTATTGTTATTCTATTGGAGGTTACCAGTAACCTGGCTGATGCGCTCAAAGCTGAGTTCTTCTCATATGGGTGACTGAACTGAGGTTTCAGTTCTTGCTGAGGTCTGTTTCTAGCATAGGCTTCAAGGTATTGCATATGTACAAAACTATTCTCTCACTGACCTGTTTCATCTAGAAAGATAAGAGTAGGTACCATAGATATCAAGCCAGTTTATTCCCCCCTTGAGCCAGATCTTCAGAAGTACTTGCCCATTTCAAGAAACAGACAACAGGATTAAAAACAGCCTATAATGGTTAGGTACACAAGGAAAATGCTTACCCTGCTTAGATACACAAAAGACCAGACTGCTTTTAGACACTGAGTTATCTTTGAATAGTTGGCTGTTGTTTATCTCCAACCTACCAAACATTTTCTGCCCTATAACACAGCAACTAGCCATGGACTACTTGGGAAACTGAAGAAGGAAATTTCTGTCTCCTGCCCCAACGAGAGTGATCAAAAACTGGATTAGGTGCAAATTTGTAGACTCTCCATCTGTGCTGATACTTAAAATTCAGCTGGATAGGGCCTGAGCAATCTGATCTGCCTGAACCTGCTTTGAGGCGGAGGTTGGACTGGATGACCTCCAGAAATCCTTCCCAACTTAAATTATTCTATGCTTCTATCTGCAGATTGAAAATGATCTTTTTATCTCTTAAATGAGGAAATAGGCCTACCTTCCTTGCATGAAGGTGCGAGATATTTTGTGCACTATCGATCCCAGAAATAAACTCTTATTTTGAAAGCTTCAAACATTTAATGCACCTTCATAATACTGAATAGCTTCCTTCTTCACTCCAAAGATATCTTACTGAAAACAAATCAGAAGATTTATCTAAATAGAAAAACTTCAGGACTTCAGACTTGCAATAGAGCCCCTCCCTGCTCCACCTCCCCAGATAAATGTCATTTGCTTAGATGTTCACAGAACTACGCAATTCAGTACTGCCTTTGGAGCAACATCTCATTCTTTTCCCAGTATGCTGCAGCTGGCCTGGAGCCTGTGAAACATATGAATGAAGACCCTTCCCCTGATTCTGGCATGAGTTTAAGGACATCTCTATCTGCCAGAAAAACTAGCTTATTTGTGCTACTTAGAGGGCTTAGAGGTTGTTTGACAAACTGTTGGCCTTCAGAGCAGAGAGCTGAATTGGGTTACTCAGCTGAAGAGTGATCTGCTCTGACCGTCCCTAGCAGGGAAAGTCATCAGTGGAGCTTAGACAGCAGAGATGTCACAGGCAACGCAGCCTTAGTTAGACTGTGCTTACGGTGGCTGCTCGTGTCGTGGAGCAGGGGCAGCTCCTGGGACAATGCCCATACAGTGCCATGTGTAAGATGATGAGTGAGGGAAGCTAGTCTGTTTGGGCTACGCCATGAAGTCTGCAATGTATCTGCATTGGACTGAGTCCTGTTCTAGCCTGGATTAGACTGACAATGTAATGGATTTCTGAATTGTCATCTAGACTATGTGAAAGCCGTGGTGTTCAGTGGATAGCTGGGTTAAGACTGGATGAACAGCTATTACTCGTCTGGGTTATTTATCTTTCTTTCATTTAGTCTTCTCTCACAATTTAGTCAGAAATATCTGAAACTTCCAGGGTGTTACAGGAAGCATGAAAATGTTTGCTTTCAGAAAATTTGTGCTTCTAGATCCTGCCAGAGTTGCTCTGGAAACTGACTGGTTATTTTTTAATAACACCTGTCAGTCTCAATGATAAATCTAGGGATATGGAATAATGGAACATATTCCTTCCTCATACACTACATTTACACATTAAGGGGTCTGAGTGGTTCAGGATGTGAAGAATGTGTTGCTATGAGCGATGAACCCCAGCGAGAGGGAGTGTAGCCTTTTATGGGATCTTTACTCGAGGGGGCTAACATGTTCAGCTGGCAGAGTCAGAGTTAGATATCTGTCCATAGTCTAAGCAGCTCATAGTAAGACGTCACACAATGCGCCTTTGCTTTAAATGACCTCCTTCCTCTTTTCTTCCTCTTCCTCTTCTCCTATTAGGAATGAAATGCTGGCTGGCTTCAAAAGCATTGCTTTGCACTTGCAGATCCGAGCCCTTCCCTCAGAGCAGCTCGGAGAGGCAAGGTCAAAGTGGAGTACCATTTGGATACTTGGGTCCCCAAGAGGGGAAAAGACAACCCGCACCACCGTGAACATGCCAGCGCAAACTGCACAACAGGTACAGTGACAGCAGCATGCCCGTTTTTCTGAGTAGGCTTATTCTGCCTGGGAAGGAGGTGTGAGCCGTGCCGGCGGAAGCACAGCCCCCGCCCCCGCCGTGAGCAGGGCTGGGCAGTGGCCGCAGGCTGCGGATGGTGCCCGTCGGGACCCTGGGGCCAGGTGAGCCCTGTCTCTGCAACGGCCCCGGGTCCTAAAGGGGGGCAGGGCCACGCCACCCCGGTACCTGCCCGTCACAGACACGCTGCGATCCGATTGGCTGCGCCGCATCAGGACCGGCCCACTCGGCTGCTACGAGCCTCCTCATTGGCCGAGCTGCCCGCCGTCACAATGGCCCGCAGAGCTGGGGTCACTCTGCGGCAGAGAGGGCGGCGGCGCAGCAGCTCCTCGCGCGCTCTCTGCCCGGGTGCTCGCGGTCGCGCTGGCGGAAGCGAGCGTGGGCTCAGCGAGCCTTCTGGATAACTGGGCTCGTTCCTTTTCCAACTGGAATTGCGTGTGACAGAAATGAAGTCATGCTCTGCAAGTTGCAGTCAGGCCCCATCTGCAGGAGCTGGCCTAGAAATGAGCTACTCCTGTGAGTAAAGACTTCAAGAGTAAAGGTGAATTTTGTGACTCCCCAAAGGCGCTGGCAGTGGCTAAGGAAAAAGGCCAGCATAATTGGACTATCAGCTGAGCGCCTGGGGATGGAAGGGACTCGGCAACAGTTCCTGAAGGCCGAGTAGTCGTGGTTGCCCATGAGAAAAAGTCAAACAGATGAGTAAACTCTTCTTCCCCAACTGTGCGCTGACCAGCCAACGTGAGTGGCAGCCTTCCTGGGCTGTCTCTACTACGTGCTTGTGTTCTGCAGGGCAGCTGGTTCTTGTGGGGGCTGCTCTCCAGAACGCTGCCTTTGAAACCTCCGTTCCTAAAACAAAGGCCGGCAGTCTCTCTTAGAATCTAATTTCCTTGCAGGCGTTACTGACGGAATTGCTCCGCCACAAAGGATGCATTTCCCACCCGAGAAGATTTCTGTGGCTTGGCGGCAAAGGCAAAGCGTTGGAGCTGGACTCCGCAACCTGGGCAATACGTGTTTCCTCAACTCTGTTCTACAGTGTTTGACCTACACGCCCCCTCTGGCCAATTACCTGCTTTCTGGGGAACACAGCCAGTCGTGTGAGTACTTGTGAACACGTTCCTTGCAAGCTGCTGGACAGCTCTGCAGGTGAAAGGACAGCAGTGACTCTGTGAAGCAGACTCTGGGTTTTCCTAGTGTCCCTGCAGGGGCTCCCTTTTAAGAGCGCATGCACGGCAGGCTCAGGATAGCTGAGGGAGTGCTTGCTTTCCTTTAATGCCCCGTGCTCCGGCGTCGAAGGAGGGTTCTTTCTTCCCTCCTGTGAATGATCAAGGGCATTGGGAAGTAAGGCGCTTCATGAATATTTGGCCTGTGGCTTTCCGGCTGCTCGAAAGATGATAAATTTTCGGAGGAGGGCATCACAGGTTCTCGGTGTTCCTTCCCAGCCGGGTTTCCCTAATGCACGACCGCTGCGAGACCTGATGTGGTCACTGCTGAACCGGAAGAAGAGGAAAACTACCACAGAGCACCGTGAAAGCAATATGAGCTAGTCGGGCTATTCCCGTGCACCTCCCTGCAGAAGAGGGCTTGGCAGTAGTCCTTCAGGTGCTTCGTCAGAAAATGCGTGCTAGTGCAGGCTTACTGGTTAATGCTTATGCGCACAGACTGGGCTGTTGGCACCTTTGGAGAAGAGAGCGTGGAACGGAGAGCAGAGACCGCACTTCCAACTTGGAGATTGTTGGTGCTTAAGGTTTTCCACAGGTACGTAGGTATCTTGCACTAGCCGGAGGTGGTTTCTTCCTTGACTCTTGACAGGTCGTGAGCAAGGCTTCTGCATGCTGTGTACGATGGAAGCTCACGTTAAGCATGTCCTGTTCTGCTCTGACAACGCCGTCGAGCCTACGGCTGTCTTCAGTGACCTTAGACGTAAGTCATTTCAGATGGCGTTCTTTGCAGAAACGTCTGAATTTTCAGAGGGTTATTTCACGGGTGCAAAGGGCTTGGAGAGATTAATTGTTGTAGGAAAGAGAGCTTTTAGAAAAGTAGGTTTCCTGTCCCTTTTGAAGAGATAAGCATTGTGCCCTTTGTGTTTATTAGGAATAGGGGAGCATTTCTGTTTTGGCAGACAGGAAGATGCTCACGAATTCTTATGTTACACCGTGGCTGCTATGCAGACAGCTTGCTTGAATGGAAGCACCAGGTAAGCAGAACCAAGTTAACCTTGAAGTGTTCTCTAGCACTTTTGACGCCTTCCTTTCCTACCCTACGTGAAAACCTTTGCCCAGGGTTTTCGTAGAAAAGAAAAGCTCTTTGAAGAAAGAGCTACCTCTCCGCCTCGGCTCTTCTGAGCGCTGATGATAATTTGTTTCCAGCTTGGACACGTCGTCGCAAGCCACCACGGTCATTCACCAAATATTTGGAGGATTCCTAAGATCCAGAGGTACTTTTGGAAACTGCTACTGTCCTTGGAACTGATCTGTGCCTTTGTGCCCGTTTGTCGCAAAGAGCTTGCGGTGTGCCAAGAAGTAGCGGCTCTCAATAATGTAAACGGGCAAAGTGAGTCTCCTTCCCGTTTTGTGAAGTGCTTCTGTTTGGCTTCCAGTAACGTGCTTGAGCTGCCAAGCAGTTTCAGAGTCCTATGAGGTCTTCCTCGATATCCCGTTGGAGATAAAGGTAAGACGTCTTGGAGCGGTGGCTGACGATGCCGTCGAAGGCCCCGAGCTTTCGGGGGCTGTTCTTTCTTTTTGTGGCTTTCTAAACTCGACGGAGTTCACGTAGGCATGTATGCTGTTCACGGCAAAAACGCTTGGTGGAGGCTGGGAGGTGGATTGGACTTGGTCCTCCTCTGGAAGCCCCGTGAATGGTCTCCGTGTGTGGGGGGGTTTAAGCCAGAGAGAGAGCAATTAGCGTATCTCCGCACGCATGCTCGTCCTATGATACTTCCCAGTTTTGGACTACCCCGATACACTTCTGATTGGTACGCGATGGCTTTTTTTGCTCTTGTGATTTACGCAAAGGCGTACCACAGATAACTTGATTGTGCGCTACCGCAGACAGGTAGCTCTTGGTACCAAAGTACAGTCCTTTTCAAACAAGGTCAGTGTTCAGCATACTCTGCTTCTGCCGCCTCCTTCGCGGTGTTCGCTGCTTCGCAAGTAGGTCTCCCACGTGTGCACGAGGGAGGCCCTGCGGCAAAAGAGGAGTTGCGGGTTGGCATTTGAGTTTCCAGCAACTCAGTGCCCTCCTTTCTTCCTCCTCCAGGCAGCCTCCTCTGTCCCCGGGGCGCTCAAAGAATTTGTGAGACCTGAGCTGCTGGATGGTGAGAATTGCTACAAATGTAGCAAGTAAGTAGTCTTCCTAATGCCATCGGACTAGGAGATAGTGGCCGAACCCATTGTCCGCCTCGGAGCAGCTTTGGGTTGTGCAGCTAATGAACCCTGAAGTCACCCAAAGCTTGGAAAAGAGTACATTTGCTTCTTAGAGCGGAATCGGTGTCATTCTCTTCAACTAGTTGGAAATCTTTGATAAGAAGCGCAGGCGCTAGCTCGCATTCCGGAACCACGCTCCGGTGAGAGAGTCACGTTCCTGCTGCCTTGCGTGTTGTTGGCAAGCCTTACTTTTGGGCCCAGCAAAGATACGTGCTCAGGCATTTGCTTGGCTACCGAAAGACAACGTTCCCGCTCCTTATCGAGCTGGCCTCCTACATCCTGCCAGGTTCTCTGCAGGAGCAAGGCTGAAATGCAGGGTGTGGCTTTAAGGAAAGAAGCCCCGTCTTAGGCAAGGAAATACCATTCAGCTAGGATGAGCGTGAGAGAGACATGGAAACTTGCTTGACTTTTGGCGTGAGGGGGAGGGGGGAAGATGCCTTGAAACAATTGCCTGTGCTTGCTTTGAAGGTGTGAAAAGATGGTTGCTGCGTCCAAGAGGTTTACAATACATCGCTCTTCCAACGTTCTCACCATAGCCCTGAAAAGATTTGCCAACTTCACTGGTGGAAAGATTAGCAAGGTATCTATGCAAGTGTAATGCCTTCTTGGGAAGGGAGATTTCCCAAGGCGGAACGCTCTGTTCAAAGTTGTTAATGTCGGCCGACTGTAACCATAGCGACAGAAGATGTCTAGGCAAAATCAGCGCAAGAAGTAGGTCTTACTCTTTCTCTTCCGGTAACAGCAAAGCTCCCGTGTGACGATAAGCGTATGCTCCGCTCTGAAAGAGCTGGTTTTGCATTGAGCAGTTCTCTGCAACGGAAGCAATTAAATGTTGTCTCTGGGAAGACCGATTTCTGAGGAGGCAAAACATGTCTGTCTAAGCTTCCAGCCCACATTCTTAGCAGTGTTCTTCCCCGGCTCTTTCACGAAGTGTTCCCAGATGAGTTTTGAATCCTCTTGCTCTGTCTTCAGGATGTGGAATATCCAGAGTATTTGGACCTGCGAGCATACATGTCTCAGCCAGTTGGAGAACCAGTCCTCTACGCCTTATATGCAGTCCTGGTGCACAGAGGTGCCAGCGGTCGTGCAGGACACTATTTCTGCTTCACCAAGGTAAGCATCAGCTTCATTTCTTGCAGGGCAGAATCTGTGCTGGTGAAGAGAAACTTGTCCCAGCATGTTACTGACAACCATTGTTTTGAAGGGGAAAGAGCTCGTTACCTGTCTCCTTTGACTAGTCTTGGTGTCTCCTTTGTCTGCTAGTGTTCTGTCTGGGTTTTCCTGTAGAGAGCACACTCTAGAGTTGCTCTAAAGGCATCGTTGCCTTTCTTTGCAGGCCAGTAATGGACTGTGGTATGAGATGAATGATGCCTCGGTAGTCCTTTGCGACCTCCAAACCGTTCTCAGTCAGCAGGCGTATTTACTTTTTTATATCAGGTAAGAGCGAGTATTCAGATGGGTTTGGGGTACCTTTCCCTTTCGCGCTGCTGAAACCTCTCTTCTGCTCCTCTGACGTGTTTTTCCTTCTGTCCTGGGCGGAAAGGACTATTGGTAGAATTGCGTTCTGTCCAGTCTGGAATTCCCCATGTCACGCAGTGTCTTTCATTGCTTGGCCTTCACCTGCTGCACTTGCGTAACTTGCTACGTACGTGCTCTGTGGAGCTGGCGAATGCCATAAAGGAGGAGAAATTCAGGCCAGAGGTGGTGTAAGGATGAGTTCTTGCTCTGCAAGGGACGGCCGTGGTAGGAAGAGCAGCATCTAATTTTCAGCTTGTAGTCTTGGTTACGTTCTCAGTATGACGTATCAGCTGCTCCTAGATGATGGCAGGATGGGATTCAGCCCAAGAGGAGGCTGACAGGGCATGTCTCAACTGAGATCACTGTTGTTTCCCAAGGTGCGATGGTGAGACACTTGGAGAATGCACTTCTGACGCGCCCGTGCCATCTTATCCCCCTTCGTGCCTTGGTCAGCCGGGGGCTAATAAGAAGGGGGCTGGATTTCTGAGACCGCAGCTTGCTCCTCGTATGCTGAAGGTAACGGGGAGGGGGGAAGAGAGGGAAGGAGAGAGGCACCAAATGGGTAGTGGGAATTGTCTTTTTCTTCCTTTTTTTTTTTCCTTTTTTGGTAGCGTCTGCATTGTATTTTCCCTCCCACCCTGCAGCTTTCTTCACAGCTCTCCTGCTGCAGCCGGAATCACTCAAACAGTGGCTGCTGCTGAATTGCGTGCAGCCCTGCTGCTTCTTTACTTGCAGCTCCGCTTCCTGAAGCACAGCGAGACATTGGAAGTAGAGCCTAGTCATGCTCAAATCCTGGGGAAAAAAAAAAGGGAAAGACTGCTTGGTTTATTTTTAGTGCTGTCACTTGAGCTGAGACAGCAAAACCAGAATGGCTTATTCCTGAGCACTGGAACAAGTATGCTGGGGGTTTCAGGGAAAGTTGAAAGGGGAAAAATGGACGCAGGTACATAGCTAGAGACAGAGAGAGAGAGCGCGAGAGAGAGAGAGCGCGCAATTTGGGGCCATCCTTAATCCGTGCTCAGCTCTTTGGATGGGCTTTCAAAAATGATGCTCATTTGCTTCCAGTCGGCCAAAAACCAAAAGTAGGAATGAACAACACTTGCTGGCCTTGCACTTCGAATTAAAGCAGAGTGGGGCATTTTTTGTTGTTTTTTTCCTCTTCATCTCCTGAGGCAATCTGTGGGACTCCCTGGTAGGAGGGGTTTGTGTTTGGGGCTTCTCCAAGCTGTGTGTTTGCACATAGCCATCTCACGATCTCTTCTTTTGAAATACAGAGCTCAAGTCATTTAAAGAGAAACGGAGCCCTGAAAGAGGATCCCAATACCATTGGCGTCACAGAAATGGGCGGTGATTCCCACAAGAGGAGGTGCTCTCGCAGGCTGGAAAGAAACAAGCGAAACTGCCACCTGCAGCAGTATTGCCCTGGAAGCAGGCGCACATCTTCCCGTAGTGACAGAAACTGCCTGGATAAGGGCAGAAGCTCCGGAAAATGTCCTCCTTACCGATCCCGAAGCAGAGGACGAACAGAGCAAGAGAGGTCACACGAGCATTCTTGCAAAAGCAGGTGGCTCCACCTGTCATCACACGCCAGAGGGGAAGGCGGGCATCACTTCAGCAGCCACCAAGCAGACGCGCGCCGCTGTCCAGTCCCGGAGCAGCAGTCTGAAAACTATTCTCCTCAACGACGAGCACCTTCAGCTGTGTCAGTTCCTTCCGGTTTTGAGGGCTATTCCCGGAAGGCTGAAAAGCAAAGAAACAGAAAAAGAGGACATCCCCACGCCGGAGGGAGCGACAACAAAATAGAAGGGAAACGGAGAAAGACCGAGAAAAGAGATTTCCGCAGTTCCTCTTGTTCTTCTCTGGCTGTTCCTCCTGTCCGCCCAGTTGGCTTTAAAGAGCTCTCAATAGTGCGGCGTCTGTCTGGAGATCACGTGGGTAGGTCGATCAAGTGAAGGCAGGAAAGATACTGCTGAGCTGTGCTAGCACTTCAGAAGGGGACTGCTAACGGTGCTGACTGCTGCTTGGAATACGCAGGGGTAGAAGACACCGCTCTGGAATAAAGCTATTAGATGTTTATTACCTTGAAATCCCCAAACCACAAGGGGAATCCCAGGAACCTTGCAGGCAGGTGACCGGGCTGCCCCAGGCACCATAGAGCATCGGCCCCTGGCGACGTTCAGGGGGAGGGGGGGTGGGGGTTGAAGGCGAAAGAATAGGCTACAATGTGGCGTAGTGTGCATGCGCTGCAGATAACAAGGAGAGCGGTAATTCTTTAGATGTACAGATAACAAGGGAAGCAGTAATTCTTTAGGAATACGTGAGTCCAGGTTGATGCCTGTGTGGTGCACCTAAGGGTCGCGACCCGCCGTTCCCCTTGGAGTCTGAACACCAAGTGTTTTGGCAGCTGCACTAGTTGGCCGGTCAACATGCTCCTGTCTCCTCGCCAATATTCCACTTTTATTTACCCACTAACGAGACCAATTTACCCACTAACGGGACCATACAGTTAGAGGCACATGTGCACACGGTTCTGGATCAGGCTACGAGAATGATTGTTTTCTTTGGCACCTCTTCCAGAACTAGCCTCAATTAATGATGTGTGTACAAGCCAAGACCTAATGTCCGCTCGACCTCTGAGGGTGTGCGTTTCTTAGTAAGGCAGACGTTCAGAAATTACCGCAGAGCAGCTGCAAATCATCCCCTGCAGTAGACTTGATAAAATACAGTCCCATGTAGGCATCGAGTGCCACATCTGTTTTTTCTGTTCTTAACTTGCCCCTTTCCTTCCGACAGTATGATTTGGATTTCTCTGCACTCCACATGGACAGTCACAAGCGTAAGAGCAAGAAGAAAAAGAGCAGACCCATCAAGAAGCTGGAAAGCTGCTTGGAATGCTCAGATCCTCCTTTCCGGAAGTACCCACGGGAGGAGAAGGGAGACGGCCATCCTCCAGACGGCTCTTTATGGGAACAATACAGCAACCATGGCAGTAAACAACTCCACGGGGCGGGCAGCCTTCAAGGGCTTGCGTCAGGAAGGCTGTGCAGTATGCCCTGGCTTCCAAATATTCTGCCTCAATTGAAAGAGACACAAGTTTTCCTCGTGTGTGTGTTTCCAGTTTTGAATGGTCACTAGGAAAGAAGGCAAAACTGCCACCAAATGTCACGTCCCTAAGGTCTACCGTGGGTCAGGAGAGCAGGTAGCTGTGTCCTGCTCTTCTGCACAGTACGCCCGTCCTAGCACGCAACGGACAGGCGGTGGCTTTTCCTGGGAGGCTTTTGGAAGCCTCCCTCTCGAGGTCGCTGCAGTCCCGGAGTCACAGCGCACGTCAAGCTGCGGGCAGGCTCAGGTCTTTGCTGTTTAGAAAGCAAACCGCTGAGCAGATGGGTTTGTGCTGAATGTCATGACAGGGAGTGAGCCTGCTTCCTTTTGTCGTTTAGCTGCAGAGCTTGAGGACGGGAGCCGTCAAGACTGACTAAGCTTACCATCTACACCACCACTTACCATCCAACCCAACAGAGAGCCGTTCTCCAAACAATGCTAACCAATCCGAGCTTGAAGAGTGTTCTCAGAGCAATAAAGTTGCCGTCAAAACAAAACGCAGTCCTTGGCAGTGCTTCAGATTTCTGTGCGGAATTTCACCATGAAAAGCAGAAATGCTTTTTTCCCAGTCCTTTTCCCTTAGGCGTCCTTTTCTAACAGGTGCCGGTAATGCCGATGGGCGGCAGAGATCGCGCTGGCACACGGGGCCTGGCAGTAGCCAAGGCGCGAATGGGGCGCCGCAGGAGCGCCCGGCAGCAGTGCGGCAAGCAAGTCGCTCTGTTGCTCGGGCAGGTGAAGTGTCAGCACGGCTGCTCAGAAGCTGCTAGCGCTTCCCTGGGCCTGGGTGGCGGGAGCGAGGCTGAAGGGAACTAGTGATGTCTAGCAACTGCCTAAGGTAAAGGGAAATCGGCGGAGGCCCAGCTGGAGAATGACGGGGTGTGTTGGGGTGCAGGGCTACTCACAGGCAGCTGGTGCTGACAACACAGCCCCGTGCGGCCATCGCAGCCAAAGCAGAGGTGCCAGACACACCAAAGTGGGGAAGGGATGCAGCGAAGCGGGGCCCAGCAGGGACAGAGGGGCTGTGCCACGGCCGGAGTGAATGGCAATGTTCGGGGGAAGGCGATTTCTGTCAGCTTATGCCTGATAGAGCATGCTTCCCTTGTTAAAGAATAGCGAACTGAAACTGTCTAGAGTATGTTCTAAGTATGCCAAAAAAAAAAAAGCTTTGAAAGTCTTAAAAAAAAAAAATGCTCAGTGATATCAATCCGCACCACCTGAAATACAAGTGCCTGGTATACAGCCTGGGGACGAAGTTTTAGTTAAAGTATTTCCACAAAAATCCAAGTTAAAACCTGAATGGAACAGTCCATATACTGTCATACTATGTTCTTCTTTTGCTGTGAAAGTTGAACTGTACTTGTATATGTTGAAAAAGGATGTGTCTGTGTAAGAACACTTTGTAATCTTACAGAGAGCAGTGTTGTAGATACAAGTAATCACTCAAACATTTGTATTTGTAGCTTTACCCCAAATTATGGGATGCAACTGTTACAATCTAATTATACATTGAGCCAAAATTTACTCCCTATCCCCATTGGAATGAATCTTATGCTAGTAAAGAAACTACTACAATGCGATGATTTGCGTTGACTGCTAGAATGCACCCGGAACAATGGACAAAAAACTCTAATCACCATTCATTGTGATGCGGAAGAGATACACCACGTCTTGGAAAGGGTAAAGAGGGACGGAGAACATCATGGCTGGGAAACTCTTCTAGGATGGTCACCAACAGCAACAGGGATTTATAATCACGTGTTGCACCCGGTAGTAGTTGTGTTCAGTTTAACTGTGTTATGCCTATTACTTACAATTATATTATACATAAGATTATGGAAAGCGATAGTACGCCTCGAAAGGCTTTGAGAACTCTGTTTAAAAGATTAACAGGGATGCTTCATAAAAACAAAGGGGGGGACTGTTAAAGAATAGCGAACTGAAACTGTCTCGAGGTAGCCGCTTAGCACAACTTCTGTAAAACTTGCTTAGCATGAGTAGCTAAATTTGCTGAAGCCTTAGGCCGCACTTAGATAAAATAATGAACTTTTACTTAGTCCAGTAAGAAAAGGGCCTCAGAGCTGGTTCAAGCTGGGAAGATAAGGAAGGTACAAGCAGTCTGCATTCCTGTGTCTCACACTCCGAAAGGGAGGATGTCAAGGCTTTGAAATAAGACCAGCGCAGGGCATTAGGACCTTGAGGGGCAAAGCCTTAGCTCACTGCTGGGGCAGTGTTAATTGTTATGATTTGGAATCACCTCCTCCTTCTCAGGACCTTGAGAGACAATGGTAAGACGCAAGGAGAAACGAAGGTACAACCGTCAGCAGAAACCACAACAGTAAAGCTAAGGGAGAAAAACAGCCTGCCTAGGAGCAACGATGAGAGCCAATAAGGAGCAGGAGACCCCAGACCAAAAAAAATTACTGTTGGTCTAACTACCGCGTGAGGGGTGGGAAACTTAATTGGAAAAAGCTATAATTGCCCAGGGATTTCTTTGTTTGGGCTCCCTCTTCGGAGGCACCCAGCTCGAGCTGTAATTACTGCATGTGCATCATTAAAATTTAATTATTTAATTTGCTTTGATTTGGCTCTGAACTTTCTTGCAGGAACCTAGGGTCAGACCCTGTTATGGTGCCCGGCGAGCCTCATTTCCATAGCAGTGACCTCACAAGCACAGCGAGCATCCATGGGCATTCCACTGGCCAATCAGGCCCTGAGGCTGCTGTGACCTCACTAGCACAGCCTGCAGCCATGGGCCTGACACTGGACTATGAGGCACAGGGACTGCTCTGACCTCATATGCACAGCCAGCAGCCATGGGCCTACCACTAGCCCATGAGGCACGGATGCTGCTGTGACGTCACAAGCACAGCTGGAAGCCATGTGCCTGCCACTCGCCTATCAGGCACCGATGATGCTGTGATCTCACAAGCACAGCCAGCAGCCATAGGCCTGCCACTGGCCTATGAGGCTCTGAGGCTGCTGTGGCCTCACAAGCAAGCACAGCCAGCAGCCGTGCCCTGATGCTGGCCTATGAGGCAAGGAGGCTGCTGTGACCTCGCAAGCACAGCTGGAAGCCATGTGCCTGTCACTGGCCTATCAGGCACTGATGATGCTGTGACCTCACAAGGAAGCCAAGGCAGCAGCCATGGGCCTGTCCCTGGCCTATGAGGCATTGGGACTGCTGTGATCTCACATGCAAGCACAACCAGCAGCCATGCCCTGCTGCTGGTCTATGAGGCACGGAGGCTGCTGTGAGCTCACAAGCACAGCCAGCAGCCATGGGCCTGCCACTGCCCTATCAGGCCCTGAGGCTGCTGTGACCTCACAAGCACAGCCAGCAGCCAGGGGCCTGCCACTGCCCTATCAGGCCCTGAGGCTGCTGTGACCTCACAACAACAGTGAGTAGCCATGGGCCTGACACTGGACTATGAGGCACGGAGACTGCTGTGACCTCAGAAGCACAGCTGGAAGCCATGTGCCTGCCATTGGCCTATCAGGCAATGAGACAAATGTCACCTCACAAGTACAGCCAGCAGCCTTAGACCTGCCACTGCCCTATCAAGCTCTGAGGCTGCTGTGACCTCACAAGCACAGCCAGGAGCTGTGGGTCTGCCCTCGCCTATCAGTCACTGGGACTGTTGCGACCTTACAAGCACAGCCAGCAGCCAGGGGCCTGCCACTGGCGTATCAGGCTCTGAGGCTGCTGTGACCTCACAAGCAAGCACAGCCAGCAGTCTTTGGCCTTTCCCTGGCCTGTCAGCCACTGAGAGAAATGAGACCTCACAAGCACAGCGTCCATCCATGGGACTGCCACTGGCCTATGAGGCACTGCGTCTGCTGTGATCTCACATGCACAGCCAGCAGTCATGGGTCTGCTGCTGGCCTATAAGGCACTGGGACTGCTGTGACCTCACAAGAACAGCCAGCAGCCAAGGGCCTGACACTGGCCAATCAGGCACTGTGTCTGCTGTGATCTCATCTGCACAGCCAGCAGTCATGGGTCTGCTGCTGGCCTATCAGGCTCTGAGGCTGTTGCGACCTCACAAGAACAGCCAGCAGCCAAGGGCCTGACACTGCACTATCAGGCACTAATGATGCTGTGACCTCACAAGCACAGCCAGCAGCCTTAGTCCTGCCACTGGCCTAGCCAGCTCTGAGGCTGCTGTGACCTCACAAGCATAGCCAGCAGTCTTTGGCCTTTCCCTGGCCTGTCAGCCACTGAGAGAAATGTGACCTCACAAGCACAGCCAGCAGCCAGGGGCCTGCCACTGGCCAATCAGGCACTGCGTCTGCTGTGATCTCACATGCACAGCCAGCAGTCATGGGTCTGCTGCTGGCCTATAAGGCACTGGGACTGCTGTGACCTCACAAGCACAGCCAGCAGCCTTAGTCCTGCCACTGGCCTAGCCAGCTCTCAGGCTGCTGTGACCTCACAAGCACAGCCTGGAGCTGTGGGTCTGCCACTGGCCTATCAGGCTCTGAGGCTCTTGTGGCCTCAGAAGCATAGCTAGCAGCCACTGGCCTGTCCCTGGCCTATAGGACACTGAGGCTGTTGCAACCTCACGAGTACAGCCAGCAGTCACTGGCCTGCCACTGGCCTATGAAGCACTGAGGGTGCTGTGACCTCACAAGCACAGCCAGCAGCCAGGGGCCTGCCACTGGCCTGTGAAGCAGTGAGGCTGCTGTGACTTCACAAGCACAGCCAGCACCCAGGGGCCTGCCACTGGCCTGTAGGGCACAGAGGTCGATGTGACCTCACAAGCACAGCCAGCAGTCATTGGCCTCCCACTGGCCTGTAGGGCACAGAGGTCGATGTGACCTCACAAGCACAGCCAGCAGTCATTGGCCTCCCACTGGCCTATGAGGCACTGGTACTTCTTCCACCCCACAAGCACAACTTGCAGCCAGGGGCCTCCCACTGCCCTGTGAACCACTGAGACAAATGTGACCTCACAAGCACAGCCAGCAGCTGTGGGCCTGCCACTGACCTGTGAAGCACTGAGGCTGCTGTGACCTCAGAAGCACAGCCAGCAGCCAGGAGCCTCCCTCCAGCCTATGAGGCACTGAGGCTGCTGTGACCTCACAAGCACAGCCAGCAGCCATGGCCCTGCCACTGGCCTTTCAGGCAATGGCACTAGTAAATATCTGCATATATATATATCTCATACACAGACACACATATATATCATACATATATATATATATCAAATATACATCATATATATCATATATGTATATCATATATGCATATCATATATATATCATACATATATATATATAAAATAGTAAATATCTACATCCAAGCTAATCATATTATGCCCTTTTTATGCACAGTAAAAGACTGAAGTAATTTTAAGTTGCTGCTTATCTGACCTGTTTTAAACCTCTACTTTGGGATAAGATGAACTGAGCCAACGAAAGTCCTTTTGCTCTTTTCTGAATATAAAGGGAGCCTAAGACGACTAGACCAGATCTAGACACCTATGTTTCATCAAATACATCCTCCTTATAATAGCTGAAAAAGATGCTTGACAAAGAATGAAAACATGCATATAGGCAAACAGGTTGGAGCAGGAAAAGTTCATGTACCCATCAGGTGGCAACACCAGTCTGGCAATGTCAACCACCACACTTGGATATTCACAGTCAGAAGACGAAATAGCAGTGGTGCAATGATGACCAGATAGCCTGTAATATGTAATGCCAACCATGGGACATAAAACATAGAGGACATTGTGTGGATGTTCTCTCAGGGGATCAAAGAGATGCACAAGATATTCATTAACACAGAAGCCGTAAAAATAAAACAGAGTGAATGATATTGCCTAGGTCCAAAGCCTAATTAATCCATCTTCTTCTTCTATTTTTACAATAAGAAAGGATCTCTGTCTACTCACCATACGATATTTTTCTAAGGTAACCACTTGGTATTTAAAAAAAAAAGATATCCAAGAAAAAAAAAGAATCATTGATATATTCTTGGCAAAAGTGAACAGGAGAAGACATAAAATTTCCATAGGCCATTAACCAGTTAACAGGTGACATGAAAGCAAACACTTTGTTATCCTGCTACGCAGCATCTCTGAAATAAGCAGAAAAGAAGAATCCCTGTATTTACATTTGATTCTAACAAAAAGTTAACTAGGTATATTGATACAGGTTATTAGCTACTAGATGCCATTATAAGTCACACCAAAGATACACAGCTAATTTCCAGGGTAATACAGAAAATGATTAGAAAATAGTTTTGTGTGTAATCAAGACTCTAGTGCCCCTGAGTGACATAGCAGGTTAACTGTTCACAGCAGACTGTGGACAACATTTTTGAATTGAAAGGCTGATGACGTCCTTCCCTTCCTCCATTGCTCTGTCAGAAACATTGGTAAAGACTATGGTAAATATTCAACTTTTAACGTGCGCTTCAGAAATAATGACGGCAGCAAATGTGTTTACAGGACAATGCTGAAGAAGATCAGCTATTTAAAGCATTCCTTTTCCACATACATAGCCACGCTTTCCCCCCTCTCCCATACAGTCACACTAGGAAGATTGAAACAGAAAGGGCAAGAGTGCTCTCTTGATATTAAGGCATAAACCGGGCAGAGGGAAGGGTAAGATCATAACTTTTTGTAATAAATTAAAATGGACCCATTTCCTACCATTCCAGTCCCCACTTTTTATATGCAAATAAGGCAGAAAAGTGGCGATATTCCAAATGTTCTATTTCCTGTCCTACATTGACCTTGCTAGTGTTTTAATTTGGAAAGGATGACCTGGCTGCTCATTTTCCACAGCTCATTGGAGCCATAAATAACGAGGTCAAGACAAAGGACAATGCACTGAGCTAAAGAATCCAGTGCAAGCATCAAAGCAAGACAACACATGGCTGCAATTTATACAATATTTTGAGGCATCATATTCTGAGCATATTATGAATCTCTATTCGTGATAAAGGCTATACCAAGGAAAAAAGATTAAAAGATGAGAGCCGTGGTTATAACAATGTAGAATGGAAGACGAGAGAAATCTGAATCCTAACATTTTTAAGATTACCATTGCGTGGTGCTTCTTTGATGATGTTTCTGAACTTAATGCAATTAATATGTAATTACAGAATACCAACGGGATCAAAAAAATCATTGGCCCATGAAAATACAGGAATTAAAGAAGAAACATAATACTGCCTTTTGATATTCAAAGCTGAATACGTAATGTCATTATGCTAAATAATCCTGCTGAACAGAAGAGGATTTTCGGCTGACAACATCTCCTTGCACTTCTGAATCTTAAAATACAAAACTCTTCCTATTACGATGCATAAGGAAACATTCCTGTGGTACTGTATTCACGCATGGAGTTCTCTGGAATTTCAACAAGGATATGGACCTATGCAAATCACGTGCACACACATAAGCAGTGTTAATCGTCTATATTCTCTTCTTGTTTCTTTAAATAGAAAAACTACCAAGTAGAACTCCAAGTGTGGGATTCATCTCAGACAATTCTCACAGAATTACTGAGGTTGGAAGGGCCCTCAGGAGATCATCTAGTCCAACACCCTTCCCCTCTCCACCACCCAGCTCAGAGCAAGGTCAACTAGAGCAAGTTGCCCAGGATCATGTCCAGTTGGATTTTGAATATCTTGAAGGATGGAGACTGCACTGTATTTGTCTGCTGATGATACAAATAGTCTTGCTAACAAGGCCTACTTTGGCATTGTACCACAAATATGTACATCACCACACACTGAGGAAGTCAGTGGTATGTCACTCGGGGCTCTATCAGAAAGAACAACACCTGTTTAAAGAGCCAGTCCTGGAGACCAGGGGGCAAAAGTTGCTTATAGCTGCCATCATTTAAGGACACTGCAACTAGACAGGCAGACAAAGTGGTGCTGGTAAGAGGAGTGTAAATACAAGATATGTTCTGGGTCTTTCTGGTTGATGACATTCTCTAAAAAACCTTCTACACATGCTGTAATCTAACACCCTCCCATCAGCTATTTATAAACCTAAAGGAACGGCATCTCCCGAGGGTCAAACCTCCCCAGGCGCTGCGGGGGGGGGGGGGGGGGGGCGGGAGTTGGCAGCCTGGCATGCGGGGAGCCGTAGTTTTCACCGCGGCATGCCGGGAGCAGTGGTCTTCCAGCACTGGGCTTCCGGGCCGCCATTTTCATGTGCACGGTATGCTGGGAGGTGTAGTCTTCTCAGACGGGGCTACTGGGTGACCATGCTGCGCCTCTCGAGGTGGCGGGGGCGGGCAGGTCTCTGCCAGCGGCGTTCCCACCAGCCAGCCGCATCGTGCTCTGTGGCAGGCCAGGAGCTGTGGTTCCAGGTGCCGGTGCCTTCTCAGCCCTGCAGCAGTGGCCCGCTGGGTCTGTTCCTTACTGGACGTGTGTCACTCACGCCTGAGTCCCCACAGGTCACGGGGGACAGTGGAATGCCCCTGTTTTTCCCCGGTACAGGGCAGGAAGCATTTTCCATCTCTGGTGGTGTTGCAAGACAATCTTGGAAGCTCAGAAAGAGTGTTCATGCTCTTTAAACTAGGCAGATGAGGAGAACCTCTCTATTTCCTGGGAGGAAATAATTCTTTAATCAAGGCCGTCCTAGAACTGCTAAAGCCTTAAAGAAACTGTAAATCAAGATGCTTTGTTTTCTATGCATACATTGCCAATTTAGCAAAAGAATTCGAGGTATCCCCTAA
The DNA here is from genome assembly GCF_036370855.1 of Dromaius novaehollandiae. Lineage (NCBI taxonomy): Eukaryota > Metazoa > Chordata > Aves > Casuariiformes > Dromaiidae > Dromaius > Dromaius novaehollandiae. The sequence goes on along the minus strand of NW_026991301.1, from coordinate 135,269 downwards.
CTGACCTGTCCTCATTATAATACAAGAAAATCACGCTGATAGGTCAGAAAGACCCACGCCCGGGTGAAGACCCCTCCCCTGAGCATGTGTAGTAGTAAAATGGTGTGTAAGCAATATTACAGTTGTAGGTAAATCACTAACCAACCGGTGTAAAAGGGAAAGTTGCAAACCTTGCAATTTGTTTGTGTAAATGCTACTTGGAAAGCCGGGGGGGGGTGGGGTGGGGGAAATGCGCTTGATTTGTGGGAAACCACCGAGCAGCCAGGCTTGCGCAACTCTGAAATAAATAAGCAAATGTCTCTCCTGAGCGTGTAATTATTGGCTTAGTGCACACGGGGCAACGAATCCGCTTTTTGGACAGCAGTGTGACCGGGCAGGGTTGTCCCCAGGGGCTGGGGCTGTCCCTCTTGGAAATGGGGAGGGCAGGGAGAGAAGGAGGGGTGCTGCGGGCTCCTGGGAGTCGTAGCTTTGCTCAGGATTGGGGCCAGTTAGGCAACTGCTGGGAGGAGCGGCAGTGCTGGGAGGGCACGGTGCGGAGCTGTCCTGCTGTGCAGCACAAGGGAAAGTCGACCAGCACCGTTGCTGTCCGAGGACCCTGGAACAGCCCGAGAGACCCTGGAACAGCCACCCCACGGACACCGTGTCACTGCCTCGCAAGGCCATTGCATTCAGGTACGTTAGACTACATCGGGCAGAAGAAACGTAAGCCAAAGGATCAGGGCAAATAGCTGCTTGTCTAGGTTTGTTACCTAGCGACGCACTGGCAAAGCTTTTCATGAACACTCCTACTTGATCGAGTGCATATTCATTCCGTGAATATTACTGCCAGAACGCGTACGTCACTGATCCTTTAAAGCAAGTCCGTGGCACTGGGGTAGCACGTGTAGTGGAGACTAAATGCAATAATACCTCATTTTGATGTCGTTCTCTTCTGCGAAAGCACTTGGAGCAGATGACAACATTTATCATACTATTTTGTTTATTGAGTGGACCCTGATACTGGGGAGAAGGTGGTACTGCACCGAAAGGGAGCACGCATGCGCATTGCGTTCCGCCGCGCTCACTGCTGCCATCGCGGGTCTGAAAAGCGGCACTGCACACTCATCGGCGTAGCGCATGCGCACTGCGTTCCGTCCCGCTCACCGCTGTCCTCGCGTGTCGACAAGGCAGCACTGCAGCCGCCGCCGGCCACCGCTGCGTACGAAGAACAGTGCAGGCAGCCGGCGCACACGTGTGCGCTGCCGGTCACCGTGTTCACCGCTACTCTCCGCTCTCTCGGGGACGGGTAAGCGAAGGCGCTCGTCCACCCCTGCCTGGTGCTCACGGACTGGGAGCGCTTTTCCCGAGAGGGCTTTTCCTTCCCGGTGCTTCCTGGGGGTGCGGGGACGGGCAGTGCCGTCTCAGAGCTGCTCCGCGACCGGGGCAGCCCCAGCGCCTGCTCGCTGATCCCCGCCGCTCTCTCGGGCACGGGCAGAGCAGCCTCGGGGCGCTCGCTGCTCGGCCTGAGCACCGGGCTGGCGCGGCGGGCTGCGGGTCGCCCGCGGGAGCCGGCCGGCTGCAGCGCCGCGCTACGACCACACGAGGGCGCCATTGCGGTCTCGCCTCCCCCCCTCGCTCCCGCTCCCGCTCGCCCCCGCCCCTCCCGCGCTGTCCGTAGCCAGCGCATGCGCGGCGGCGGGGAGCAAGATGGCGGCGAGCAGGGTGGGTGTTTTCGCTCGGCGGCTGCGGGCGAGGGCCGAGGCCGCCTGGAGTCGAGCACGTGGGGATCCCGGTGAGGCGAGCGTGTGCTTTCGGGTGGCCGCGGGCGTCGGGCTGTGTCCTGCCCGCCGGGGCTGTTGCTTCGTGGAGGCGGCGGGGCGGGGGGTTCGGACCTGGCGCCGCGCCGCGCCGGGTCTGCCGGAGCGCGGCTCTGACTCTGCCTTTTCCGTGTGTCGCCTGTAGGGCCCCAGTTCCTCCCCAGCGCGGGCCAGGGCGTGCGCTCACCGCTGTGGACGCAGCCTGGAGGAGCGGGGCGGGGGGGTGGTGTCTGCGCGGGGGTCTGGATGTGTCCAGCAGCGGCACAGCAGCCTGATGTCTCCTCTCGTCTGGGACGCGGGTTCCTTTGCAGCTTTTCTGGGATGCGGGGCCCTTGGTGAGTTCTCTGCTGCCTTCTCTGGCGTTCTGTGCAAGCTCATAGATCCCTCCTCCTCCCCCCCCGCCACCCTATCTGATGGGGTGGGAGACCAGTGGCTCCTCCCGCCGAGCTGACAGCAACGTGGGGCACCCCTATGTGCTCCCTACACATCTGGGATGGCACCCCTGCCCTGAGGGCCCCGCAGAGTCCCACCCTTCCTGCAACCAGCCCCCCCAAAGCCATTAAACCACCCACAAATCCTGCCCCAACACCCCTACAGGCCCCAAAACATCTCCGAGCCCTGCCTCAACGTTGTCACTGACTCCAGACCTTCCCCTGCACTCTCTCCAAAGCCCCAAACATTCCTAAAACTGCTGCCAGGCCCAGTGCCCGCAGCAGTGAGGCGTTCTAACAAAGATGGGGTGTGATCTGCGTCTCTGCCTTGACTCAGTCCCGCTTTAGAGAAATGGGAGTTTACAGCGCTTCCTGGTGAAGAGTGTTGGCGGGTGGATGCGCTGATGACAAAGAGATTTTTCTCTCTTTTCTTCTGAGCCGCCTCTCAGAAGCCTCTGTACGTACACGATGTGGCTGATCTGGGATAATCGTGCTGTGCACAATGCTTAAGGAGAACATTGCCATGAAATGGCGGGCTAAGGAATAGCCTAAAACACCTAAAAGGCTCGGGAAAAGCCAAAGAGAACACCGTTGGGCTCTGGGAAGCCCCAGTGATGCTACAGAAAACAGCATGGCTTTTAGGCATCTCCTCAGAGCAGCAGCAATGTCTTGCTCCAGCCTATGGGACAATGGGGACTCTTAATTACCTCCTTGAATTACCACAAGTGTTGCGAAAGCAGAAGGGACTAGGGAGCACGCAGAGCAGGTTGTGGACTATATGTCAAGTTTAAACAAGCAACAAGCCCCTCTGCAAATAGGAACAGGTTTAGCCCTAAGTAATAGATGAAGGTAGCTGTGAGTAACGTGAAGCGAAGCGGTTATGTCAATCACCCCAAAAGCCTCAGAGAAGTGGTCCAAACACTGCCCCCAAAGTCTTCATTGCACCCTAGAGGCCTCTGTTTGATGTCTAGTCCCCTTAGGACTGCTCCAATCCCCTCAGAACCTCTCCATTGGACTTCATTGTGCACCAGGGGCTCAGTTGAGCGTGTAGAGTCCTTAGGACCCCTCTCGTACCCTCAGAACCCCTCCTGAGGCCTTTGTAGTGCTCCCAGAGCCCTTTTTTGGTCCACTGGCTCTCGTAGGACTTCTCTAATTCCTTCAATATCCCTCTTTTGGCCTTCATTGTGCAGGAGCCCTCCGTTGTCCTTCTAGCTCTCCAAGCACCTCTCTAGTCCCACCAGGACCCCTCCTTTTGCCTTCGTTGTTCCATATAGCATTTTTTTTCTTCCTTCTAGTCCCTTTACAACCCCCCGGTCTACTCTAGGTGCCTCTTTTGGCCAAAATTGTGCCCTGCAGCCCTCTTTTGGCCCTCTAGAACCAAGAGGACCCCTCTAGTCACCTCTGAATCCCTCTGGAGGCCTTTGTTGTGCCCCAGGGCTGTCTTCTGGCTCTCCTGACGACCCCTTTGGATCCCTCAAATTCCACCTAAGAACCTTTCTGGAGGCTGTCCTTGTTCCCCAGAGTCTTTTTTGGCCTTGTAGACCTGTTAGCACCCCTCCAGTGCACTCTCAAACACTCTCTTGGCCAAAATTGGGCCCCAGAGCTCTTTGGGCTCTCCAGACCCTAGCGAATCTCTCTCGTCCTCTCAGACCACCTCCTGAGCTCATCCCTGCTCCCCAATTGATATTTTTTCAGCCAGGTAGACCACTTAGGACTCCTCTAGTGCACTTTGGACTACTCTTTCAGTCTCCCTTCTGTCCCAGAGCTGTCTTCTGGCCCTCCGGCCCCTTTAGCACCCCGCTAGTCCCTTCAGAATCCCTCCAGAGGCCTTTGTGGTGCTCCAGAGCCCTCATTTGGCCCTCCAGCCTTCTCAGCAGCCCTCTCGTCTGCTCTGCACTCCTTTTTTTGGCCAAAATGGGGCCCCAGAGGCTTTTTCTTTGTTCATTGGTTCCCTCAGGAAACCCCTAGTGTGCTCTCGACCCCTCTTTTGGCCAAGATTGGGACCGGAGTCTTCTGTGGGCACTCTAGACCCCTGAGGACCCCTCTAGTGTACTCTGGACCACTCTTTTGGCCACAATTGGGCCCCAGAGCTGTCTTCTGGCCCTCCAGCCCCCTTAGGGAACATCTAGTCTCCTCAGAACTCTTCCAGTTTTCTTCCTGGTTCACCAGAGTCATTTTTTGGCCATGTAGACCCTTTAGCAGCCCTCTAAGTGTGCTGTGGACTACTCTTTCAGCCTTTTTTATGCCCCAGAGCTGTGTTTTGGATGTCTAGACCCCTTTAGGACCCTGGTAGAGCCCTCAGAGTCCCTCCGGAGCCCTTCTTCATGCCCTGGAGCCCTCTTTTGGCCCTTTAGCAGCCCTCTATTCTGCTTTGGCTTCATTTTTTGACCTTTTATTTCCCCCCCACAGACCACTCCTGGCCCTCTAGAACCCTTAGCACCCTTCTAGAGGCCTTTGCCATGCTCCAAAGCTGTCTTTTGGGTCTCAAGTTCCCTTAGGACCCCTCTAGTGTGCTCAGAACCCCTCTGGAGGCCTTTGTGTCCCGGAGCCCTCTTTTGGCCATCCACATCCCATAGGAGCCCTCCTGTCCACTCAGAGCACCTCCTGAGGTCGGTCATGTTACCCAGTTTTGATTTTTTTTTTCCCCTGTGCCATTTAGTCCCCTTAGGAGCCCTCTAGTCTGCTCAGAACCTCTCCTGGGGTGCTTGTTGTGCCCCAGAGCTGTCCTCTGGCTCCACAGCCCCCTTTGGAACCCTCTAGTCTCCTCAGAAGCCCTCCAGATTTCTTCCTTGTTCCCCAAAGTCATTCCTTGGCCATGCAGGCCCCTCAGCACCCCTCTAGTGCACTCTGGACCACTCTTTGGGCTTTCCTTGTTCCCTAGAGCTGTCTTTTGGCTCTCTAGCTCCTTTAGAACTTCTGCAGTGTTCTCAGAACTCTTCCTGAGCCCTGTCTTATGCCCTGGAGTGCTCTGTTCATCGTTCAGCTGCCTGAGTACCCCTCTTTTCCTCTGAACCCCTTCAGAGGCTTTGCTTGTTCTCTTCTGGCTTCTTTTAGTTGCTCTCTAGTCTCCGTAAGAGATGTCTAATCTGCTCTGGGTTCCTCTTTAGAGCTTTGTTGTGCTGCATAGACCTCTGCTGGTCCTGTAGAGCCCTGAGGAACCCCTTTATTTCACTCTGGACTACTCTGTCAGCCTTCCTTGTTGTGCCCCCAGAGCCCTGCGTAGGTTCTCCAGCCCTCTTAGCATCCCTCTTCCCTCCTTGTGCCAGTCCTCCACTTAGAAATACAGAGCTAGTACTCCCCTGGGGAACTACCCATTCCACCTACTGACCCCTTTTTCTGAGCACTCTAGGTACTATACAGGAAGTACCCCTCTTCAGAAGTACTCACATTACAGAAGCAGCCTTGTTCCAGGAGTTTATTTTGATATCTTGGTTTGCCCTAGAGGAAATGCTGTCCTGCTACAACAGCTGTATTATATGCAGGTCTGAACCAATTAGAGCACTGTGGTGTAGTGTTCCCTTAACAGGTTATGTTGAATCTTGTAGCTTTCTTTCTAAGCATAAGCAGAACTGATTTTTAGTTTTTAGTGCAAAGGCTAGTGCTAGTTTGGGTAAAAAAGCTTAATAACATACCTCCTGATATTATGGGTTCAGTATATAAGGTTTCAGTAATAAAGAAGATGGTCTGTTTTATCAAAGAGGTCCGTCTGTCCTTTCTGTGCTCTCCCATCCAGATACTGAGTGGAAGCAAAAGGCTTGCTTCTGCTTAGCCCTATGTATTTATGGCTGCCAGTGGTTTGCCCCTCCCCTTCCAAGGGCTTGTGGGTAGGGCAGTGGGTGAGGCTAGGGTTACATAAACCCAGGGTGTTCACACAGTCTCTGCTCTCTTTGGGGATAGTGCTCTGGAACTGCCTTGGGAAATAACAGCATTTGTGGAAGTGAAACTATCCAGAAAGACTTATTGCTGCATTTAGAGAAGCAAGGGCCATTCCTTAATGTTAGAGCAATGAGATGGCTGAAGGTGGAGTTGTGAGCATGCCAGAAAATTGCTTATAGCAGGCAGTTTTGGTTTTGTGTTGGTATCTTGGTGTGGGGTGTTCAGGGGTGGACGAGGGTTTCTGAGTGTGCAGTTGTATCCTCTGTTAATTGTCCGTATTGTTTTCTGGTGTTTGTGTGTTTACTGTGGAAGGGGCCTAACTTCCTCACTGGGCTCTTTGAACATGCTGATGCTTGAGGCATTGCTTGTGCCTCTGCTGGACTGCAGACAAGAGAAGAGAGCAGGGGTCCTGGGAAAACATTTCCTTCTACACTTACACCCTAGGTGGTGGTTGTGTGTTTTATCTCCAGTAAGGTGGATCTGTGTGAGGTATTGCTCTCATCAGCTAGTCTGGTTTCTGGCTCGCTGGATGTTTTGCTGCTCCTCAGAAATACTGTCAGCCCTGTTCAGGGAGAAACTGTGTGGGGTTTTTCTGTAGTATGCAGACTTGTAGAAGAGTCCAGATTTTGTATGAAGAGGGAAGGAAGCCTTCTCCCTTCCTGTAACTGCAGTAGGATGAGAAAGGAAGTCACCTCGTCGGAAAGCAAAGCGGACTGTGAGTAAGCCCATGTGCCTGAAGAGCTCAAAAACCAACCTCCCCTCAGCTAATGAACTCACCTCTCTTCTTGCCTAAGCCTCAGTGCTGAGAGAGAAGAAACGGTTGTACTTCTCGGAACCACCAGGAACCAATTTGCAGTCTTGCCTGGCAGCTCCTTTCTTATATCCATGCCTGTGAACCTAGTGCCACCTGCCGTTCTGTGGCTCTGCTTCTGACCCCTACCCTGGCTTCTGGGGCTGCCTACTTTGCTTCTTCAGGTACTATGTCGGCCCTTTGCAGGCATGGCTGAGGATTTCAGGTGAGGTAGAATGGGTGATCAGAATGGTGTTTCAGTTGTTGTAGGGCTGGTCAGCGCTACCTGGCAGCATAGTAACTTTGTCTTGGTTTTCCAGGTGCCATGGGTGTCCCCACAGCAATGATGTTGGAGTCTGGAGTTGGTGCGGCACAGGTGAGCACAACATCAGTGGCGCTTTGGTGGAGGGTGCTCTTCAGCTGGAGCTGGCTGGCATGGGGGTGATCTCCCGTGCTCTGGTTTGGCAGGCAATGAAGGCGAATGTGGTGACCGAAGGAAGATCAGAGAGGATGTGGCTGCCATTGAGGATGCCTCTTGAGGACCAATGGTGTGACGCACAGCACTGCAAAAGCTAAGGTGAGGAGCAAAGTGTCGATGTGTCTTGGGTGTGTGTGCTGACATACAGTGTAGTATGGAGAACTCTTCTGGATGAGTGCTGTGTGTGAGGCAGAGGCAGTGGGGTGTGCATGGCAGAAAGTGAGGGTGTGGTAGGCAGAGCAGCTCCAGCCTGTGTCTGTGTTGTTGAGTAGTTTATGGGGTGTGTGTTGTAGCTGTGGTATCTTTTGCTCAGGTCTTGATGTCGCTCTTGTTTGCGCTCAAGGAGCGTGGCCCATGCTCTGCAGCGCTAGCGCGGCAGGCATCCATTGTCTTTTGCCTGGCCCGACTCATCAGCATTGTGCTAATGGATAGCACCTTGTTCTGTGCAGGCAGCTAAAAGGGGTGGCGTGTCACTCTGGTTTTGCATCGTGGCCATTTGCAGCCATCATTGAGGCCTCCTTGGCCGTTCCTCTTCTGAGGCCGCTCTTGTTTTGCACCTTCCTGGCATCCTTTCAGGATTTTCTTCCCTGCATCGTCAGAGCCTCAGGTCTTCCTTGCTGGCTTCTTCTGCATCACTCTTCCCAGCTTTGCTGGCCCCTTTCCATCACAGGCAGTAGCGTCTGACTCTTCCGTGGGCTCATCCGGAGCATCAGAGCTGTGTGGTTGTGGCATTGTAGGGCTTTTTGGCTGGCAGCATCTTATGCATGGGAATAGTTCTTTTTGCATAGGGCTTTCCTTCATGTTTGTGTCTGTGTGTCTGTTTGGGGCTGGAGCTGCCTTGCCTGTGGGTGTTAGGAATGATAGTGCGTGGAGTGTGTCAGTGATGGGCTGGGACAGTGATTGGTCAGCATCTGTGTGTTCCATTTTACATTGCTTTTTTGCAGATGCGGATTAGTGTTTGGATCTCTTGAGGGAGATGGAGGAAGGAAGGGGAATGCCGTAAGAAGGTGAGCTAGAGATTCCTTGTTGGAAGGAGTGTTGTGGTCAGTGGTTCCCTGGTTAATTTTTGCTTTGTGCTTGTAGGTGTGGAGCCTTGTGGAGAGCAAGTTGCTTGCGTCCGGGAGGAGCAGGGCAAGGTGAGTGTTGGTCTGAGAGAGGACGCAGAGCCCAGTGTAGGGCTGTTGTCTCGTTGGCGCTGTTCTGGTTTTACAGGTGCCTGGTGGGCCTTGGCGTGGCGGCCAATGGCCCAGCAGTCAAGATGGGTGAGCAGAGCAGGCAAAGGTGTTGTAGTGAGGTACTGTTGTGGTGGGGTGTGGTTTTGGCATCACCTCAAGGTGTGGTTGTCTCAGGTTTTGCAGGAAGTTGTGAAGAGGAGAAGTAGAGTGCTGAGAAGAGCCCGAGCAGGTAAGAGGGGGAGCTTGTTGGGTCAGAATCTGATGGCGTGGTAGGGTGATGCCGGGTTGCCTCTTGGTGATGTCTTTTGCTGTGCTTTTTCAGGTATGGTGTGGGCCTTTCCCAAGCGTGGCTGAGGATTTCAGGTGAGCGGATTGGTGTTGGGCATTGTAGGGCTGGTGAGCGCTGCCTGCCAGAAGAGTGGCTTCATTATTTTGTTTTTTCCAGGTGCCATGGGCTTCCCCCCAGCCAGGATGCTGGTGTTTGGAATTGGCGCAGTTCAGGTGAGCGGAGCACCCATGGTGCTTTGGTGGAGAGTGCTCTTGCAGGTGAGGCTGGAGCCAACTGGCACGGGGGTGACTACTTGTGCTCTGGTGTGGCAGGTGAAGGCAAATGTGGCAAGCAAAGGAAGATCGGAGAGGATGAGTCTGCCATTGAGGATGGCTCTTGAGGACCGATGGTGATGCAGAGCACCGGAAGAGCTAAGTTGATGGGCAAAGGGTGTTGGGGTGTCTTGACTGTGTGTGTGTGTGCATGTGCGCGCGCGCGCAGGTGTGTGCTGACGTTCAGTGTAGAGTGGAGGGTGGTTCGGGATGTGTGTGTGCATGAGGCAGTGGGGTGTGCATGGCAGAAAGTGAGGATGTGCTAGGCAGAGCGGCTCCAGCCTGTGTCTGTGTTGTTGTGCAGTCTGTGGTGTGTGTTGTAGCTGTACTCTCTTTTGCTCAGGTCTTGATGTTGCTCTTGCTCGTTGTGCTCAAGGAGCACAGCCCGTGCTCTGCAGCACTAGCATGGCAGGCATCCACTGTCTTTTTGCCTGGCCTGACTCGTCAGCATTGCTCCAATGGATTGTGTCTTGTTCTGTGCAGGCAGCTAAAAGGGGGTGGTCTGTTGCTCTGACTCCACATCGTGGCCGTTTGCAGTCAGTCATCTTTGCAGCCATCATCGAGGCCTCACTGGCCACACCTCTTCTGAGCCCGCTCTTGTTGTGTGTCTTCCTGGCGCCCTTTCAGGGTTTTCTCCCCAGTGTTGTCACAGCCTCAGGTCTTTCTTGCTGGCCTCTTCTGCATTGCTTTTCCCAGCTTTGCTGGCCCTTTTCCGTCACGGGTGGTGGCATCTGACTCTTTCATGGGCTCGTCCAGGGCATCAGAGCTGCACGGTTGTGGCGTCATAGGTCTTTCTGGCTGGCAGTGTCTTCTGTGCTGCCATTTTTTGTGTGTGTTTGGGGGGGGGGGGGGAAGTTGGGGGGTGTGTAGTAATGGCAGTCACCAGAGCAGAATAATGTATCTATGAAACTTCTTGTGGGGGTTTCAGTAAGAAGTAAAAGTATTCTTTTCTTTAAACTCTTTTTTGATTGAGTGGCCATTTGGGGGGATTCTTATTTAAGCCAGTACAGTGTTACCTTTAAAAAAGGATGGAAGGAGATGGTTCTGTTAGTAGGGGTGATGAATGGCTGGGGTGGGAGTGAGTGGGCAGTTGTTTGGTTGTTGGGTGGGGTTGTTAGTGTGTCTAACCTTGTATGCATGTTCTTTTCTTTTTTCAGGTTCTAGTTAGAATTTCTTAGATTTTTTTTTAAAAAAACAAACCAGACAAAAAACCAAAAAAACCCAACCAACCAAAGACCCACACAGCTGGGGTTCTGCTCCCAGCTGGGTTTCTTTTCCCCCCTGAGTCCCCAGTGCTCTGCGAGGTGGTGATCAATCATTGTCTGCGTGGGTGTGGAGCTTCGGCTCGGAGCTGGGTGTTTTCTAGGCAGGGCGGTTTTTGGAGGCGCTTGGTCACCCTGTTACTGGGAGCTGTCCAAAAACCTGGAGGTGCACTTGCCTGTTTCTGCAGGAATGTAGAGTATGTGCTGGCTGATGTATTGGTGAGATTAGAGATGGATGCTGAAGAGTATGTGCAGGTGATGTAGAGTGTGGGCTTGTTTGTTACGTTTTGTGTGTTGTGAGGATAGAAGCCCAAGAGTTGCTGATGATGCAACGACGAGTGTTCTGCTCTGCTCTCTGCTCTGTGCGCTGTGGTCTGTAATCTCTGTGGTCTGCACTTTGTGCTTTGCTCTTTCTGCTCTCCGCTGTGCTCTTTGCTTTTCTTCTTTGCTCTTTAATCTGTGCTTTGCTCTCTGTTTTCTTCTGTCTTCTTTTTCTCTAGCATACCAGCTGGGAGTAAATAATTATTACTCTACAATTAAAATAAAAAAAATTATTTACTCCCAGATAGTATCCTACTCTTGCTAATGAATTCATTAAATATGCAAATTAAGCCTTCCCATACTTATTTCTTTTTAGACACATATACAAATAATAAAATGTGTATGCACTGTATATATACATACATACAGTCATACACATATACACCTTAGGCTTAGAGAGCTACCCTTAGCAGGTTACATAGCCAGTTTAGGGGTGACAGGGCAAGGAGTAAGGGTGACTACAAGTTCAAGGTAGCAGGTCAGAGGTTGGGGTTACGCTCAGAGCCATCAAGGCAGAGTAGGAGGGTTAGGGTTAGAGCCATTTAGGGTTGGGGTTGGGTTTGGGGTTAGGGTTGGGATTAAGAGTTGTTAGGGGTTGGAGTTAGGGTTTTAGGGTTAGGGGGTTTAGAGGGTTGGAGTCAGGGCCATTAAGGGTTTAGGGTTAGAGGGTTAGGGTCTGCCATTTAGGGTTGTGGTTAGGGCTGGTTGGGCTTAGGTTAGGGCCAGTTGGGGGAGGGGGATTGGGGTGGGGTTGGGGGTTAGTTAGTAGGCAAAAAATGTATTGGTAACTGCAATACAGAAAGAAGCACTAGTGTTTCAGAGTGCTGTTGTTGCCTTTTAAATAAGCTATCTCATCTTTCTGGGCTTTCTTATCTGACCTGAAAAATAGGAACAGTACTCCCTTGTATCACAGGTCATTTCAATGTGTAATTAAAGAAGTCTAGTCAGAAGCTATGATGAAAATGCCCCATACTTGTGACTACTGAGAAAATAAATTGTGTGTTGCCAGTTTCCCATTACTTCTAGGGGTTGAATCAGTTTCTTGTTGGGAGATAACACGAGTGTGCTACCAGCATGCCTGAGAGGAATCACTATGAGGCCATTGAGGTTTATCCTCTCTGGACTAACAAAGCCAAGAGGTGAAGGTGACTTGCTTTTTTTTAAGCACATTAATAGGGAATCTTGGAATGATCACGCAGATCAAGTTTGATCCCCCGGCTTCATACACAGCGTACCTTTTCCTCGGTAGCTTGGCTTTTGTGGCTTTCTGTTACTGCTCAGCTATCTCCCCAAGGTTGCTGGTGAACTCTTCAGCAGTGAGGAGAGCCATTTCAATCAGTGCCTGTGTGGCACAGCTATTCACTTTTCTCCTCGGGGCTCGTGCTAAGTGTCTCCTGCTGGCAGTAATGGCATATGACTGCGTGTGGCTGTCTGTAACCTTCTACTTTATGCAACTGTCATGTCCTCAAAAGCCTATACACAGATGGTAATCATCTCCTATTTCATTGGCTTTGTGCATGCACTTGCACAAACTATCTCCACCTTCGCACCCTCTTTCTGTGACTCCAGTTTTGTCAGTCATTACTTCAGTGACTTTCCCCCTATGATCCAGCTTTCATGCTCTGACACCTATAGCAACGAGATGGTACTTCATATTTTTGGTACATTTCATGGCATCTTCGCATCTCTGGCAATTCTAATCTCCTGTATCTATCTCATCTCCACCATCTTGAGGATCCACTCCTCCAAGGGCAGATGCAAAGCCTTCTCCACCTGTGCTTCCCATCTGAGAGCTGTCTTGTTGTTTTATGGGACTACCGTTTTTATGTATGTTAGGCCAATGTCCAGCTACTCATTGGACTGAGATAAATGGGCCTCTCTGTTCTATTCAGTGGAGACTGCGGTGCTGAATCCTATAATCTACAGCCTAAGGAATAAGGAGGTGAAGGATGCTCTGAGGAGAGTTTTAGGTCATAGTAGAGAAAATTCAGAAGAATTGTTAGAAAGAGAACTTTGGGGAAAATTTATCAAAACCTTGATACGAAGAGTAGGACTTCCAAGGAAGACTTGATCAGCTTCTAAGGGTGAGATTTGGAAAGGTACTTAACTGTTAGAAGTGATTTTAGGTTGACTTTTAACTGGTTGTATCTTCAATTTTTATCTTGAAAGATTGTGTTCCTCTGCTACTGAAACCTGGAGGAATCCTTGCTTTCAACTTCCAAGTTCCAAGCACAAACAGGACTCCTGGCTGAGGAGCGTGTGGCACAGCATTTCAGTTCTCTGTTCTATTAGGAACGTTCGCCCTTATAGGAAAACCACCAGTCCATGGAGACGAGAAAAAGCTTTCAAAGATATTCAAGAGGAGAAAAGAAATGTGATTTGAATTTTATGGCCATTTCTGCTACGTCTTCAGTAAATGAAAGGAGTAGCCTCTTCCAGTGTAACACGAAGAACCTGAAGTTCTGGAAAGGAAGTCTTAGAGAACGGACACCTGTGTTTTCACCCCTCCCCCCCCCCCCCCCCAAACACTAGGGAAAGTAACTCTCCCTCTTCTGTCAAATCTCTCTCTTCCGTCAGTCATGACTGCCACCTTTTTTCCTATTCTGCCTGGAAACATGAAAAAATCACAGAAATTCAAGAAAGGTTTACTTCTAATTTTGCTACTATTGTAAAGTAACAGGAACTTATTCCTGCTTTTCACCTCTACGTATCATCAGTTAACTTGAGGCAACTGAGTGAACTGGTAGTTATTTTAAGGACATTGGACATAATTTGAAATTTAATCAAGCTGAAGTGTTCTTTCACTCCAAAAAAAGAATACTGAAATAAGATTGTGACTTACCAACTACACATCTGTCGTCAATGTGGCTTTGAGAATAAATGCCAAATCACTTCTGGCAGTTGAGAAAGTTGGGAAAGGCTTTGGCATCCTTTTATCGATTCAACTAAGCTAGCTCTAGGGATAGGTGTTCTATCACTAATAGATGTTCCATCCCTTCTGGCTGAGTTTATGAATATTGTCCCTCAGTTGGCAGAAGGAGTTTAGATCTTTATTGAGCTGAAAGTGATGGAATGAATCTCAGACAGGTGAGAGGTCCCTGCTTCTGCATGAATGAGGCTTACAGTCAAAGTGGGATGGAAAGAGGTCTTGCAGATTCCCTTTGCATTCCACTGCATGACTGCTAGGGCTTTTATTTCCCCGACTTCCTCTCCTTAAAGCTGTGCATAGAGATAGCAAAGCTTGTGTCCCTATGATCATCTATGGCACACTAAAGAAGGATTTTACAAGTCTCTCTTTGTCAAACTGCTGCCAGCATATTTTACACTGAGAGGTAACGTGACTGAGAAACATAATTGTTTTTGCCCAAAGACACATGGCTAAGGAGAAAACTTATCTTCAGTATGTTATAGTCTGAATTTTGATCAAGTAGTGATGATTAAAGGTCATTGCTATCTCAGAAGCCATTTATCTCAAGAATGCTAAAATTAGAATATGCACAGGGTAGTAAAAACATTTGGACTATGTGCACTATTATCCCACTGGCCTGACAGTCCTAAAAAGTAGGAAAAAGAATGTGACAGTGTAACCTTTTGGTCCTGCTATTTGTCATCCTTCTGTTGCTGCAGAGGCTGAAGCTCAAGGTTTATCTCTTGTTTCTGATTATTAAGTTTCATCAGATATGTGAAGTTCACAGTTTTTATACTTATCAATGTTGCACTGTCCTTATCTTGAACAGAGATGTGAGGTTTTTTTTAAGCCAGATTTCTGAGTTGTCCAAAACTGTCTTTTTCAGTGGACTGCCAGCTCAAAGGAAGGAAATAGCTTGAAAAGAAATCATAGACATCATTTGGTCATCAAAGAGCTTACCTCCACAGCAGTGAGTCACATCTGCACACCTTCTCTCTCTGTGCTGATGTTTAAGATATTCAAAGCCATCTAGAGCTAAGCCTCAGCAGAACTGGCAGCATGTTTCAATCAAGAATCAAAATCTCAAACCTAAATATGCTTTCTGACAAATATCATCAAAAAGAACAGATTTTCATAAGCCCTGCATTCATCTATCCCTTAGTCTCCACCTAGAGAAACCCAGACAAAATTAGGGAATTTAAAATGTTAAAGATCTGATGTCTCTTCAAAGCTACAGTTTGCTTTTCTAAGAAAGCCTTATGATCCACCATCTAGAATCCTGTTCTTCTTCTTTCCTTCCCAAAAATTTCAGTTCCAGTAGGAGATTTGGGAAAATTCCTGCCGAATGACTTGTCATGACAGCAATGCTAAAGTCAGTCAATGTGTGGTAGAACAGCATTGCCTAGAGTCAGGAGGTCCTAGGGGCATTTGGGGTTTCCCTGTTGCAAGCAGGTGAGGAAAACTCAATGAATCAAGAACAGTACTATTAAGAATTTTAGGAAAATTGTCAGTGTTCAGCTGGGACTTAGGTTATATTCCAGTATGGAGAGAGATTCAATCCCCGTATTTCTACTGGGATACCTAGTCCTTAGGTTTTTGTAGTGTAAAGCACTGGAGGACCGGCCAAAGTATGAAACTTCATCCAGTCTTTAAACAAAGCTGTGAAAAATATCCCGATAATTAAACTGGATTGTGGCTGCAACATTGATTGGCATGCAGTCATGCTTGGATTGCTGCTCTGATAAATTATAAAGCTCAGCTATGCCATAAGGTCAAGGCCTTGGAAAGGTGGTAGCAGTGTAGTTATAGCTCCGTATGGGCTACAAAGTCCATTAACAGGGCAGAGTAGCCCTGATTTCAGCTTTGCTGAAATATGAACATAATGGTTAGGCTGCAGCTGTGCCAACTTGGTAAGACCTGGCCTAGCTCCATGGACCTGCCACCATCCTGACCTTTGTGACTGCAACCTGTAAACATACAAATAACAAATCCAGATCCTGGCAGAAGAAAGTAAGAGAGTTTTCTCTCTTTAATGAAGTGGTGGCAAGCACTTAATGGCAACAGCAGCAGGAAAACTCAGCTTTTCATCTTTCCGGAGAGGAGGAGATACCACCAGATCATCCAGGTTTGGCTGAGAAAGGATTTCTCATTTGCTCGCATCCCTGTTGTGAAGGAAAATTGGCCATTTTCCGCTCAAGAATAAGTTGGGACGATTCACCAAATAAAATACTTTCCCTTTAGAGGGTGAAAAATCTCATGCTGAAAGGGAAGGAATCATGAACAAAAAGGGAATCAGTCATCACTGTAAAGGTTCTGCCATTTTCACCTCCCGTTAAAAATTATTGTTATTCTATTGGAGGTTACCAGTAACCTGGCTGATGCGCTCAAAGCTGAGTTCTTCTCATATGGGTGACTGAACTGAGGTTTCAGTTCTTGCTGAGGTCTGTTTCTAGCATAGGCTTCAAGGTATTGCATATGTACAAAACTATTCTCTCACTGACCTGTTTCATCTAGAAAGATAAGAGTAGGTACCATAGATATCAAGCCAGTTTATTCCCCCCTTGAGCCAGATCTTCAGAAGTACTTGCCCATTTCAAGAAACAGACAACAGGATTAAAAACAGCCTATAATGGTTAGGTACACAAGGAAAATGCTTACCCTGCTTAGATACACAAAAGACCAGACTGCTTTTAGACACTGAGTTATCTTTGAATAGTTGGCTGTTGTTTATCTCCAACCTACCAAACATTTTCTGCCCTATAACACAGCAACTAGCCATGGACTACTTGGGAAACTGAAGAAGGAAATTTCTGTCTCCTGCCCCAACGAGAGTGATCAAAAACTGGATTAGGTGCAAATTTGTAGACTCTCCATCTGTGCTGATACTTAAAATTCAGCTGGATAGGGCCTGAGCAATCTGATCTGCCTGAACCTGCTTTGAGGCGGAGGTTGGACTGGATGACCTCCAGAAATCCTTCCCAACTTAAATTATTCTATGCTTCTATCTGCAGATTGAAAATGATCTTTTTATCTCTTAAATGAGGAAATAGGCCTACCTTCCTTGCATGAAGGTGCGAGATATTTTGTGCACTATCGATCCCAGAAATAAACTCTTATTTTGAAAGCTTCAAACATTTAATGCACCTTCATAATACTGAATAGCTTCCTTCTTCACTCCAAAGATATCTTACTGAAAACAAATCAGAAGATTTATCTAAATAGAAAAACTTCAGGACTTCAGACTTGCAATAGAGCCCCTCCCTGCTCCACCTCCCCAGATAAATGTCATTTGCTTAGATGTTCACAGAACTACGCAATTCAGTACTGCCTTTGGAGCAACATCTCATTCTTTTCCCAGTATGCTGCAGCTGGCCTGGAGCCTGTGAAACATATGAATGAAGACCCTTCCCCTGATTCTGGCATGAGTTTAAGGACATCTCTATCTGCCAGAAAAACTAGCTTATTTGTGCTACTTAGAGGGCTTAGAGGTTGTTTGACAAACTGTTGGCCTTCAGAGCAGAGAGCTGAATTGGGTTACTCAGCTGAAGAGTGATCTGCTCTGACCGTCCCTAGCAGGGAAAGTCATCAGTGGAGCTTAGACAGCAGAGATGTCACAGGCAACGCAGCCTTAGTTAGACTGTGCTTACGGTGGCTGCTCGTGTCGTGGAGCAGGGGCAGCTCCTGGGACAATGCCCATACAGTGCCATGTGTAAGATGATGAGTGAGGGAAGCTAGTCTGTTTGGGCTACGCCATGAAGTCTGCAATGTATCTGCATTGGACTGAGTCCTGTTCTAGCCTGGATTAGACTGACAATGTAATGGATTTCTGAATTGTCATCTAGACTATGTGAGAGCCGTGGTGTTCAGTGGATAGCTGGGTTAAGACTGGATGAACAGCTATTACTCGTCTGGGTTATTTATCTTTCTTTCATTTAGTCTTCTCTCACAATTTAGTCAGAAATATCTGAAACTTCCAGGGTGTTACAGGAAGCATGAAAATGTTTGCTTTCAGAAAATTTGTGCTTCTAGATCCTGCCAGAGTTGCTCTGGAAACTGACTGGTTATTTTTTAATAACACCTGTCAGTCTCAATGATAAATCTAGGGATATGGAATAATGGAACATATTCCTTCCTCATACACTACATTTACACATTAAGGGGTCTGAGTGGTTCAGGATGTGAAGAATGTGTTGCTATGAGCGATGAACCCCAGCGAGAGGGAGTGTAGCCTTTTATGGGATCTTTACTCGAGGGGGCTAACATGTTCAGCTGGCAGAGTCAGAGTTAGATATCTGTCCATAGTCTAAGCAGCTCATAGTAAGACGTCACACAATGCGCCTTTGCTTTAAATGACCTCCTTCCTCTTTTCTTCCTCTTCCTCTTCTCCTATTAGGAATGAAATGCTGGCTGGCTTCAAAAGCATTGCTTTGCACTTGCAGATCCGAGCCCTTCCCTCAGAGCAGCTCGGAGAGGCAAGGTCAAAGTGGAGTACCATTTGGATACTTGGGTCCCCAAGAGGGGAAAAGACAACCCGCACCACCGTGAACATGCCAGCGCAAACTGCACAACAGGTACGGTGACAGCAGCATGCCCGTTTTTCTGAGTAGGCTTATTCTGCCTGGGAAGGAGGTGTGAGCCGTGCCGGCGGAAGCACAGCCCCCGCCCCCGCCGTGAGCAGGGCTGGGCAGTGGCCGCAGGCTGCGGATGGTGCCCGTCGGGTCCCTGGCGCCAGGTGAGCCCTGTCTCTGCAACGGCCCCGGGTCCTAAAGGGGGGCAGGGCCACGCCACCCCGGTACCTGCCCGTCACAGACACGCTGCGATCCGATTGGCTGCGCCGCATCAGGACCGGCCCACTCGGCTGCTACGAGCCTCCTCATTGGCCGAGCTGCCTGCCGTCACAATGGCCCGCAGAGCTGGGGTCACTCTGCGGCAGAGAGGGCGGCGGCGCAGCAGCTCCTCGCGTGCTCTCTGCCCGGGTGCTCGCGGTCGCGCTGGCGGAAGCGAGCGTGGGCTCAGCGAGCCTTCTGGATAACTGGGCTCGTTCCTTTTCCAACTGGAATTGCGTGTGACAGAAATGAAGTCATGCTCTGCAAGTTGCAGTCAGGCCCCACCTGCAGGAGCTGGCCTAGAAAGGAGCTACTCCTGTGAGTAAAGACTTCAAGAGTAAAGGTGAATTTTGTGACTCCCCAAAGGCGCTGGCAGTGGCTAAGGAAAAAGGCCAGCATAATTGGACTATCAGCTGAGCGCCTGGGGATGGAAGGGACTCGGCAACAGTTCCTGAAGGCCGAGTAGTCGTGGTTGCCCATGAGAAAAAGTCAAACAGATGAGTAAACTCTTCTTCCCCAACTGTGCGCTGACCAGCCAACGTGAGTGGCAGCCTTCCTGGGCTGTCTCTACTACGTGCTTGTGTTCTGCAGGGCAGCTGGTTCTTGTGGGGGCTGCTCTCCAGAACGCTGCCTTTGAAACCTCCGTTCCTAAAACAAAGGCCGGCAGTCTCTCTTAGAATCTAATTTCCTTGCAGGCGTTACTGACGGAATTGCTCCGCCACAAAGGATGCATTTCCCACCCGAGAAGATTTCTGTGGCTTGGCGGCAAAGGCAAAGCGTTGGAGCTGGACTCCGCAACCTGGGCAATACGTGTTTCCTCAACTCTGTTCTACAGTGTTTGACCTACACGCCCCCTCTGGCCAATTACCTGCTTTCTGGGGAACACAGCCAGTCGTGTGAGTACTTGTGAACACGTTCCTTGCAAGCTGCTGGACAGCTCTGCAGGTGAAAGGACAGCAGTGACTCTGTGAAGCAGACTCTGGGTTTTCCTAGTGTCCCTGCAGGGGCTCCCTTTTAAGAGCGCATGCACGGCAGGCTCAGGATAGCTGAGGGAGTGCTTGCTTTCCTTTAATGCCCCGTGCTCCGGCGTCGAAGGAGGGTTCTTTCTTCCCTCCTGTGAATGATCAAGGGCATTGGGAAGTAAGGCGCTTCATGAATATTTGGCCTGTGGCTTTCCGGCTGCTCGAAAGATGATAAATTTTCGGAGGAGGGCATCACAGGTTCTCGGTGTTCCTTCCCAGCCGGGTTTCCCTAATGCACGACCGCTGCGAGACCTGATGTGGTCACTGCTGAACCGGAAGAAGAGGAAAACTACCACAGAGCACCGTGAAAGCAATATGAGCTAGTCGGGCTATTCCCGTGCACCTCCCTGCAGAAGAGGGCTTGGCAGTAGTCCTTCAGGTGCTTCGTCAGAAAATGCGTGCTAGTGCAGGCTTACTGGTTAATGCTTATGCGCACAGACTGGGCTGTTGGCACCTTTGGAGAAGAGAGCGTGGAACGGAGAGCAGAGACCGCACTTCCAACTTGGAGATTGTTGGTGCTTAAGGTTTTCCACAGGTACGTAGGTATCTTGCACTAGCCGGAGGTGGTTTCTTCCTTGACTCTTGACAGGTCGTGAGCAAGGCTTCTGCATGCTGTGTACGATGGAAGCTCACGTTAAGCATGTCCTGTTCTGCTCTGACAACGCCGTCGAGCCTACGGCTGTCTTCAGTGACCTTAGACGTAAGTCATTTCAGATGGCGTTCTTTGCAGAAACGTCTGAATTTTCAGAGGGTTATTTCACGGGTGCAAAGGGCTTGGAGAGATTAATTGTTGTAGGAAAGAGAGCTTTTAGAAAAGTAGGTTTCCTGTCCCTTTTGAAGAGATAAGCATTGTGCCCTTTGTGTTTATTAGGAATAGGGGAGCATTTCTGTTTTGGCAGACAGGAAGATGCTCACGAATTCTTATGTTACACCGTGGCTGCTATGCAGACAGCTTGCTTGAATGGAAGCACCAGGTAAGCAGAACCAAGTTAACCTTGAAGTGTTCTCTAGCACTTTTGACGCCTTCCTTTCCTACCCTACGTGAAAACCTTTGCCCAGGGTTTTCGTAGAAAAGAAAAGCTCTTTGAAGAAAGAGCTACCTCTCCGCCTCGGCTCTTCTGAGCGCTGATGATAATTTGTTTCCAGCTTGGACACGTCGTCGCAAGCCACCACGGTCATTCACCAAATATTTGGAGGATTCCTAAGATCCAGAGGTACTTTTGGAAACTACTACTGTCCTTGGAACTGATCTGTGCCTTTGTGCCCGTTTGTCGCAAAGAGCTTGCGGTGTGCCAAGAAGTAGCGGCTCTCAATAATGTAAACGGGCAAAGTGAGTCTCCTTCCCGTTTTGTGAAGTGCTTCTGTTTGGCTTCCAGTAACGTGCTTGAGCTGCCAAGCAGTTTCAGAGTCCTATGAGGCCTTCCTCGATATCCCGTTGGAGATAAAGGTAAGACGTCTTGGAGCGGTGGCTGACGATGCCGTCGAAGGCCCCGAGCTTTCGGGGGCTGTTCTTTCTTTTTGTGGCTTTCTAAACTCGACGGAGTTCACGTAGGCATGTATGCTGTTCACGGCAAAAACGCTTGGTGGAGGCTGGGAGGTGGATTGGACTTGGTCCTCCTCTGGAAGCCCCGTGAATGGTCTCCGTGTGTGGGGGGGGTTTAAGCCAGAGAGAGAGCAATTAGCGTATCTCCGCACGCATGCTCGTCCTATGATACTTCCCAGTTTTGGACTACCCCGATACACTTCTGATTGGTACGCGATGGCTTTTTTTGCTCTTGTGATTTACGCAAAGGCATACCACAGATAACTTGATTGTGCGCTACCGCAGACAGGTAGCTCTTGGTACCAAAGTACAGTCCTTTTCAAACAAGGTCAGTGTTCAGCATACTCTGCTTCTGCCTCCTTCTTCGCGGTGTTCGCTGCTTCGCAAGTAGGTCTCCCACGTGTGCACGAGGGAGGCCCTGCGGCAAAAGAGGAGTTGCGGGTTGGCATTTGAGTTTCCAGCAACTCAGTGCCCTCCTTTCTTCCTCCTCCAGGCAGCCTCCTCTGTCCCCGGGGCGCTCGAAGAATTTGTGAGACCTGAGCTGCTGGATGGTGAGAATTGCTACAAATGTAGCAAGTAAGTAGTCTTCCTAATGCCATCGGACTAGGAGATAGTGGCCGAACCCATTGTCCGCCTCGGAGCGGCTTTGGGTTGTGCAGCTAATGAACCCTGAAGTCACCCAAAGCTTGGAAAAGAGTACATTTGCTTCTTAGAGCGGAATCGGTGTCATTCTGTTCAACTAGTTGGAAATCTTTGATAAGAAGCGCAGGCGCTAGCTCGCATTCCGGAACCACGCTCCGGTGAGAGAGTCACGTTCCTGCTGCCTTGCGTGTTGTTGGCAAGCCTTACTTTTGGGCCCAGCAAAGATACGTGCTCAGGCATTTGCTTGGCTACCGAAAGACAACGTTCCCGCTCCTTATCGAGCTGGCCTCCTACATCCTGCCAGGTTCTCTGCAGGAGCAAGGCTGAAATGCAGGGTGTGGCTTTAAGGAAAGAAGCCCCGTCTTAGGCAAGGAAATACCATTCAGCTAGGATGAGCGTGAGAGAGACATGGAAACTTGCTTGACTTTTGGCGTGAGGGGGAGGGGGGAAGATGCCTTGAAACAATTGCCTGTGCTTGCTTTGAAGGTGTGAAAAGATGGTTGCTGCGTCCAAGAGGTTTACAATACATCGCTCTTCCAACGTTCTCACCATAGCCCTGAAAAGATTTGCCAACTTCACTGGTGGAAAGATTAGCAAGGTATCTATGCAAGTGTAATGCCTTCTTGGGAAGGGAGATTTCCCAAGGCGGAACGCTCTGTTCAAAGTTGTTAATGTCGGCCGACTGTAACCATAGCGACAGAAGATGTCTAGGCAAAATCAGCGCAAGAAGTAGGTCTTACTCTTTCTCTTCCGGTAACAGCAAAGCTCCCGTGTGACGATAAGCGTATGCTCCGCTCTGAAAGAGCTGGTTTTGCATTGAGCAGTTCTCTGCAACGGAAGCAATTAAATGTTGTCTCTGGGAAGACCGATTTCTGAGGAGGCAAAACATGTCTGTCTAAGCTTCCAGCCCACATTCTTAGCAGTGTTCTTCCCCGGCTCTTTCACGAAGTGTTCCCAGATGAGTTTTGAATCCTCTTGCTCTGTCTTCAGGATGTGGAATATCCAGAGTATTTGGACCTGCGAGCATACATGTCTCAGCCAGTTGGAGAACCAGTCCTCTACGCCTTATATGCAGTCCTGGTGCACAGAGGTGCCAGCGGTCGTGCAGGACACTATTTCTGCTTCACCAAGGTAAGCATCAGCTTCATTTCTTGCAGGGCAGAATCTGTGCTGGTGAAGAGAAACTTGTCCCAGCATGTTACTGACAACCATTGTTTTGAAGGGGAAAGAGCTCGTTACATGTCTCCTTTGACTAGTCTTGGTGTCTCCTTTGTCTGCTAGTGTTCTGTCTGGGTTTTCCTGTAGAGAGCACGCTCTAGAGTTGCTCTAAAGGCATCGTTGCCTTTCTTTGCAGGCCAGTAATGGACTGTGGTATGAGATGAATGATGCCTCGGTAGTCCTTTGCGACCTCCAAACCGTTCTCAGTCAGCAGGCGTATTTACTTTTTTATATCAGGTAAGAGCGAGTATTCAGATGGGTTTGGGGTACCTTTCCCTTTCGCGCTGCTGAAACCTCTCTTCTGCTCCTCTGACGTGTTTTTCCTTCTGTCCTGGGCGGAAAGGACTATTGGTAGAATTGCGTTCTGTCCAGTCTGGAATTCCCCATGTCACGCAGTGTCTTTCATTGCTTGGCCTTCACCTGCTGCACTTGCGTAACTTGCTACGTACGTGCTCTGTGGAGCTGGCGAATGCCATAAAGGAGGAGAAATTCAGGCCAGAGGTGGTGTAAGGATGAGTTCTTGCTCTGCAAGGGACGGCCGTGGTAGGAAGAGCAGCATCTAATTTTCAGCTTGTAGTCTTGGTTACGTTCTCAGTATGACGTATCAGCTGCTCCTAGATGATGGCAGGATGGGATTCAGCCCAAGAGGAGGCTGACAGGGCATGTCTCAACTGAGATCACTGTTGTTTCCCAAGGTGCGATGGTGAGACACTTGGAGAATGCACTTCTGACGCGCCCGTGCCATCTTATCCCCCTTCGTGCCTTGGTCAGCCGGGGGCTAATAAGAAGGGGGCTGGATTTCTGAGACCGCAGCTTGCTCCTCATATGCTGAAGGTAACGGGGAGGGGGGAAGAGAGGGAAGGAGAGAGGCACCAAATGGGTAGTGGGAATTGTCTTTTTCTTCCTTTTTTTTTTTTTTTTTTCCTTTTTTGGTAGCGTCTGCATTGTATTTTCCCTCCCACCCTGCAGCTTTCTTCACAGCTCTCCTGCTGCAGCCGGAATCACTCAAACAGTGGCTGCTGCTGAATTGCGTGCAGCCCTGCTGCTTCTTTACTTGCAGCTCCGCTTCCTGAAGCACAGCGAGACATTGGAAGTAGAGCCTAGTCATGCTCAAATCCTGGGAAAAAAAAGGGAAAGACTGCTTGGTTTATTTTTAGTGCTGTCACTTGAGCTGAGACAGCAAAACCAGAATGGCTTATTCCTGAGCACTGGAACAAGTATGCTGGGGGTTTCAGGGAAAGTTGAAAGGGGAAAAATGGACGCAGGTACATAGCTAGAGACAGAGAGAGAGAGAGAGAGAGCGCGCGCGATTTGGGGCCATCCTTAATCCGTGCTCAGCTCTTTGGATGGGCTTTCAAAAATGATGCTCATTTGCTTCCAGTCGGCCAAAAACCAAAAGTAGGAATGAACAACACTTGCTGGCCTTGCACTTCGAATTAAAGCAGAGTGGGGCATTTTTTGTTGTTGTTTTTTTCCTCTTCATCTCCTGAGGCAATCTGTGGGACTCCCTGGTAGGAGGGGTTTGTGTTTGGGGCTTCTCCAAGCTGTGTGTTTGCACATAGCCATCTCACGATCTCTTCTTTTGAAATACAGAGCTCAAGTCATTTAAAGAGAAATGGAGCCCTGAAAGAGGATCCCAGTACCATTGGCATCACAGAAATGGGCGGTGATTCCCACAAGAGGAGGTGCTCTCGCAGGCTGGAAAGAAACAAGCGAAACTGCCACCTGCAGCAGTATTGCCCTGGAAGCAGGCGCACATCTTCCCATAGTGACAGAAACTGCCCGGATAAGGGCAGAAGCTCCGGAAAATGTCCTCCTTACCGATCCCGAAGCAGAGGACGAACAGAGCAAGAGAGGTCACACGAGCATTCTTGCAAAAGCAGGTGGCTCCACCTGTCATCACACGCCAGAGGGGAAGGCGGGCATCACTTCAGCAGCCACCAAGCAGACGCGTGCCGCTGTCCAGTCCCGGAGCAGCAGTCTGAAAACTATTCTCCTCAACGACGAGCACCTTCAGCTGTGTCAGTTCCTTCCGGTTTTGAGGGCTCTTCCCGGAAGACTGAAAAGCAAAGAAACAGAAAAAGAGGACATCCCCACGCCAGAGGGAGCGACAACAAAATAGAAGGGAAACGGAGAAAGACCGAGAAAAGAGATTTCCACAGTTCCTCTTGTTCTTCTCTGGCTGTTTCTCCTGTCCGCCCAGTTGGCTTTAAAGAGCTCTCAATAGTGCGGCGTCTGTCTGGAGATCACGTGGGTAGGTCGATCAAGTGAAGGCAGGAAAGATACTGCTGAGCTGTGCTAGCACTTCAGAAGGGGACTGCTAACGGTGCTGACTGCTGCTTGGAATACGCAGGGGTAGAAGACACCGCTCTGGAATAAAGTTATTAGATGTTTATTACCTTGAAATCCCCAAACCACAAGGGGAATCCCAGGAACCTTGCAGGCAGGTGACCGGGCTGCCCCAGGCACCATAGAGCATCGGCCCCTGGCGACGTTCGGGGGGTGGGGGGTGGGGGTTGAAGGCGAAAGAATAGGCTACAATGTGGCGTAGTGTGCACGCGCTGCAGATAACAAGGAGAGCGGTAATTCTTTAGATGTACAGATAACAAGGGAAGCAATAATTCTTTAGGAATACGTGAGTCCAGGTTGATGCCTGTGTGGTGCACCTAAGGGTCGCGACCTGCCGTTCCCCTTGGAGTCTGAACACCAAGTGTTTTGGCAGCTGCACTAGTTGGCCGGTCAACATGCTCCTGTCTCCTCGCCAATATTCCACTTTTATTTACCCACTAACGAGACCAATTTACCCACTAACAGGACCATACAGTTAGAGGCACATGTGCACACGGTTCTGGATCAGGCTACGAGAATGATTGTTTTCTTTGGCACCTCTTCCAGAACTAGCCTCAATTAATGATGTGTGTACAAGCCAAGACCTAATGTCCGCTCGACCTCTGAGGGTGTGCGTTTCTTAGTAAGGCAGACATTCAGAAATTACCGCAGAGCAGCTGCAAATCATCCCCTGCAGTAGACTTGATAAAATACAGTCCCATGTAGGCATCGAGTGCCACATCTGTTTTTTCTGTTCTTAACTTGCCCCTTTCCTTCCGACAGTATGATTTGGATTTCTCTGCACTCCACATGGACAGTCACAAGCGTAAGAGCAAGAAGAAAAAGAGCAGACCCATCAAGAAGCTGGAAAGCTGCTTGGAATGCTCAGATCCTCCTTTCCGGAAGTACCCACGGGAGGAGAAGGGAGACGGCCATCCTCCAGACGGCTCTTTATGGGAACAATACAGCAACCATGGCAGTAAACAACTCCACGGGGCGGGCAGCCTTCAAGGGCTTGCGTCAGGAAGGCTGTGCAGTATGCCCTGGCTTCCAAATATTCTGCCTCAATTGAAAAAGACGCAAGTTTTCCTCGTGTGTGTGTTTGTTTCCAGTTTTGAATGGTCACTAGGAAAGAAGGCAAAACTGCCACCAAATGTCACGTCCCTAAGGTCTACCGTGGGTCAGGAGAGCAGGTAGCTGTGTCCTGCTCTTCTGCACAGTACGCCCGTCCTAGCACGCAACGGACAGGCAGTGGCTTTTCCTGGGAGGCTTTTGGAAGCCTCCCTCTCGAGGTCGCTCCAGTCCCGGAGTCACAGCGCACGTCAAGCTGCGGGCAGGCTCAGGTCTTTGCTGTTTAGAAAGCAAACCGCTGAGCAGATGGGTTTGTGCTGAATGTCATGACAGGGAGTGAGCCTGCTTCCTTTTGTCGTTCAGCTGCAGAGCTTGAGGACGGGAGCCGTCAAGACTGACTAACCTTACCATCTACACCACCACTTACCATCCAACCCAACAGAGAGCCGTTCTCCAAACAATGCTAACCAATCCGAGCTTGAAGAGTGTTCTCAGAGCAATAAAGTTGCCGTCAAAACAAAACCCAGTCCTTGGCAGTGCTTCAGATTTCTGTGCGGAATTTCACCATGAAAAGCAGAAATGCTTTTTTCCCAGTCCTTTTCCCTTAGGCGTCCTTTTCTAACAGGTGCCGGTAATGCCGACGGGTGGCAGAGATCGCGCTGGCACACGGGGCCTGGCAGTAGCCAAGGCGCGAATGGGGCGCCGCAGGAGCGCCCGGCAGCAGTGTGGCAAGCAAGTCGCTCTGTTGCTCGGGCAGGTGAAGTGTCAGCACGGCTGCTCAGAAGCTGCTAGCGCTTCCCTGGGCCTGGGTGGCGGGAGCGAGGCTGAAGGGAACTAGTGATGTCTAGCAACTGCCTAAGGTAAAGGGAAATCGGCGGAGGCCCAGCTGGAGAATGACGGGGTGTGTTGGGGTGCAGGGCCACTCACAGGCAGCTGGTGCTGACAACACAGCCCCGTGCGGCCATCGCAGCCAAAGCAGAGGTGCCAGACACACCAAAGTGGGGAAGGGATGCAGCGAAGCGGGGCCCAGCGGGGACAGAGGGGCTGTGCCACGACCAGAGTGAATGGCAATGTTCGGGGGAAGGCGATTTCTGTCAGCTTATGCCTGATAGAGCGTGCTTCCCTTGTTAAAGAATAGCGAACTGAAACTGTCTAGAGTATGTTCTAAGTATGCCAAAAAAAAAAGGTTTGAAAGTCTTAAAAAAAAAAAAAATGCTCAGTGATATCAATCCGCACCACCTGAAATACAAGTGCCTGGTATACAGCCTGGGGACGAAGTGTTAGTTAAAGTATTTCCACAAAAATCCAAGTTAAAACCTGAATGGAACAGTCCATATACTGTCATACTATGTTCTTCTTTTGCTGTGAAAGTTGAACTGTACTTGTATATGTTGAAAAAGGATGTGTCTGTGTAAGAACACTTTGTAATCTTACAGAGAGCAGTGTTGTAGATACAAGTAATCACTCAAACATTTGTATTTGTAGCTTTACCCCAAATTATGGGATGCAACTGTTACAATCTAATTATACATTGAGCCAAAATTTACTCCCTATCCCCATTGGAATGAATCTTATGCTAGTAAAGAAACTACTACAATGCGATGATTTGCGTTGACTGCTAGAATGCACCCGGAACAATGGACAAAAAACTCTAATCACCATTCATTGTGATGCGGAAGAGATACACCACGTCTTGGAAAGGGTAAAGAGGGATGGAGAACATCATGGCTGGGAAACTCTTCTAGGATGGTCACCAACTGCAACAGGGATTTATAATCACGTGTTGCACCCGGTAGTAGTTGTGTTCAGTTTAACTGTGTTGTGCCTATTACTTACAATTATATTATACATAAGATTATGGAAAGCGATAGTACGCCTCGAAAGGCTTTGAGAACTCTGTTTAAAAGATTAACAGGGATGCTTCATAAAAACAAAGGGGGGGACTGTTAAAGAATAGCGAACTGAAACTGTCTCGAGGTAGCCGCTTAGCACAACTTCTGTAAAACTTGCTTAGCATGAGTAGCTAAATTTGCTGAAGCCTTAGGCCGCACTTAGATAAAATAATGAACTTTTACTTAGTCCAGTAAGAAAAGGGCCTCAGAGCTGGTTCAAGCTGGGAAGATAAGGAAGGTACAAGCAGTCTGCATTCCTGTGTCTCACACTCCGAAAGGGAGGATGTCAAGGCTTTGAAATAAGACCAGCGCAGGGCATTAGGACCTTGAGGGGCAAAGCCTTAGCTCACTGCTGGGGCAGTGTTAATTGTTATGATTTGGAATCACCTCCTCCTTCTCAGGACCTTGAGAGACAATGGTAAGACGCAAGGAGAAACGAAGGTACAACCGTCAGCAGAAACCACAACAGTAAAGCTAAGGGAGAAAAACAGCCTGCCTAGGAGCAACGATGAGAGCCAATAAGGAGCAGGAGACCCCAGACCAAAAAAATTACTGTTGGTCTAACTACCGCGTGAGGGGTGGGAAACTTAATTGGAAAAAGCTATAATTGCCCAGGGATTTCTTTGTTTGGGCTCCCTCTTCGGAGGCACCCAGCTCGAGCTGTAATTACTGCATGTGCATCATTAAAATTTAATTATTTAATTTGCTTTGATTTGGCTCTGAACTTTCTTGCAGGAACCTAGGGTCAGACCCTGTTATGGTGCCCGGCGAGCCTCATTTCCATAGCAGTGACCTCACAAGCACAGCGAGCATCCATGGGCATTCCACTGGCCAATCAGGCCCTGAGGCTGCTGTGACCTCACTAGCACAGCCTGCAGCCATGGGCCTGACACTGGACTATGAGGCACAGGGACTGCTCTGACCTCATATGCACAGCCAGCAGCCATGGGCCTACCACTAGCCCATGAGGCACGGATGCTGCTGTGACGTCACAAGCACAGCTGGAAGCCATGTGCCTGCCACTCGCCTATCAGGCACCGATGATGCTGTGATCTCACAAGCACAGCCAGCAGCCATAGGCCTGCCACTGGCCTATGAGGCTCTGAGGCTGCTGTGGCCTCACAAGCAAGCACAGCCAGCAGCCGTGCCCTGATGCTGGCCTATGAGGCAAGGAGGCTGCTGTGACCTCGCAAGCACAGCTGGAAGCCATGTGCCTGTCACTGGCCTATCAGGCACTGATGATGCTGTGACCTCACAAGGAAGCCAAGGCAGCAGCCATGGGCCTGTCCCTGGCCTATGAGGCATTGGGACTGCTGTGATCTCACATGCATGCACAACCAGCAGCCATGCCCTGCTGCTGGTCTATGAGGCACGGAGGCTGCTGTGAGCTCACAAGCACAGCCAGCAGCCATGGGCCTGCCACTGCCCTATCAGTCACTGAGGCTGCTGTGACCTCACAAGCACAGCCAGCAGCCAGGGGCCTGCCACTGCCCTATCAGGCCCTGAGGCTGCTGTGACCTCACAACAACAGTGAGTAGCCATGGGCCTGACACTGGACTATGAGGCACGGAGACTGCTGTGACCTCAGAAGCACAGCTGGAAGCCATGTGCCTGCCATTGGCCTATCAGGCAATGAGACAAATGTCACCTCACAAGTACAGCCAGCAGCCTTAGACCTGCCACTGCCCTATCAAGCTCTGAGGCTGCTGTGACCTCACAAGCACAGCCAGGAGCTGTGGGTCTGCCCTCGCCTATCAGTCACTGGGACTGTTGCGACCTTACAAGCACAGCCAGCAGCCAGGGGCCTGCCACTGGCGTATCAGGCTCTGAGGCTGCTGTGACCTCACAAGCAAGCACAGCCAGCAGCCATTGGCCTTTCCCTGGCCTGTCAGCCAC
Organism: Dromaius novaehollandiae; assembly: GCF_036370855.1. Lineage (NCBI taxonomy): Eukaryota > Metazoa > Chordata > Aves > Casuariiformes > Dromaiidae > Dromaius > Dromaius novaehollandiae. The sequence goes on along the minus strand of NW_026991301.1, from coordinate 105,194 downwards.
TGAGAGAAATGAGACCTCACAAGCACAGCGTCCATCCATGGGACTGCCACTGGCCTATGAGGCACTGCGTCTGCTGTGATCTCACCTGCACAGCCAGCAGTCATGGGTCTGCTGCTGGCCTATAAGGCACTGGGACTGCTGTGACCTCACAAGAACAGCCAGCAGCCAAGGGCCTGACACTGGCCAATCAGGCACTGTGTCTGCTGTGATCTCATCTGCACAGCCAGCAGTCATGGGTCTGCTGCTGGCCTATCAGGCTCTGAGGCTGTTGCGACCTCACAAGAACAGCCAGCAGCCAAGGGCCTGACACTGCACTATCAGGCACTAATGATGCTGTGACCTCACAAGCACAGCCAGCAGCCTTAGTCCTGCCACTGGCCTAGCCAGCTCTGAGGCTGCTGTGACCTCACAAGCATAGCCAGCAGTCTTTGGCCTTTCCCTGGCCTGTCAGCCACTGAGAGAAATGTGACCTCACAAGCACAGCCAGCAGCCAGGGGCCTGCCACTGGCCAATCAGGCACTGCGTCTGCTGTGATCTCACATGCACAGCCAGCAGTCATGGGTCTGCTGCTGGCCTATAAGGCACTGGGACTGCTGTGACCTCACAAGCACAGCCAGCAGCCTTAGTCCTGCCACTGGCCTAGCCAGCTCTCAGGCTGCTGTGACCTCACAAGCACAGCCTGGAGCTGTGGGTCTGCCACTGGCCTATCAGGCTCTGAGGCTCTTGTGGCCTCAGAAGCATAGCCAGCAGCCATAGGCCTGTCCCTGGCCTATAGGACACTGAGGCTGTTGCGACCTCACGAGTACAGCCAGCAGCCAGGGGCCTGCCACTGGCCTATGAAGCACTGAGGGTGCTGTGACCTCACAAGCACAGCCAGCAGCCAGGGGCCTGCCACTGGCCTATGAAGCACTGAGGGTGCTGTGACCTCACAAGCACAGCCAGCAGCTGTGGGCCTGCCACTACCCTATCAGGCACTGAGGCTGCTGTGACCTCACAAGCACAGCCAGCAACCAGGGGCCTCCCTCTGGCCTATGAGGCACTGAGGCTGCTGTGACCTCACGAGCACAGCCAGCAGTCACTGGCCTGCCACTGCCCTATCAGGCACTGAGGCTGCTGTGACCTCACAAGCACAGCCAGCAGCCAGGCGCCTGCCACTGGCCGGTGAAGCAGTGAGGCTGCTGTGACTTCACAAGCACAGCCAGCAGTCATTGGCCTCCCACTGGCCTGTAGGGCACAGAGGTCGATGTGACCTCACAAGCACAGCCAGCAGTCATTGGCCTCCCACTGGCCTATGAGGCACTGGTACTTCTTCCACCCCACAAGCACAACTTGCAGCCAGGGGCCTCCCACTGCCCTGTGAACCACTGAGACAAATGTGACCTCACAAGCACAGCCAGCAGCTGTGGGCCTGCCACTGACCTGTGAAGCACTGAGGCTGCTGTGACCTCACAAGCACAGCCAGCAGCCATGGCCCTGCCACTGGCCTTTCAGGCAATGGCACTAGTAAATATCTGCATATATATATCTCATACACAGACACACATATATATCATACATATATATATATATATATATCAAATATACATCATATATATCATATATGTATATCATATATGCATATCATATATATATCATACATATATATATAAAATAGTAAATATCTACATCCAAGCTAATCATATTATGCCCTTTTTATGCACAGTAAAAGACTGAAGTAATTTTAAGTTGCTGCTTATCTGACCTGTTTTAAACCTCTACTTTGGGATAAGATGAACTGAGCCAACGAAAGTCCTTTTGCTCTTTTCTGAATATAAAGGGAGCCTAAGATGACTAGACCAGATCTAGACACCTATGTTTCATCAAATACATCCTCCTTATAATAGCTGAAAAAGATGCTTGACAAAGAATGAAAACATGCATATAGGCAAACAGGTTGGAGCAGGAAAAGTTCATGTACCCAGCAGGTGGCAACACCAGTCTGGCAATGTCAACCACCACACTTGGATATTCACAGTCAGAAGACGAAATAGCAGTGGTGCAATGATGACCAGATAGCCTGTAATATGTAATGCCAACCCTGGGACATAAAACATAGAGGACATTGTGTGGATGTTCTCTCAGGGGATCAAAGAGATGCACAAGATATTCATTAACACAGAAGCCGTAAAAATAAAACAGAGTGAATGATATTGCCTAGGTCCAAAGCCTAATTAATCCATCTTCTTCTTCTATTTTTACAATAAGAAAGGATCTCTGTCTACTCACCATACGATATTTTTCTAAGGTAACCACTTGGTATTTAAAAAAAAAAGATATCCAAGAAAAAAAAAGAATCATTGATATATTCTTGGCAAAAGTGAACAGGAGAAGACATAAAATTTCCATAGGCCATTAACCAGTTAACAGGTGACATGAAAGCAAACACTTTGTTATCCTGCTACGCAGCATCTCTGAAATAAGCAGAAAAGAAGAATCCCTGTATTTACATTTGATTCTAACAAAAAGTTAACTAGGTATATTGATACAGGTTATTAGCTACTAGATGCCATTATAAGTCACACCAAAGATACACAGCTAATTTCCAGGGTAATACAGAAAATGATTAGAAAATAGTTTTGTGTGTAATCAAGACTCTAGTGCCCCTGAGTGACATAGCAGGTTAACTGTTCACAGCAGACTGTGGACAACATTTTTGAATTGAAAGGCTGATGACGTCCTTCCCTTCCTCCATTGCTCTGTCAGAAACATTGGTAAAGACTATGGTAAATATTCAACTTTTAACGTGCGCTTCAGAAATAATGACGGCAGCAAATGTGTTTACAGGACAATGCTGAAGAAGATCAGCTATTTAAAGCATTCCTTTTCCACATACATAGCCACGCTTTCCCCCCTCTCCCATACAGTCACACTAGGAAGATTGAAACAGAAAGGGCAAGAGTGCTCTCTTGATATTAAGGCATAAACCGGGCAGAGGGAAGGGTAAGATCATAACTTTTTGTAATAAATTAAAATGGACCCATTTCCTACCATTCCAGTCCCCACTTTTTATATGCAAATAAGGCAGAAAAGTGGCGATATTCCAAATGTTCTATTTCCTGTCCTACATTGACCTTGCTAGTGTTTTAATTTGGAAAGGATGACCTGGCTGCTCATTTTCCACAGCTCATTGGAGCCATAAATAACGAGGTCAAGACAAAGGACAATGCACTGAGCTAAAGAATCCAGTGCAAGCATCAAAGCAAGACAACACATGGCTGCAATTTATACAATATTTTGAGGCATCATATTCTGAGCATATTATGAATCTCTATTCGTGATAAAGGCTATACCAAGGAAAAAAGATTAAAAGATGAGAGCCGTGGTTATAACAATGTAGAATGGAAGACGAGAGAAATCTGAATCCTAACATTTTTAAGATTACCATTGCGTGGTGCTTCTTTGATGATGTTTCTGAACTTAATGCAATTAATATGTAATTACAGAATACCAACGGGATCAAAAAAATCATTGGCCCATGAAAATACAGGAATTAAAGAAGAAACATAATACTGCCTTTTGATATTCAAAGCTGAATACGTAATGTCATTATGCTAAATAATCCTGCTGAACAGAAGAGGATTTTCGGCTGACAACATCTCTTTGCACTTCTGAATCTTAAAATACAAAACTCTTCCTATTACGATGCATAAGGAAACATTCCTGTGGTACTGTATTCACGCATGGAGTTCTCTGGAATTTCAACAAGGATATGGACCTATGTAAATCACGTGCACACACATAAGCAGTGTTAATCGTCTATATTCTCTTCTTGTTTCTTTAAATAGAAAAACTACCAAGTAGAACTCCAAGTGTGGGATTCATCTCAGACAATTCTCACAGAATTACTGAGGTTGGAAGGGACCTCAGGAGATCATCTAGTCCAACACCCTTCCCCTCTCCACCACCCAGCTCAGAGCAAGGTCAACTAGAGCAAGTTGCCCAGGATCATGTCCAGTTGGATTTTGAATATCTTGAAGGATGGAGACTGCACTGTATTTGTCTTCTGATGACACAAATAGTCTTGCTAACAAGGCCTACTTTGGCATTGTACCACAAATATGTACATCACCACACACTGAGGAAGTCAGTGGTATGTCACTCGGGGCTCTATCAGAAAGAACAACACCTGTTTAAAGAGCCAGTCCTGGAGACCAGGGGGCAAAAGTTGCTTATAGCTGCCATCATTTAAGGACACTGCAACTAGACAGGCAGACAAAGTGGTGCTGGTAAGAGGAGTGTAAATACAAGATATGTTCTGGGTCTTTCTGGTTGATGACATTCTCTAAAAAACCTTCTACACATGCTGTAATCTAACACCCTCCCATCAGCTACTTATAAACCTAAAGGAACGGCATCTCCCGAGGGTCAAACCTCCCCTAGCGCTGCGGGGGGGGGGGGGGGGGGGCGGGAGTTGGCAGCCTGGCATGCGGGGAGCCGTAGTTTTCACCGCGGCATGCCGGGAGCAGTAGTCTTCCAGCACTGGGCTTCCGGGCCGCCATTTTCACGTGCACGGTATGCTGGGAGGTGTAGTCTTCTCAGACGGGGCTACTGGGTGACCATGCTGCGCCTCTCGAGGTGGCGGGGGCGGGCAGGTCTCTGCCAGCGGCGTTCCCACCAGCCAGCCGCATCGTGCTCTGTGGCAGGCCAGGAGCTGTGGTTCCAGGTGCCGGTGCCTTCTCAGCCCTGCAGCAGTGGCCCGCTGGGTCTGTTCCTTACTGGACGTGTGTCACTCACGCCTGAGTCCCCACAGGTCACGGGGGACAGTGGAATGCCCCTGTTTTTCCCCGGTACAGGGCAGGAAGCATTTTCCATCTCTGGTGGTGTTGCAAGACAATCTTGGAAGCTCAGAAAGAGTGTTCATGCTCTTTAAACTAGGCAGATGAGGAGAACCTCTCTATTTCCTGGGAGGAAATAATTCTTTAATCAAGGCCGTCCTAGAACTGCTAAAGCCTTAAAGAAACTGTAAATCAAGATGCTTTGTTTTCTATGCATACATTGCCAATTTAGCAAAAGAATTCGAGGTATCCCCTAACTGACCTGTCCTCATTATAATACAAGAAAATCACGCTGATAGGTCAGAAAGACCCACGCCCGGGTGAAGACCCCTCCCCTGAGCATGTGTAGTAGTAAAATGGTGTGTAAGCAATATTACAGTTGTAGGTAAATCACTAACCAACCGGTGTAAAAGGGAAAGTTGCAAACCTTGCAATTTGTTTGTGTAAATGCTACTTGGAAAGCCGGGGGTGGGGGGTGGGGGGAAATGCGCTTGATTTGTGGGAAACCACCGAGCAGCCAGGCTTGCGCAACTCTGAAATAAATAAGCAAATGTCTCTCCTGAGCGTGTAATTATTGGCTTAGTGCACACAGGGCAACGAATCCGCTTTTTGGACAGCAGTGTGACCGGGCAGGGTTGTCCCCAGGGGCTGGGGCTGTCCCTCTTGGAAATGGGGAGGGCAGGGAGAGAAGGAGGGGTGCTGCGGGCTCCTGGGAGTCGTAGCTTTGCTCAGGATTGGGGCCAGTTAGGCAACTGCTGGGAGGAGCGGCAGTGCTGGGAGGGCACGGTGCGGAGCTGTCCTGCTGTGCAGCACAAGGGAAAGTCGACCAGCACCGTTGCTGTCCGAGGACCCTGGAACAGCCCGAGAGACCCTGGAACAGCCACCCCACGGACACCGTGTCACTGCCTCGCAAGGCCATTGCGTTCAGGTACGTTAGACTACATCGGGCAGAAGAAACGTAAGCCGAAGGATCAGGGCAAATAGCTGCTTGTCTAGGTTTGTTACCTAGCGACGCACTGGCAAAGCTTTTCATGAACACTCCTACTTGATCAAGTGCGTATTCATTCCGTGAATATTACTGCCAGAACGCGTACGTCACTGATCCTTTAAAGCAAGTCCGTGGCACTGGGGTAGCACGTGTAGTGGAGACTAAATGCAATAATACCTCATTTTGATGTCGTTCTCTTCTGCGAAAGCACTTGGAGCAGATGACAACATTTATCATACTATTTTGTTTATTGAGTGGACCCTGATACTGGGGAGAAGGTGGTACTGCACCGAAAGGGAGCACGCATGCGCATTGCGTTCCGCCGCGCTCACTGCTGCCATCGCGGGTCTGAAAAGCGGCACTGCACACTCATCGGCGTAGCGCATGCGCACTGCGTTCCGTCCCGCTCACCGCTGTCCTCGCGTGTCGACAAGGCAGCACTGCAGCCGCCGGCGGCCACCGCTGCGTACGAAGAACAGTGCAGGCAGCCGGCGCACACGTGTGCGCTGCCGGTCACCGTGTTCACCGCTACTCTCCGCTCTCTCGGGGACGGGTAAGCGAAGGCGCTCGTCCACCCCTGCCTGGTGCTCACGGACTGGGAGCGCTTTTCCCGAGAGGGCTTTTCCTTCCCGGTGCTTCCTGGGGGTGCGGGGACGGGCAGTGCCGTCTCAGAGCTGCTCCGCGACCGGGGCAGCCCCAGCGCCTGCTCGCTGATCCCCGCCGCTCTCTCGGGCACGGGCAGAGCAGCCTCGGGGTGCTCGCTGCTCGGCCTGAGCACCGGGCTGGCGCGGCGGGCTGCGGGTCGCCCGCGGGAGCCGGCCGGCTGCAGCGCCGCGCTACGACCACACGAGGGCGCCATTGCGGTCTCGCCTCCCCCCCTCGCTCCCGCTCCCGCTCGCCCCCGCCCCTCCCGCGCTGTCCGTAGCCAGCGCATGCGCGGCGGCGGGAAGCAAGATGGCGGCGAGCAGGGTGGGTGTTTTCGCTCGGCGGCTGCGGGCGAGGGCCGAGGCTGCCTGGAGTCGAGCACGTGGGGATCCCGGTGAGGCGAGCGTGTGCTTTCGGGTGGCCGCGGGCGTCGGGCTGTGTCCTGCCCGCCGGGGCTGTCGCTTCGTGTGTCCTGCCCGCCGGGGCTGTCGCTTCGTGGAGGCGGCGGGGCGGGGGGGCGGGGGGTTCGGACCTGGCGCCGCGCCGCGCCGGGTCTGCCGGAGCGCGGCTCTGACTCTGCCTTTTCCGTGTGTCGCCTGTAGGGCCCCAGTTCCTCCCCAGCGCGGGCCAGGGCGTGCGCTCACCGCTGTGGACGCAGCCTGGAGGAGCGGGGCGGGGGGGGGTGTCTGCGCGGGGGTCTGGATGTGTCCAGCAGCGGCACAGCAGCCTGATGTCTCCTCTCGTCTGGGACGCGGGTTCCTTTGCAGCTTTTCTGGGATGCGGGGCCCTTGGTGAGTTCTCTGCTGCCTTCTCTGGCGTTCTGTGCAAGCTCATAGATCCCTCCTCCTCCCCCCCCGCCACCCTATCTGATGGGGTGGGAGACCAGTGGCTCCTCCCGCCGAGCTGACAGCAACGTGGGGCACCCCTATGTGCTCCCTACACATCTGGGATGGCACCCCTGCCCTGAGGGCCCCGCAGAGTCCCACCCTTCCTGCAACCAGCCCCCCCAAAGCCATTAAACCACCCACAAATCCTGCCCCAACACCCCTACAGGCCCCAAAACATCTCCGAGCCCTGCCTCAACGTTGTCACTGACTCCAGACCTTCCCCTGCACTCTCTCCAAAGCCCCAAACATTCCTAAAACTGCTGCCAGGCCCAGTCCCCGCAGCAGTGAGGCATTCTAACAAAGATGGGGTGTGATCTGCGTCTCTGCCTTGACTCAGTCCCGCTTTAGAGAAATGGGAGTTTACAGCGCTTCCTGGTGAAGAGTGTTGGCGGGTGGATGCGCTGATGACAAAGAGATTTTTCTCTCTTTTCTTCTGAGCCGCCTCTCAGAAGCCTCTGTACGTACACGATGTGGCTGATCTGGGATAATCGTGCTGTGCACAATGCTTAAGGAGAACATTGCCATGAAATGGCGGGCTAAGGAATAGCCTAAAACACCTAAAAGGCTCCGGAAAAGCCAAAGAGAACACCGTTGGGCTCTGGGAAGCCCCAGTGATGCTACAGAAAACAGCATGGCTTTTAGGCATCTCCTCAGAGCAGCAGCAATGTCTTGCTCCAGCCTATGGGACAATGGGGACTCTTAATTACCTCCTTGAATTACCACAAGTGTTGCGAAAGCAGAAGGGACTAGGGAGCACGCAGAGCAGGTTGTGGACTATATGTCAAGTTTAAACAAGCAACAAGCCCCTCTGCAAATAGGAACAGGTTTAGCCCTAAGTAATAGATGAAGGTAGCTGTGAGTAACGTGAAGCGAAGCGGTTATGTCAGTCACCCCAAAAGCCTCAGAGAAGTGGTCCAAACACTGCCCCCAAAGTCTTCATTGCACCCTAGAGGCCTCTGTTTGATGTCTAGTCCCCTTAGGACTGCTCCAATCCCCTCAGAACCTCTCCATTGGACTTCATTGTGCACCAGGGGCTCAGTTGAGCGTGTAGAGTCCTTAGGACCCCTCTCGTCCTTCTAGCTCTCCAAGCACCTCTCTAGTCCCACCAGGACCCCTCCTTTTGCCTTCGTTGTTCCATATAGCATTTTTTTTCTTCCTTCTAGTCCCTTTACAACCCCCCGGTCTACTCTAGGTGCCTCTTTTGGCCAAAATTGTGCCCTGCAGCCCTCTTTTGGCCCTCTAGAACCAAGAGGACCCCTCTAGTCACCTCTGAATCCCTCTGGAGGCCTTTGTTGTGCCCCAGGGCTGTCTTCTGGCTCTCCTGACGACCCCTTTGGATCCCTCAAATTCCACCTAAGAACCTTTCTGGAGGCTGTCCTTGTTCCCCAGAGTCTTTTTTGGCCTTGTAGACCTGTTAGCACCCCTCCAGTGCACTCTCAAACACTCTCTTGGCCAAAATTGGGCCCCAGGGCTCTTTGGGCTCTCCAGACCCTAGCGAATCTCTCTCGTCCTCTCAGACCACCTCCTGAGCTCATCCCTGCTCCCCAGTTGATATTTTTTCAGCCAGGTAGACCACTTAGGACTCCTCTAGTGCACTTTGGACTACTCTTTCAGTCTCCCTTCTGTCCCAGAGCTGTCTTCTGGCCCTCCGGCCCCTTTAGCACCCCTCTAGTCCCTTCAGAATCCCTCCAGAGGCCTTTGTGGTGCTCCAGAGCCCTCATTTGGCCCTCCAGCCTTCTCAGCAGCCCTCTCGTCTGCTCTGCACTCCTTTTTTTGGCCAAAATGGGGCCCCAGAGGCTTTTTCTTTGTTCATTGGTTCCCTCAGGAAACCCCTAGTGTGCTCTCGACCCCTCTTTTGGCCAAGATTGGGACCGGAGTCTTCTGTGGGCACTCTAGACCCCTGAGGACCCCTCTAGTGTACTCTGGACCACTCTTTTGGCCACAATTGGGCCCCAGAGCTGTCTTCTGGCCCTCCAGCCCCCTTAGGGAACATCTAGTCTCCTCAGAACTCTTCCAGTTTTCTTCCTGGTTCACCAGAGTCATTTTTTGGCCATGTAGACCCCTTAGCAGCCCTCTAAGTGTGCTGTGGACTACTCTTTCAGCCTTTTTTATGCCCCAGAGCTGTGTTTTGGATGTCTAGACCCCTTTAGGACCCTGGTAGAGCCCTCAGAGTCCCTCCGGAGCCCTTCTTCATGCCCTGGAGCCCTCTTTTGGCCCTTTAGCAGCCCTCTATTCTGCTTTGGCTTCATTTTTTGACCTTTTATTTCCCCCCCACAGACCACTCCTGGCCCTCTAGAACCCTTAGCACCCTTCTAGAGGCCTTTGCCATGCTCCAAAGCTGTCTTTTGGGTCTCAAGTTCCCTTAGGACCCCTCTAGTGTGCTCAGAACCCCTCTGGAGGCCTTTGTGTCCCGGAGCCCTCTTTTGGCCATCCACATCCCATAGGAGCCCTCCTGTCCACTCAGAGCACCTCCTGAGGTCGGTCATGTTACCCAGTTTTGATTTTTTTTTTTCCCCTGTGCCATTTAGTCCCCTTAGGAGCCCTCTAGTCTGCTCAGAACCTCTCCTGGGGTGCTTGTTGTGCCCCAGAGCTGTCCTCTGGCTCCACAGCCCCCTTTGGAACCCTCTAGTCTCCTCAGAAGCCCTCCAGATTTCTTCCTTGTTCCCCAAAGTCATTCCTTGGCCATGCAGGCCCCTCAGCACCCCTCTAGTGCACTCTGGACCACTCTTTGGGCTTTCCTTGTTCCCTAGAGCTGTCTTTTGGCTCTCTAGCTCCTTTAGAACTTCTGCAGTGTTCTCAGAACTCTTCCTGAGCCCTGTCTTATGCCCTGGAGTGCTCTGTTCATCGTTCAGCTGCCTGAGTACCCCTCTTTTCCTCTGAACCCCTTCAGAGGCTTTGCTTGTTCTCTTCTGGCTTCTTTTAGTTGCTCTCTAGTCTCCGTAAGAGATGTCTAATCTGCTCTGGGTTCCTCTTTAGAGCTTTGTTGTGCTGCATAGACCTCTGCTGGTCCTGTAGAGCCCTGAGGAACCCCTTTATTTCACTCTGGACTACTCTGTCAGCCTTCCTTGTTGTGCCCCCAGAGCCCTGCGTAGGTTCTCCAGCCCTCTTAGCATCCCTCTTCCCTCCTTGTGCCAGTCCTCCACTTAGAAATACAGAGCTAGTACTCCCCTGGGGAACTACCCATTCCACCTACTGACCCCTTTTTCTGAGCACTCTAGGTACTATACAGGAAGTACCCCTCTTCAGAAGTACTCACATTACAGAAGCAGCCTTGTTCCAGGAGTTTATTTTGATATCTTGGTTTGCCCTAGAGGAAATGCTGTCCTGCTACAACAGCTGTATTATATGCAGGTCTGAACCAATTAGAGCACTGTGGTGTAGTGTTCCCTTAACAGGTTATGTTGAATCTTGTAGCTTTCTTTCTAAGCATAAGCAGAACTGATTTTTAGTTTTTAGTGCAAAGGCTAGTGCTAGTTTGGGTAAAAAAGCTTAATAACATACCTCCTGATATTATGGGTTCAGTATATAAGGTTTCAGTAATAAAGAAGATGGTCTGTTTTATCAAAGAGGTCCGTCTGTCCTTTCTGTGCTCTCCCATCCAGATACTGAGTGGAAGCAAAAGGCTTGCTTCTGCTTAGCCCTATGTATTTATGGCTGCCAGTGGTTTGCCCCTCCCCTTCCAAGGGCTTGTGGGTAGGGCAGTGGGTGAGGCTAGGGTTACATAAACCCAGGGTGTTCACACAGTCTCTGCTCTCTTTGGGGATAGTGCTCTGGAACTGCCTTGGGAAATAACAGCATTTGTGGAAGTGAAACTATCCAGAAAGACTTATTGCTGCATTTAGAGAAGCAAGGGCCATTCCTTAATGTTAGAGCAATGAGATGGCTGAAGGTGGAGTTGTGAGCATGCCAGAAAATTGCTTATAGCAGGCAGTTTTGGTTTTGTGTTGGTATCTTGGTGTGGGGTGTTCAGGGGTGGACGAGGGTTTCTGAGTGTGCAGTTGTATCCTCTGTTAATTGTCAGTATTGTTTTCTGGTGTTTGTGTGTTTACTGTGGAAGGGGCCTAACTTCCTCACTGGGCTCTTTGAACATGCTGATGCTTGAGGCATTGCTTGTGCCTCTGCTGGACTGCAGACAAGAGAAGAGAGCAGGGGTCCTGGGAAAACATTTCCTTCTACACTTACACCCTAGGTGGTGGTTGTGTGTTTTATCTCCAGTAAGGTGGATCTGTGTGAGGTATTGCTCTCATCAGCTAGTCTGGTTTCTGGCTCGCTGGATGTTTTGCTGCTCCTCAGAAATACTGTCAGCCCTGTTCAGGGAGAAACTGTGTGGGGTTTTTCTGTAGTATGCAGACTTGTAGAAGAGTCCAGATTTTGTATGAAGAGGGAAGGAAGCCTTCTCCCTTCCTGTAACTGCAGTAGGATGAGAAAGGAAGTCACCTCGTCGGAAAGCAAAGCGGACTGTGAGTAAGCCCATGTGCCTGAAGAGCTCAAAAACCAACCTCCCCTCAGCTAATGAACTCACCTCTCTTCTTGCCTAAGCCTCAGTGCTGAGAGAGAAGAAACGGTTGTACTTCTCGGAACCACCAGGAACCAATTTGCAGTCTTGCCTGGCAGCTCCTTTCTTATATCCATGCCTGTGAACCTAGTGCCACCTGCCGTTCTGTGGCTCTGCTTCTGACCCCTACCCTGGCTTCTGGGGCTGCCTACTTTGCTTCTTCAGGTACTATGTCGGCCCTTTGCAGGCATGGCTGAGGATTTCAGGTGAGGTAGAATGGGTGATCAGAATGGTGTTTCAGTTGTTGTAGGGCTGGTCAGCGCTACCTGGCAGCATAGTAACTTTGTCTTGGTTTTCCAGGTGCCATGGGTGTCCCCACAGCAATGATGTTGGAGTCTGGAGTTGGTGCGGCACAGGTGAGCACAACATCGGTGGCGCTTTGGTGGAGGGTGCTCTTCAGCTGGAGCTGGCTGGCATGGGGGTGATCTCCCGTGCTCTGGTTTGGCAGGCAATGAAGGCGAATGTGGTGACCGAAGGAAGATCAGAGAGGATGTGGCTGCCATTGAGGATGCCTCTTGAGGACCAATGGTGTGACGCACAGCACTGCAAAAGCTAAGGTGAGGAGCAAAGTGTCGATGTGTCTTGGGTGTGTGTGCTGACATACAGTGTAGTATGGAGAACTCTTCTGGATGAGTGCTGTGTGTGAGGCAGAGGCAGTGGGGTGTGCATGGCAGAAAGTGAGGGTGTGGTAGGCAGAGCAGCTCCAGCCTGTGTCTGTGTTGTTGAGTAGTTTATGGGGTGTGTGTTGTAGCTGTGGTATCTTTTGCTCAGGTCTTGATGTCGCTCTTGTTTGCGCTCAAGGAGCGTGGCCCATGCTCTGCAGCGCTAGCGTGGCAGGCATCCATTGTCTTTTGCCTGGCCCGACTCATCAGCATTGTGCTAATGGATAGCACCTTGTTCTGTGCAGGCAGCTAAAAGGGGTGGCGTGTCACTCTGGTTTTGCATCGTGGCCATTTGCAGCCATCATTGAGGCCTCCTTGGCCGTTCCTCTTCTGAGGCCGCTCTTGTTTTGCACCTTCCTGGCATCCTTTCAGGATTTTCTTCCCTGCATCGTCAGAGCCTCAGGTCTTCCTTGCTGGCTTCTTCTGCATCACTCTTCCCAGCTTTGCTGGCCCCTTTCCATCACAGGCAGTAGCGTCTGACTCTTCCGTGGGCTCATCCGGAGCATCAGAGCTGTGTGGTTGTGGCATTGTAGGGCTTTTTGGCTGGCAGCATCTTATGCATGGGAATAGTTCTTTTTGCATAGGGCTTTCCTTCATGTTTGTGTCTGTGTGTCTGTTTGGGGCTGGAGCTGCCTTGCCTGTGGGTGTTAGGAATGATAGTGCGTGGAGTGTGTCAGTGATGGGCTGGGACAGTGATTGGTCAGCATCTGTGTGTTCCATTTTACATTGCTTTTTTGCAGATGCGGATTAGTGTTTGGATCTCTTGAGGGAGATGGAGGAAGGAAGGGGAATGCCGTAAGAAGGTGAGCTAGAGATTCCTTGTTGGAAGGAGTGTTGTGGTCAGTGGTTCCCTGGTTAATTTTTGCTTTGTGCTTGTAGGTGTGGAGCCTTGTGGAGAGCAAGTTGCTTGCGTCCGGGAGGAGCAGGGCAAGGTGAGTGTTGGTCTGAGAGAGGAGGCAGAGCCCAGTGTAGGGCTGTTGTCTCGTTGGCGCTGTTCTGGTTTTACAGGTGCCTGGTGGGCCTTGGCGTGGCGGCCAATGGCCCAGCAGTCAAGATGGGTGAGCAGAGCAGGCAAAGGTGTTGTAGTGAGGTACTGTTGTGGTGGGGTGTGGTTTTGGCATCACCTCAAGGTGTGGTTGTCTCAGGTTTTGCAGGAAGTTGTGAAGAGGAGAAGTAGAGTGCTGAGAAGAGCCCGAGCAGGTAAGAGGGGGAGCTTGTTGGGTCAGAATCTGATGGCGTGGTAGGGTGATGCCGGGTTGCCTCTTGGTGATGTCTTTTGCTGTGCTTTTTCAGGTATGGTGTGGGCCTTTCCCAAGCGTGGCTGAGGATTTCAGGTGAGCGGATTGGTGTTGGGCATTGTAGGGCTGGTGAGCGCTGCCTGCCAGAAGAGTGGCTTCATTATTTTGTTTTTTCCAGGTGCCATGGGCTTCCCCCCAGCCAGGATGCTGGTGTTTGGAATTGGCGCAGTTCAGGTGAGCGGAGCACCCATGGTGCTTTGGTGGAGAGTGCTCTTGCAGGTGAGGCTGGAGCCAACTGGCACGGGGGTGACTACTTGTGCTCTGGTGTGGCAGGTGAAGGCAAATGTGGCAAGCAAAGGAAGATCGGAGAGGATGGGTCTGCCATTGAGGATGGCTCTTGAGGACCGATGGTGATGCAGAGCACCGGAAGAGCTAAGTTGATGGGCAAAGGGTGTTGGGGTGTCTTGACTGTGTGTGTGTGTGTGTGTGTGCGCGCAGGTGTGTGCTGACGTTCAGTGTAGAGTGGAGGGTGGTTTGGGATGTGTGTGTGCATGAGGCAGTGGAGTGTGCATGGCAGAAAGTGAGGATGTGCTAGGCAGAGCGGCTCCAGCCTGTGTCTGTGTTGTTGTGCAGTCTGTGGTGTGTGTTGTAGCTGTACTCTCTTTTGCTCAGGTCTTGATGTTGCTCTTGCTTGTTGTGCTCAAGGAGCACAGCCCGTGCTCTGCAGCACTAGCATGGCAGGCATCCACTGTCTTTTTGCCTGGCCTGACTCGTCAGCATTGCTCCAATGGATTGTGTCTTGTTCTGTGCAGGCAGCTAAAAGGGGGTGGTCTGTTGCTCTGACTCCACATCATGGCCGTTTGCAGTCAGTCATCTTTGCAGCCATCATCGAGGCCTCACTGGCCACACCTCTTCTGAGCCCGCTCTTGTTGTGTGTCTTCCTGGCGCCCTTTCAGGGTTTTCTCCCCAGTGTTGTCACAGCCTCAGGTCTTTCTTGCTGGCCTCTTCTGCATTGCTTTTCCCAGCTTTGCTGGCCCTTTTCCGTCACGGGTGGTGGCATCTGACTCTTTCATGGGCTCGTCCAGGGCATCAGAGCTGCACGGTTGTGGCGTCATAGGTCTTTCTGGCTGGCAGTGTCTTCTGTGCTGCCATTTTTTGTGTGTGTTTGGGGGGGGGGGGGGGAGGAAGTTGGGGTGTGTGTAGTAATGGCAGTCACCAGAGCAGAATAATGTATCTATGAAACTTCTTGGGGGGGTTTCAGTAAGAAGTAAAAGTATTCTTTTCTTTAAACTCTTTTTTGATTGAGTGGCCATTTGGGGGGATTCTTATTTAAGCCAGTACAGTGTTACCTTTAAAAAAGGATGGAAGGAGATGGTTCTGTTAGTAGGGGTGATGAATGGCTGGGGTGGGAGTGAGTGGGCAGTTGTTTGGTTGTTGGGTGGGGTTGTTAGTGTGTCTAACCTTGTATGCATGTTCTTTTCTTTTTTCAGGTTCTAGTTAGAATTTCTTAGATTTTTTTTAAAAAAAAACAAACCAGACAAAAAAACAAAAAAACCCAACCAACCAAACAAAAGACCCACACAGCTGGGGTTCTGCTCCCAGCTGGGTTTCTTTTCCCCCCTGAGTCCCCAATGCTCTGCGAGGTGGTGATCAATCATTGCCTGCGTGGGTGTGGAGCTTCGGCTCGGAGCTGGGTGTTTTCTAGGCAGGGCGGTTTTTGGAGGCGCTTGGTCACCCTGTTTTACTGGGAGCTGTCCAAAAACCTGGAGGTGCACTTGCCTGTTTCTGCAGGAATGTAGAGTATGTGCTGGCTGATGTATTGGTGAGATTAGAGATGGATGCTGAAGAGTATGTGCAGGTGATGTAGAGTGTGGGCTTGTTTGTTACGTTTTGTGTGTTGTGAGGATAGAAGCCCAAGAGTTGCTGATGATGCAACGACGAGTGTTCTGCTCTGCTCTCTGCTCTGTGCGCTGTGGTCTGTAATCTCTGTGGTCTGCACTTTGTGCTTTGCTCTTTCTGCTCTCCACTGTGCTCTTTGCTTTTCTTCTTTGCTCTTTAATCTGTGCTTTGCTCTCTGTTTTCTTCTGTCTTCTTTTTCTCTAGCATACCAGCTGGGAGTAAATAATTATTACTCTACAATTAAAATAAAAAAAATTATTTACTCCCAGATAGTATCCTACTCTTGCTAATGAATTCATTAAATATGCAAATTAAGCCTTCCCATACTTATTTCTTTTTAGACACATATACAAATAATAAAATGTGTATGCACTGTATATATACATACATACAGTCATACACATATACACCTTAGGCTTAGAGAGCTACCCTTAGCAGGTTACATAGCCAGTTTAGGGGTGACAGGGCAAGGAGTAAGGGTGACTACAAGTTCAAGGTAGCAGGTCAGAGGTTGGGGTTACGCTCAGAGCCATCAAGGCAGAGTGGGAGGGTTAGGGTTAGAGCCATTTAGGGTTGGGGTTGGGTTTGGGGTTAGGGTTGGGATTAAGAGTTGTTAGGGGTTGGAGTTAGGGTTTTAGGGTTAGGGGGTTTAGAGGGTTGGAGTCAGGGCCATTAAGGGTTTAGGGTTAGAGGGTTAGGGTCTGCCATTTAGGGTTGTGGTTAGGGCTGGTTGGGCTTAGGTTAGGGCCAGTTGGGGGAGGGGGATTGGGGTGGGGTTGGGGGTTAGTTAGTAGGCAAAAAATGTATTGGTAACTGCAATACGGAAAGAAGCACTAGTGTTTCAGAGTGCTGTTGTTGCCTTTTAAATAAGCTATCTCATCTTTCTGGGCTTTCTTATCTGACCTGAAAAATAGGAACAGTACTCCCTTGTATCACAGGTCATTTCAATGTGTAATTAAAGAAGTCTGGTCAGAAGCTATGATGAAAATGCCCCATACTTGTGACTACTGAGAAAATAAATTGTGTGTTGCCAGTTTCCCATTACTTCTAGGGGTTGAATCAGTTTCTTGTTGGGAGATAACACGAGTGTGCTACCAGCATGCCTGAGAGGAATCACTATGAGGCCATTGAGGTTTATCCTCTCTGGACTAACAAAGCCAAGAGGTGAAGGTGACTTGCTTTTTTTAAGCACATTAATAGGGAATCTTGGAATGATCACGCAGATCAAGGTTGATCCCCCGGCTTCATACACAGCGTACCTTTTCCTCGGTAGCTTGGCTTTTGTGGCTTTCTGTTACTGCTCAGCTATCTCCCCAAGGTTGCTGGTGAACTCTTCAGCAGTGAGGAGAGCCATTTCAATCAGTGCCTGTGTGGCACAGCTATTCACTTTTCTCCTCGGGGCTCGTGCTAAGTGTCTCCTGCTGGCAGTAATGGCATATGACTGCGTGTGGCTGTCTGTAACCTTCTACTTTATGCAACTGTCATGTCCTCAAAAGCCTATACACAGATGGTAATCATCTCCTATTTCATTGGCTTTGTCCATGCACTTGCACAAACTATCTCCACCTTCACACCCTCTTTCTGTGACTCCAGTGTTGTCAGTCATTACTTCAGTGACTTTCCCCCTATGATCCAGCTTTCATGCTCTGACACCTATAGCAACGAGATGGTACTTCATATTTTTGGTACATTTCATGGCATCTTCGCATCTCTGGCAATTCTAATCTCCTGTATCTATCTCATCTCCACCATCTTGAGGATCCACTCCTCCAAGGGCAGATGCAAAGCCTTCTCCACCTGTGCTTCCCATCTGAGAGCTGTCTTGTTGTTTTATGGGACTACCGTTTTTATGTATGTTAGGCCAATGTCCAGCTACTCATTGGACTGAGATAAATGGGCCTCTCTGTTCTATTCAGTGGAGACTGCGGTGCTGAATCCTATAATCTACAGCCTAAGGAATAAGGAGGTGAAGGATGCTCTGAGGAGAGTTTTAGGTCATAGTAGAGAAAATTCAGAAGAATTGTTAGAAAGAGAACTTTGGGGAAAATTTATCAAAACCTTGATACGAAGAGTAGGACTTCCAAGGAAGACTTGATCAGCTTCTAAGGGTGAGATTTGGAAAGGTACTTAACTGTTAGAAGTGATTTTAGGTTGACTTTTAACTGGTTGTATCTTCAATTTTTATCTTGAAAGATTGTGTTCCTCTGCTACTGAAACCTGGAGGAATCCTTGCTTTCAACTTCCAAGTTCCAAGCACAAACAGGACTCCTGGCTGAGGAGCGTGTGGCACAGCATTTCAGTTCTCTGTTCTATTAGGAACGTTCGCCCTTATAGGAAAACCACCAGTCCATGGAGACGAGAAAAAGCTTTCAAAGATATTCAAGAGGAGAAAAGAAATGTGATTTGAATTTTATGGCCATTTCTGCTACGTCTTCAGTAAATGAAAGGAGTAGCCTCTTCCAGTGTAACACGAAGAACCTGAAGTTCTGGAAAGGAAGTCTTAGAGAACGGACACCTGTGTTTTCACCCCTCCCCCCCCCCCCCCCAAACACTAGGGAAAGTAACTCTCCCTCTTCTGTCAAATCTCTCTCTTCCGTCAGTCATGACTGCCACCTTTTTTCCTATTCTGCCTGGAAACATGAAAAAATCACAGAAATTCAAGAAAGGTTTACTTCTAATTTTGCTACTATTGTAAAGTAACAGGAACTTATTCCTGCTTTTCACCTCTACGTATCATCAGTTAACTTGAGGCAACTGAGTGAACTGGTAGTTATTTTAAGGACATTGGACATAATTTGAAATTTAATCAAGCTGAAGTGTTCTTTCACTCCAAAAAAAGAATACTGAAATAAGATTGTGACTTACCAACTACACATCTGTCGTCAATGTGGCTTTGAGAATAAATGCCAAATCACTTCTGGCAGTTGAGAAAGTTGGGAAAGGCTTTGGCATCCTTTTATCGATTCAACTAAGCTAGCTCTAGGGATAGGTGTTCTATCACTAATAGATGTTCCATCCCTTCTGGCTGAGTTTATGAATATTGTCCCTCAGTTGGCAGAAGGAGTTTAGATCTTTATTGAGCTGAAAGTGATGGAATGAATCTCAGACAGGTGAGAGGTCCCTGCTTCTGCATGAATGAGGCTTACAGTCAAAGTGGGATGGAAAGAGGTCTTGCAGATTCCCTTTGCATTCCACTGCATGACTGCTAGGGCTTTTATTTCCCCGACTTCCTCTCCTTAAAGCTGTGCATAGAGATAGCAAAGCTTGTGTCCCTATGATCATCTATGGCACACTAAAGAAGGATTTTACAAGTCTCTCTTTGTCAAACTGCTGCCAGCATATTTTACACTGAGAGGTAACGTGACTGAGAAACATAATTGTTTTTGCCCAAAGACACATGGCTAAGGAGAAAACTTATCTTCAGTATGTTATAGTCTGAATTTTGATCAAGTAGTGATGATTAAAGGTCATTGCTATCTCAGAAGCCATTTATCTCAAGAATGCTAAAATTAGAATATGCACAGGGTAGTAAAAACATTTGGACTATGTGCACTATTATCCCACTGGCCTGACAGTCCTAAAAAGTAGGAAAAAGAATGTGACAGTGTAACCTTTTGGTCCTGCTATTTGTCATCCTTCTGTTGCTGCAGAGGCTGAAGCTCAAGGTTTATCTCTTGTTTCTGATTATTAAGTTTCATCAGATATGTGAAGTTCACAGTTTTTATACTTATCAATGTTGCACTGTCCTTATCTTGAACAGAGATGTGAGGTTTTTTTTAAGCCAGATTTCTGAGTTGTCCAAAACTGTCTTTTTCAGTGGACTGCCAGCTCAAAGGAAGGAAATAGCTTGAAAAGAAATCATAGACATCATTTGGTCATCAAAGAGCTTACCTCCACAGCAGTGAGTCACATCTGCACACCTTCTCTCTCTGTGCTGATGTTTAAGATATTCAAAGCCATCTAGAGCTAAGCCTCAGCAGAACTGGCAGCATGTTTCAATCAAGAATCAAAATCTCAAACCTAAATATGCTTTCTGACAAATATCATCAAAAAGAACAGATTTTCATAAGCCCTGCATTCATCTATCCCTTAGTCTCCACCTAGAGAAACCCAGACAAAATTAGGGAATTTAAAATGTTAAAGATCTGATGTCTCTTCAAAGCTACAGTTTGCTTTTCTAAGAAAGCCTTATGATCCACCATCTAGAATCCTGTTCTTCTTCTTTCCTTCCCAAAAATTTCAGTTCCAGTAGGAGATTTGGGAAAATTCCTGCCGAATGACTTGTCATGACAGCAATGCTAAAGTCAGTCAATGTGTGGTAGAACAGCATTGCCTAGAGTCAGGAGGTCCTAGGGGCATTTGGGGTTTCCCTGTTGCAAGCAGGTGAGGAAAACTCAATGAATCAAGAACAGTACTATTAAGAATTTTAGGAAAATTGTCAGTGTTCAGCTGGGACTTAGGTTATATTCCAGTATGGAGAGAGATTCAATCCCCGTATTTCTACTGGGATACCTAGTCCTTAGGTTTTTGTAGTGTAAAGCACTGGAGGACCGGCCAAAGTATGAAACTTCATCCAGTCTTTAAACAAAGCTGTGAAAAATATCCCGATAATTAAACTGGATTGTGGCTCCAACATTGATTGGCATGCAGTCATGCTTGGATTGCTGCTCTGATAAATTATAAAGCTCAGCTATGCCATAAGGTCAAGGCCTTGGAAAGGTGGTAGCAGTGTAGTTATAGCTCCGTATGGGCTACAAAGTCCATTAACAGGGCAGAGTAGCCCTGATTTCAGCTTTGCTGAAATATGAACATAATGGTTAGGCTGCAGCTGTGCCAACTTGGTAAGACCTGGCCTAGCTCCATGGACCTGCCACCATCCTGACCTTTGTGACTGCAACCTGTAAACATACAAATAACAAATCCAGATCCTGGCAGAAGAAAGTAAGAGAGTTTTCTCTCTTTAATGAAGTGGTGGCAAGCACTTAATGGCAACAGCAGCAGGAAAACTCAGCTTTTCATCTTTCCGGAGAGGAGGAGATACCACCAGATCATCCAGGTTTGGCTGAGAAAGGATTTCTCATTTGCTCGCATCCCTGTTGTGAAGGAAAATTGGCCATTTTCCGCTCAAGAATAAGTTGGGACGATTCACCAAATAAAATACTTTCCCTTTAGAGGGTGAAAAATCTCATGCTGAAAGGGAAGGAATCATGAACAAAAAGGGAATCAGTCATCACTGTAAAGGTTCTGCCATTTTCACCTCCCGTTAAAAATTATTGTTATTCTATTGGAGGTTACCAGTAACCTGGCTGATGCGCTCAAAGCTGAGTTCTTCTCATATGGGTGACTGAACTGAGGTTTCAGTTCTTGCTGAGGTCTGTTTCTAGCATAGGCTTCAAGGTATTGCATATGTACAAAACTATTCTCTCACTGACCTGTTTCATCTAGAAAGATAAGAGTAGGTACCATAGATATCAAGCCAGTTTATTCCCCCCTTGAGCCAGATCTTCAGAAGTACTTGCCCATTTCAAGAAACAGACAACAGGATTAAAAACAGCCTATAATGGTTAGGTACACAAGGAAAATGCTTACCCTGCTTAGATACACAAAAGACCAGACTGCTTTTAGACACTGAGTTATCTTTGAATAGTTGGCTGTTGTTTATCTCCAACCTACCAAACATTTTCTGCCCTATAACACAGCAACTAGCCATGGACTACTTGGGAAACTGAAGAAGGAAATTTCTGTCTCCTGCCCCAACGAGAGTGATCAAAAACTGGATTAGGTGCAAATTTGTAGACTCTCCATCTGTGCTGATACTTAAAATTCAGCTGGATAGGGCCTGAGCAATCTGATCTGCCTGAACCTGCTTTGAGGCGGAGGTTGGACTGGATGACCTCCAGAAATCCTTCCCAACTTAAATTATTCTATGCTTCTATCTGCAGATTGAAAATGATCTTTTTATCTCTTAAATGAGGAAATAGGCCTACCTTCCTTGCATGAAGGTGCGAGATATTTTGTGCACTATCGATCCCAGAAATAAACTCTTATTTTGAAAGCTTCAAACATTTAATGCACCTTCATAATACTGAATAGCTTCCTTCTTCACTCCAAAGATATCTTACTGAAAACAAATCAGAAGATTTATCTAAATAGAAAAACTTCAGGACTTCAGACTTGCAATAGAGCCCCTCCCTGCTCCACCTCCCCAGATAAATGTCATTTGCTTAGATGTTCACAGAACTACGCAATTCAGTACTGCCTTTGGAGCAACATCTCATTCTTTTCCCAGTATGCTGCAGCTGGCCTGGAGCCTGTGAAACATATGAATGAAGACCCTTCCCCTGATTCTGGCATGAGTTTAAGGACATCTCTATCTGCCAGAAAAACTAGCTTATTTGTGCTACTTAGAGGGCTTAGAGGTTGTTTGACAAACTGTTGGCCTTCAGAGCAGAGAGCTGAATTGGGTTACTCAGCTGAAGAGTGATCTGCTCTGACTGTCCCTAGCAGGGAAAGTCATCAGTGGAGCTTAGACAGCAGAGATGTCACAGGCAACGCAGCCTTAGTTAGACTGTGCTTACGGTGGCTGCTCGTGTCGTGGAGCAGGGGCAGCTCCTGGGACAATGCCCATACAGTGCCATGTGTAAGATGATGAGTGAGGGAAGCTAGTCTGTTTGGGCTACGCCATGAAGTCTGCAATGTATCTGCATTGGACTGAGTCCTGTTCTAGCCTGGATTAGACTGACAATGTAATGGATTTCTGAATTGTCATCTAGACTATGTGAAAGCCGTGGTGTTCAGTGGATAGCTGGGTTAAGACTGGATGAACAGCTATTACTCGTCTGGGTTATTTATCTTTCTTTCATTTAGTCTTCTCTCACAATTTAGTCAGAAATATCTGAAACTTCCAGGGTGTTACAGGAAGCATGAAAATGTTTGCTTTCAGAAAATTTGTGCTTCTAGATCCTGCCAGAGTTGCTCTGGAAACTGACTGGTTATTTTTTAATAACACCTGTCAGTCTCAATGATAAATCTAGGGATATGGAATAATGGAACATATTCCTTCCTCATACACTACATTTACACATTAAGGGGTCTGAGTGGTTCAGGATGTGAAGAATGTGTTGCTATGAGCGATGAACCCCAGCGAGAGGGAGTGTAGCCTTTTATGGGATCTTTACTCGAGGGGGCTAACATGTTCAGCTGGCAGAGTCAGAGTTAGATATCTGTCCATAGTCTAAGCAGCTCATAGTAAGACGTCACACAATGCGCCTTTGCTTTAAATGACCTCCTTCCTCTTTTCTTCCTCTTCCTCTTCTCCTATTAGGAATGAAATGCTGGCTGGCTTCAAAAGCATTGCTTTGCACTTGCAGATCCGAGCCCTTCCCTCAGAGCAGCTCGGAGAGGCAAGGTCAAAGTGGAGTACCATTTGGATACTTGGGTCCCCAAGAGGGGAAAAGACAACCCGCACCACCGTGAACATGCCAGCGCAAACTGCACAACAGGTACGGTGACAGCAGCATGCCCGTTTTTCTGAGTAGGCTTATTCTGCCTGGGAAGGAGGTGTGAGCCGTGCCGGCGGAAGCACAGCCCCCGCCCCCGCCGTGAGCAGGGCTGGGCAGTGGCCGCAGGCTGCGGATGGTGCCCGTCGGGTCCCTGGCGCCAGGTGAGCCCTGTCTCTGCAACGGCCCCGGGTCCTAAAGGGGGGCAGGGCCACGCCACCCCGGTACCTGCCCGTCACAGACACGCTGCGATCCGATTGGCTGCGCCGCATCAGGACTGGCCCACTCGGCTGCTACGAGCCTCCTCATTGGCCGAGCTGCCCGCCGTCACAATGGCCCGCAGAGCTGGGGTCACTCTGCGGCAGAGAGGGCGGCGGCGCAGCAGCTCCTCGCGCGCTCTCTGCCCGGGTGCTCGCGGTCGCGCTGGCGGAAGCGAGCGTGGGCTCAGCGAGCCTTCTGGATAACTGGGCTCGTTCCTTTTCCAACTGGAATTGCGTGTGACAGAAATGAAGTCATGCTCTGCAAGTTGCAGTCAGGCCCCATCTGCAGGAGCTGGCCTAGAAAGGAGCTACTCCTGTGAGTAAAGACTTCAAGAGTAAAGGTGAATTTTGTGACTCCCCAAAGGCGCTGGCAGTGGCTAAGGAAAAAGGCCAGCATAATTGGACTATCAGCTGAGCGCCTGGGGATGGAAGGGACTCGGCAACAGTTCCTGAAGGCCGAGTAGTCGTGGTTGCCCATGAGAAAAAGTCAAACAGATGAGTAAACTCTTCTTCCCCAACTGTGCGCTGACCAGCCAACGTGAGTGGCAGCCTTCCTGGGCTGTCTCTACTACGTGCTTGTGTTCTGCAGGGCAGCTGGTTCTTGTGGGGGCTGCTCTCCAGAACGCTGCCTTTGAAACCTCCGTTCCTAAAACAAAGGCCGGCAGTCTCTCTTAGAATCTAATTTCCTTGCAGGCGTTACTGACGGAATTGCTCCGCCACAAAGGATGCATTTCCCACCCGAGAAGATTTCTGTGGCTTGGCGGCAAAGGCAAAGCGTTGGAGCTGGACTCCGCAACCTGGGCAATACGTGTTTCCTCAACTCTGTTCTACAGTGTTTGACCTACACGCCCCGTCTGGCCAATTACCTGCTTTCTGGGGAACACAGCCAGTCGTGTGAGTACTTGTGAACACGTTCCTTGCAAGCTGCTGGACAGCTCTGCAGGTGAAAGGACAGCAGTGACTCTGTGAAGCAGACTCTGGGTTTTCCTAGTGTCCCTGCAGGGGCTCCCTTTTAAGAGCGCATGCACGGCAGGCTCAGGATAGCTGAGGGAGTGCTTGCTTTCCTTTAATGCCCCGTGCTCCGGCGTCGAAGGAGGGTTCTTTCTTCCCTCCTGTGAATGATCAAGGGCATTGGGAAGTAAGGCGCTTCATGAATATTTGGCCTGTGGCTTTCCGGCTGCTCGAAAGATGATAAATTTTCGGAGGAGGGCATCACAGGTTCTCGGTGTTCCTTCCCAGCCGGGTTTCCCTAATGCACGACCGCTGCGAGACCTGATGTGGTCACTGCTGAACCGGAAGAAGAGGAAAACTACCACAGAGCACCGTGAAAGCAATATGAGCTAGTCGGGCTATTCCCGTGCACCTCCCTGCAGAAGAGGGCTTGGCAGTAGTCCTTCAGGTGCTTCGTCAGAAAATGCGTGCTAGTGCAGGCTTACTGGTTAATGCTTATGCGCACAGACTGGGCTGTTGGCACCTTTGGAGAAGAGAGCGTGGAACGGAGAGCAGAGACCGCACTTCCAACTTGGAGATTGTTGGTGCTTAAGGTTTTCCACAGGTACGTAGGTATCTTGCACTAGCCGGAGGTGGTTTCTTCCTTGACTCTTGACAGGTCGTGAGCAAGGCTTCTGCATGCTGTGTACGATGGAAGCTCACGTTAAGCATGTCCTGTTCTGCTCTGACAACGCCGTCGAGCCTACGGCTGTCTTCAGTGACCTTAGACGTAAGTCATTTCAGATGGCGTTCTTTGCAGAAACGTCTGAATTTTCAGAGGGTTATTTCACGGGTGCAAAGGGCTTGGAGAGATTAATTGTTGTAGGAAAGAGAGCTTTTAGAAAAGTAGGTTTCCTGTCCCTTTTGAAGAGATAAGCATTGTGCCCTTTGTGTTTATTAGGAATAGGGGAGCATTTCTGTTTTGGCAGACAGGAAGATGCTCACGAATTCTTATGTTACACCGTGGCTGCTATGCAGACAGCTTGCTTGAATGGAAGCACCAGGTAAGCAGAACCAAGTTAACCTTGAAGTGTTCTCTAGCACTTTTGACGCCTTCCTTTCCTACCCTACGTGAAAACCTTTGCCCAGGGTTTTCGTAGAAAAGAAAAGCTCTTTGAAGAAAGAGCTACCTCTCCGCCTCGGCTCTTCTGAGCGCTGATGATAATTTGTTTCCAGCTTGGACACGTCGTCGCAAGCCACCACGGTCATTCACCAAATATTTGGAGGATTCCTAAGATCCAGAGGTACTTTTGGAAACTGCTACTGTCCTTGGAACTGATCTGTGCCTTTGTGCCCGTTTGTCGCAAAGAGCTTGCGGTGTGCCAAGAAGTAGCGGCTCTCAATAATGTAAACGGGCAAAGTGAGTCTCCTTCCCATTTTGTGAAGTGCTTCTGTTTGGCTTCCAGTAACGTGCTTGAGCTGCCAAGCAGTTTCAGAGTCCTATGAGGCCTTCCTCGATATCCCGTTGGAGATAAAGGTAAGACGTCTTGGAGCGGTGGCTGACGATGCCGTCGAAGGCCCCGAGCTTTCGGGGGCTGTTCTTTCTTTTTGTGGCTTTCTAAACTCGACGGAGTTCACGTAGGCATGTATGCTGTTCACGGCAAAAACGCTTGGTGGAGGCTGGGAGGTGGATTGGACTTGGTCCTCCTCTGGAAGCCCCGTGAATGGTCTCCGTGTGTGGGGGGGTTTAAGCCAGAGAGAGAGCAATTAGCGTATCTCCGCACGCATGCTCGTCCTATGATACTTCCCAGTTTTGGACTACCCCGATACACTTCTGATTGGTACGCGATGGCTTTTTTTGCTCTTGTGATTTACGCAAAGGCGTACCACAGATAACTTGATTGTGCGCTACCGCAGACAGGTAGCTCTTGGTACCAAAGTACAGTCCTTTTCAAACAAGGTCAGTGTTCAGCATACTCTGCTTCTGCCGCCTCCTTCGCGGTGTTCGCTGCTTCGCAAGTAGGTCTCCCACGTGTGCACGAGGGAGGCCCTGCGGCAAAAGAGGAGTTGCGGGTTGGCATTTGAGTTTCCAGCAACTCAGTGCCCTCCTTTCTTCCTCCTCCAGGCAGCCTCCTCTGTCCCCGGGGCGCTCGAAGAATTTGTGAGACCTGAGCTGCTGGATGGTGAGAATTGCTACAAATGTAGCAAGTAAGTAGTCTTCCTAATGCCATCGGACTAGGAGATAGTGGCCGAACCCATTGTCCGCCTCGGAGCAGCTTTGGGTTGTGCAGCTAATGAACCCTGAAGTCACCCAAAGCTTGGAAAAGAGTACATTTGCTTCTTAGAGCGGAATCGGTGTCATTCTGTTCAACTAGTTGGAAATCTTTGATAAGAAGCGCAGGCGCTAGCTCGCATTCCGGAACCACGCTCCGGTGAGAGAGTCACGTTCCTGCTGCCTTGCGTGTTGTTGGCAAGCCTTACTTTTGGGCCCAGCAAAGATACGTGCTCAGGCATTTGCTTGGCTACCGAAAGACAACGTTCCCGCTCCTTATCGAGCTGGCCTCCTACATCCTGCCAGGTTCTCTGCAGGAGCAAGGCTGAAATGCAGGGTGTGGCTTTAAGGAAAGAAGCCCCGTCTTAGGCAAGGAAATACCATTCAGCTAGGATGAGCGTGAGAGAGACATGGAAACTTGCTTGACTTTTGGCGTGAGGGGGAGGGGGGAAGATGCCTTGAAACAATTGCCTGTGCTTGCTTTGAAGGTGTGAAAAGATGGTTGCTGCGTCCAAGAGGTTTACAATACATCGCTCTTCCAACGTTCTCACCATAGCCCTGAAAAGATTTGCCAACTTCACTGGTGGAAAGATTAGCAAGGTATCTATGCAAGTGTAATGCCTTCTTGGGAAGGGAGATTTCCCAAGGCGGAACGCTCTGTTCAAAGTTGTTAATGTCGGCCGACTGTAACCATAGCGACAGAAGATGTCTAGGCAAAATCAGCGCAAGAAGTAGGTCTTACTCTTTCTCTTCCGGTAACAGCAAAGCTCCCGTGTGACGATAAGCGTATGCTCCGCTCTGAAAGAGCTGGTTTTGCATTGAGCAGTTCTCTGCAACGGAAGCAATTAAATGTTGTCTCTGGGAAGACCGATTTCTGAGGAGGCAAAACATGTCTGTCTAAGCTTCCAGCCCACATTCTTAGCAGTGTTCTTCCCCGGCTCTTTCACGAAGTGTTCCCAGATGAGTTTTGAATCCTCTTGCTCTGTCTTCAGGATGTGGAATATCCAGAGTATTTGGACCTGCGAGCATACATGTCTCAGCCAGTTGGAGAACCAGTCCTCTACGCCTTATATGCAGTCCTGGTGCACAGAGGTGCCAGCGGTCGTGCAGGACACTATTTCTGCTTCACCAAGGTAAGCATCAGCTTCATTTCTTGCAGGGCAGAATCTGTGCTGGTGAAGAGAAACTTGTCCCAGCATGTTACTGACAACCATTGTTTTGAAGGGGAAAGAGCTCGTTACCTGTCTCCTTTGACTAGTCTTGGTGTCTCCTTTGTCTGCTAGTGTTCTGTCTGGGTTTTCCTGTAGAGAGCACACTCTAGAGTTGCTCTAAAGGCATCGTTGCCTTTCTTTGCAGGCCAGTAATGGACTGTGGTATGAGATGAATGATGCCTCGGTAGTCCTTTGCGACCTCCAAACCGTTCTCAGTCAGCAGGCGTATTTACTTTTTTATATCAGGTAAGAGCGAGTATTCAGATGGGTTTGGGGTACCTTTCCCTTTCGCGCTGCTGAAACCTCTCTTCTGCTCCTCTGACGTGTTTTTCCTTCTGTCCTGGGCGGAAAGGACTATTGGTAGAATTGCGTTCTGTCCAGTCTGGAATTCCCCATGTCACGCAGTGTCTTTCATTGCTTGGCCTTCACCTGCTGCACTTGCGTAACTTGCTACGTACGTGCTCTGTGGAGCTGGCGAATGCCATAAAGGAGGAGAAATTCAGGCCAGAGGTGGTGTAAGGATGAGTTCTTGCTCTGCAAGGGACGGCCGTGGTAGGAAGAGCAGCATCTAATTTTCAGCTTGTAGTCTTGGTTACGTTCTCAGTATGACGTATCAGCTGCTCCTAGATGATGGCAGGATGGGATTCAGCCCAAGAGGAGGCTGACAGGGCATGTCTCAACTGAGATCACTGTTGTTTCCCAAGGTGCGATGGTGAGACACTTGGAGAATGCACTTCTGACGCGCCCGTGCCATCTTATCCCCCTTCGTGCCTTGGTCAGCCGGGGGCTAATAAGAAGGGGGCTGGATTTCTGAGACCGCAGCTTGCTCCTCGTATGCTGAAGGTAACGGGGAGGGGGGAAGAGAGGGAAGGAGAGAGGCACCAAATGGGTAGTGGGAATTGTCTTTTTCTTCCTTTTTTTTTTTCCTTTTTTGGTAGCGTCTGCATTGTATTTTCCCTCCCACCCTGCAGCTTTCTTCACAGCTCTCCTGCTGCAGCCGGAATCACTCAAACAGTGGCTGCTGCTGAATTGCGTGCAGCCCTGCTGCTTCTTTACTTGCAGCTCCGCTTCCTGAAGCACAGCGAGACATTGGAAGTAGAGCCTAGTCATGCTCAAATCCTGGGGAAAAAAAAAAGGGAAAGACTGCTTGGTTTATTTTTAGTGCTGTCACTTGAGCTGAGACAGCAAAACCAGAATGGCTTATTCCTGAGCACTGGAACAAGTATGCTGGGGGTTTCAGGGAAAGTTGAAAGGGGAAAAATGGACGCAGGTACATAGCTAGAGACAGAGAGAGAGAGCGCGAGAGAGAGAGAGCGCGCAATTTGGGGCCATCCTTAATCCGTGCTCAGCTCTTTGGATGGGCTTTCAAAAATGATGCTCATTTGCTTCCAGTCGGCCAAAAACCAAAAGTAGGAATGAACAACACTTGCTGGCCTTGCACTTCGAATTAAAGCAGAGTGGGGCATTTTTTGTTGTTTTTTTCCTCTTCATCTCCTGAGGCAATCTGTGGGACTCCCTGGTAGGAGGGGTTTGTGTTTGGGGCTTCTCCAAGCTGTGTGTTTGCACATAGCCATCTCACGATCTCTTCTTTTGAAATACAGAGCTCAAGTCATTTAAAGAGAAACGGAGCCCTGAAAGAGGATCCCAATACCATTGGCGTCACAGAAATGGGCGGTGATTCCCACAAGAGGAGGTGCTCTCGCAGGCTGGAAAGAAACAAGCGAAACTGCCACCTGCAGCAGTATTGCCCTGGAAGCAGGCGCACATCTTCCCGTAGTGACAGAAACTGCCTGGATAAGGGCAGAAGCTCCGGAAAATGTCCTCCTTACCGATCCCGAAGCAGAGGACGAACAGAGCAAGAGAGGTCACACGAGCATTCTTGCAAAAGCAGGTGGCTCCACCTGTCATCACACGCCAGAGGGGAAGGCGGGCATCACTTCAGCAGCCACCAAGCAGACGCGCGCCGCTGTCCAGTCCCGGAGCAGCAGTCTGAAAACTATTCTCCTCAACGACGAGCACCTTCAGCTGTGTCAGTTCCTTCCGGTTTTGAGGGCTATTCCCGGAAGGCTGAAAAGCAAAGAAACAGAAAAAGAGGACATCCCCACGCCGGAGGGAGCGACAACAAAATAGAAGGGAAACGGAGAAAGACCGAGAAAAGAGATTTCCGCAGTTCCTCTTGTTCTTCTCTGGCTGTTCCTCCTGTCCGCCCAGTTGGCTTTAAAGAGCTCTCAATAGTGCGGCGTCTGTCTGGAGATCACGTGGGTAGGTCGATCAAGTGAAGGCAGGAAAGATACTGCTGAGCTGTGCTAGCACTTCAGAAGGGGACTGCTAACGGTGCTGACTGCTGCTTGGAATACGCAGGGGTAGAAGACACCGCTCTGGAATAAAGCTATTAGATGTTTATTACCTTGAAATCCCCAAACCACAAGGGGAATCCCAGGAACCTTGCAGGCAGGTGACCGGGCTGCCCCAGGCACCATAGAGCATCGGCCCCTGGCGACGTTCAGGGGGAGGGGGGGTGGGGGTTGAAGGCGAAAGAATAGGCTACAATGTGGCGTAGTGTGCATGCGCTGCAGATAACAAGGAGAGCGGTAATTCTTTAGATGTACAGATAACAAGGGAAGCAGTAATTCTTTAGGAATACGTGAGTCCAGGTTGATGCCTGTGTGGTGCACCTAAGGGTCGCGACCCGCCGTTCCCCTTGGAGTCTGAACACCAAGTGTTTTGGCAGCTGCACTAGTTGGCCGGTCAACATGCTCCTGTCTCCTCGCCAATATTCCACTTTTATTTACCCACTAACGAGACCAATTTACCCACTAACGGGACCATACAGTTAGAGGCACATGTGCACACGGTTCTGGATCAGGCTACGAGAATGATTGTTTTCTTTGGCACCTCTTCCAGAACTAGCCTCAATTAATGATGTGTGTACAAGCCAAGACCTAATGTCCGCTCGACCTCTGAGGGTGTGCGTTTCTTAGTAAGGCAGACGTTCAGAAATTACCGCAGAGCAGCTGCAAATCATCCCCTGCAGTAGACTTGATAAAATACAGTCCCATGTAGGCATCGAGTGCCACATCTGTTTTTTCTGTTCTTAACTTGCCCCTTTCCTTCCGACAGTATGATTTGGATTTCTCTGCACTCCACATGGACAGTCACAAGCGTAAGAGCAAGAAGAAAAAGAGCAGACCCATCAAGAAGCTGGAAAGCTGCTTGGAATGCTCAGATCCTCCTTTCCGGAAGTACCCACGGGAGGAGAAGGGAGACGGCCATCCTCCAGACGGCTCTTTATGGGAACAATACAGCAACCATGGCAGTAAACAACTCCACGGGGCGGGCAGCCTTCAAGGGCTTGCGTCAGGAAGGCTGTGCAGTATGCCCTGGCTTCCAAATATTCTGCCTCAATTGAAAGAGACACAAGTTTTCCTCATGTGTGTGTTTCCAGTTTTGAATGGTCACTAGGAAAGAAGGCAAAACTGCCACCAAATGTCACGTCCCTAAGGTCTACCGTGGGTCAGGAGAGCAGGTAGCTGTGTCCTGCTCTTCTGCACAGTACGCCCGTCCTAGCACGCAACGGACAGGCGGTGGCTTTTCCTGGGAGGCTTTTGGAAGCCTCCCTCTCGAGGTCGCTGCAGTCCCGGAGTCACAGCGCACGTCAAGCTGCGGGCAGGCTCAGGTCTTTGCTGTTTAGAAAGCAAACCGCTGAGCAGATGGGTTTGTGCTGAATGTCATGACAGGGAGTGAGCCTGCTTCCTTTTGTCGTTTAGCTGCAGAGCTTGAGGACGGGAGCCGTCAAGACTGACTAAGCTTACCATCTACACCACCACTTACCATCCAACCCAACAGAGAGCCGTTCTCCAAACAATGCTAACCAATCCGAGCTTGAAGAGTGTTCTCAGAGCAATAAAGTTGCCGTCAAAACAAAACGCAGTCCTTGGCAGTGCTTCAGATTTCTGTGCGGAATTTCACCATGAAAAGCAGAAATGCTTTTTTCCCAGTCCTTTTCCCTTAGGCGTCCTTTTCTAACAGGTGCCGGTAATGCCGATGGGCGGCAGAGATCGCGCTGGCACACGGGGCCTGGCAGTAGCCAAGGCGCGAATGGGGCGCCGCAGGAGCGCCCGGCAGCAGTGCGGCAAGCAAGTCGCTCTGTTGCTCGGGCAGGTGAAGTGTCAGCACGGCTGCTCAGAAGCTGCTAGCGCTTCCCTGGGCCTGGGTGGCGGGAGCGAGGCTGAAGGGAACTAGTGATGTCTAGCAACTGCCTAAGGTAAAGGGAAATCGGCGGAGGCCCAGCTGGAGAATGACGGGGTGTGTTGGGGTGCAGGGCTACTCACAGGCAGCTGGTGCTGACAACACAGCCCCGTGCGGCCATCGCAGCCAAAGCAGAGGTGCCAGACACACCAAAGTGGGGAAGGGATGCAGCGAAGCGGGGCCCAGCAGGGACAGAGGGGCTGTGCCACGGCCGGAGTGAATGGCAATGTTCGGGGGAAGGCGATTTCTGTCAGCTTATGCCTGATAGAGCATGCTTCCCTTGTTAAAGAATAGCGAACTGAAACTGTCTAGAGTATGTTCTAAGTATGCCAAAAAAAAAAAAGCTTTGAAAGTCTTAAAAAAAAAAAATGCTCAGTGATATCAATCCGCACCACCTGAAATACAAGTGCCTGGTATACAGCCTGGGGACGAAGTTTTAGTTAAAGTATTTCCACAAAAATCCAAGTTAAAACCTGAATGGAACAGTCCATATACTGTCATACTATGTTCTTCTTTTGCTGTGAAAGTTGAACTGTACTTGTATATGTTGAAAAAGGATGTGTCTGTGTAAGAACACTTTGTAATCTTACAGAGAGCAGTGTTGTAGATACAAGTAATCACTCAAACATTTGTATTTGTAGCTTTACCCCAAATTATGGGATGCAACTGTTACAATCTAATTATACATTGAGCCAAAATTTACTCCCTATCCCCATTGGAATGAATCTTATGCTAGTAAAGAAACTACTACAATGCGATGATTTGCGTTGACTGCTAGAATGCACCCGGAACAATGGACAAAAAACTCTAATCACCATTCATTGTGATGCGGAAGAGATACACCACGTCTTGGAAAGGGTAAAGAGGGACGGAGAACATCATGGCTGGGAAACTCTTCTAGGATGGTCACCAACAGCAACAGGGATTTATAATCACGTGTTGCACCCGGTAGTAGTTGTGTTCAGTTTAACTGTGTTATGCCTATTACTTACAATTATATTATACATAAGATTATGGAAAGCGATAGTACGCCTCGAAAGGCTTTGAGAACTCTGTTTAAAAGATTAACAGGGATGCTTCATAAAAACAAAGGGGGGGACTGTTAAAGAATAGCGAACTGAAACTGTCTCGAGGTAGCCGCTTAGCACAACTTCTGTAAAACTTGCTTAGCATGAGTAGCTAAATTTGCTGAAGCCTTAGGCCGCACTTAGATAAAATAATGAACTTTTACTTAGTCCAGTAAGAAAAGGGCCTCAGAGCTGGTTCAAGCTGGGAAGATAAGGAAGGTACAAGCAGTCTGCATTCCTGTGTCTCACACTCCGAAAGGGAGGATGTCAAGGCTTTGAAATAAGACCAGCGCAGGGCATTAGGACCTTGAGGGGCAAAGCCTTAGCTCACTGCTGGGGCAGTGTTAATTGTTATGATTTGGAATCACCTCCTCCTTCTCAGGACCTTGAGAGACAATGGTAAGACGCAAGGAGAAACGAAGGTACAACCGTCAGCAGAAACCACAACAGTAAAGCTAAGGGAGAAAAACAGCCTGCCTAGGAGCAACGATGAGAGCCAATAAGGAGCAGGAGACCCCAGACCAAAAAAAATTACTGTTGGTCTAACTACCGCGTGAGGGGTGGGAAACTTAATTGGAAAAAGCTATAATTGCCCAGGGATTTCTTTGTTTGGGCTCCCTCTTCGGAGGCACCCAGCTCGAGCTGTAATTACTGCATGTGCATCATTAAAATTTAATTATTTAATTTGCTTTGATTTGGCTCTGAACTTTCTTGCAGGAACCTAGGGTCAGACCCTGTTATGGTGCCCGGCGAGCCTCATTTCCATAGCAGTGACCTCACAAGCACAGCGAGCATCCATGGGCATTCCACTGGCCAATCAGGCCCTGAGGCTGCTGTGACCTCACTAGCACAGCCTGCAGCCATGGGCCTGACACTGGACTATGAGGCACAGGGACTGCTCTGACCTCATATGCACAGCCAGCAGCCATGGGCCTACCACTAGCCCATGAGGCACGGATGCTGCTGTGACGTCACAAGCACAGCTGGAAGCCATGTGCCTGCCACTCGCCTATCAGGCACCGATGATGCTGTGATCTCACAAGCACAGCCAGCAGCCATAGGCCTGCCACTGGCCTATGAGGCTCTGAGGCTGCTGTGGCCTCACAAGCAAGCACAGCCAGCAGCCGTGCCCTGATGCTGGCCTATGAGGCAAGGAGGCTGCTGTGACCTCGCAAGCACAGCTGGAAGCCATGTGCCTGTCACTGGCCTATCAGGCACTGATGATGCTGTGACCTCACAAGGAAGCCAAGGCAGCAGCCATGGGCCTGTCCCTGGCCTATGAGGCATTGGGACTGCTGTGATCTCACATGCAAGCACAACCAGCAGCCATGCCCTGCTGCTGGTCTATGAGGCACGGAGGCTGCTGTGAGCTCACAAGCACAGCCAGCAGCCATGGGCCTGCCACTGCCCTATCAGGCCCTGAGGCTGCTGTGACCTCACAAGCACAGCCAGCAGCCAGGGGCCTGCCACTGCCCTATCAGGCCCTGAGGCTGCTGTGACCTCACAACAACAGTGAGTAGCCATGGGCCTGACACTGGACTATGAGGCACGGAGACTGCTGTGACCTCAGAAGCACAGCTGGAAGCCATGTGCCTGCCATTGGCCTATCAGGCAATGAGACAAATGTCACCTCACAAGTACAGCCAGCAGCCTTAGACCTGCCACTGCCCTATCAAGCTCTGAGGCTGCTGTGACCTCACAAGCACAGCCAGGAGCTGTGGGTCTGCCCTCGCCTATCAGTCACTGGGACTGTTGCGACCTTACAAGCACAGCCAGCAGCCAGGGGCCTGCCACTGGCGTATCAGGCTCTGAGGCTGCTGTGACCTCACAAGCAAGCACAGCCAGCAGCCATTGGCCTTTCCCTGGCCTGTCAGCCACTGAGAGAAATGAGACCTCACAAGCACAGCGTCCATCCATGGGACTGCCACTGGCCTATGAGGCACTGCGTCTGCTGTGATCTCACATGCACAGCCAGCAGTCATGGGTCTGCTGCTGGCCTATAAGGCACTGGGACTGCTGTGACCTCACAAGAACAGCCAGCAGCCAAGGGCCTGACACTGGCCAATCAGGCACTGTGTCTGCTGTGATCTCATATGCACAGCCAGCAGTCATGGGTCTGCTGCTGGCCTATCAGGCTCTGAGGCTGTTGCGACCTCACAAGAACAGCCAGCAGCCAAGGGCCTGACACTGCACTATCAGGCACTAATGATGCTGTGACCTCACAAGCACAGCCAGCAGCCTTAGTCCTGCCACTGGCCTAGGAAGCTCTGAGGCTGCTGTGACCTCACAAGCATAGCCAGCAGTCTTTGGCCTTTCCCTGGCCTGTCAGCCACTGAGAGAAATGTGACCTCACAAGCACAGCCAGCAGCCAGGGGCCTGCCACTGGCCAATCAGGCACTGCGTCTGCTGTGATCTCACATGCACAGCCAGCAGTCATGGGTCTGCTGCTGGCCTATAAGGCACTGGGACTGCTGTGACCTCACAAGCACAGCCAGCAGCCTTAGTCCTGCCACTGGCCTAGCCAGCTCTCAGGCTGCTGTGACCTCACAAGCACAGCCTGGAGCTGTGGGTCTGCCACTGGCCTATCAGGCTCTGAGGCTCTTGTGGCCTCAGAAGCATAGCTAGCAGCCACTGGCCTGTCCCTGGCCTATAGGACACTGAGGCTGTTGCGACCTCACGAGTACAGCCAGCAGCCAGGGGCCTGCCACTGGCCTATGAAGCACTGAGGGTGCTGTGACCTCACAAGCACAGCCAGCAGCCAGGGGCCTGCCACTGGCCTGTGAAGCAGTGAGGCTGCTGTGACTTCACAAGCACAGCCAGCACCCAGGGGCCTGCCACTGGCCTGTAGGGCACAGAGGTCGATGTGACCTCACAAGCACAGCCAGCAGTCATTGGCCTCCCACTGGCCTATGAGGCACTGGTACTTCTTCCACCCCACAAGCACAACTTGCAGCCAGGGGCCTCCCTCCAGCCTATGAGGCACTGAGGCTGCTGTGACCTCACAAGCACAGCCAGCAGCTGTGGGCCTGCCACTGACCTGTGAAGCACTGAGGCTGCTGTGACCTCAGAAGCACAGCCAGCAGCCAGGAGCCTCCCTCCAGCCTATGAGGCACTGAGGCTGCTGTGACCTCACAAGCACAGCCAGCAGCCATGGCCCTGCCACTGGCCTTTCAGGCAATGGCACTAGTAAATATCTGCATATATATATATCTCATACACAGACACACATATATATCATACATATATATATATATATCAAATATACATCATATATATCATATATGTATATCATATATGCATATCATATATATATCATACATATATATATAAAATAGTAAATATCTACATCCAAGCTAATCATATTATGCCCTTTTTATGCACAGTAAAAGACTGAAGTAATTTTAAGTTGCTGCTTATCTGACCTGTTTTAAACCTCTACTTTGGGATAAGATGAACTGAGCCAACGAAAGTCCTTTTGCTCTTTTCTGAATATAAAGGGAGCCTAAGATGACTAGACCAGATCTAGACACCTATGTTTCATCAAATACATCCTCCTTATAATAGCTGAAAAAGATGCTTGACAAAGAATGAAAACATGCATATAGGCAAACAGGTTGGAGCAGGAAAAGTTCATGTACCCAGCAGGTGGCAACACCAGTCTGGCAATGTCAACCACCACACTTGGATATTCACAGTCAGAAGACGAAATAGCAGTGGTGCAATGATGACCAGATAGCCTGTAATATGTAATGCCAACCCTGGGACATAAAACATAGAGGACATTGTGTGGATGTTCTCTCAGGGGATCAAAGAGATGCACAAGATATTCATTAACACAGAAGCCGTAAAAATAAAACAGAGTGAATGATATTGCCTAGGTCCAAAGCCTAATTAATCCATCTTCTTCTTCTATTTTTACAATAAGAAAGGATCTCTGTCTACTCACCATACGATATTTTTCTAAGGTAACCACTTGGTATTTAAAAAAAAAAGATATCCAAGAAAAAAAAAGAATCATTGATATATTCTTGGCAAAAGTGAACAGGAGAAGACATAAAATTTCCATAGGCCATTAACCAGTTAACAGGTGACATGAAAGCAAACACTTTGTTATCCTGCTACGCAGCATCTCTGAAATAAGCAGAAAAGAAGAATCCCTGTATTTACATTTGATTCTAACAAAAAGTTAACTAGGTATATTGATACAGGTTATTAGCTACTAGATGCCATTATAAGTCACACCAAAGATACACAGCTAATTTCCAGGGTAATACGGAAAATGATTAGAAAATAGTTTTGTGTGTAATCAAGACTCTAGTGCCCCTGACTGACATAGCAGGTTAACTGTTCACAGCAGACTGTGGACAACATTTTTGAATTGAAAGGCTGATGACGTCCTTCCCTTCCTCCATTGCTCTGTCAGAAACATTGGTAAAGACTATGGTAAATATTCAACTTTTAACGTGCGCTTCAGAAATAATGACGGCAGCAAATGTGTTTACAGGACAATGCTGAAGAAGATCAGCTATTTAAAGCATTCCTTTTCCACATACATAGCCACGCTTTCCCCCCTCTCCCATACAGTCACACTAGGAAGATTGAAACAGAAAGGGCAAGAGTGCTCTCTTGATATTAAGGCATAAACCGGGCAGAGGGAAGGGTAAGATCATAACTTTTTGTAATAAATTAAAATGGACCCATTTCCTACCATTCCAGTCCCCACTTTTTATATGCAAATAAGGCAGAAAAGTGGCGATATTCCAAATGTTCTATTTCCTGTCCTACATTGACCTTGCTAGTGTTTTAATTTGGAAAGGATGACCTGGCTGCTCATTTTCCACAGCTCATTGGAGCCATAAATAACGAGGTCAAGACAAAGGACAATGCACTGAGCTAAAGAATCCAGTGCAAGCATCAAAGCAAGACAACACATGGCTGCAATTTATACAATATTTTGAGGCATCATATTCTGAGCATATTATGAATCTCTATTCGTGATAAAGGCTATACCAAGGAAAAAAGATTAAAAGATGAGAGCCGTGGTTATAACAATGTAGAATGGAAGACGAGAGAAATCTGAATCCTAACATTTTTAAGATTACCATTGCGTGGTGCTTCTTTGATGATGTTTCTGAACTTAATGCAATTAATATGTAATTACAGAATACCAACGGGATCAAAAAAATCATTGGCCCATGAAAATACAGGAATTAAAGAAGAAACATAATACTGCCTTTTGATATTCAAAGCTGAATACGTAATGTCATTATGCTAAATAATCCTGCTGAACAGAAGAGGATTTTCGGCTGACAACATCTCTTTGCACTTCTGAATCTTAAAATACAAAACTCTTCCTATTACGATGCATAAGGAAACATTCCTGTGGTACTGTATTCACGCATGGAGTTCTCTGGAATTTCAACAAGGATATGGACCTATGTAAATCACGTGCACACACATAAGCAGTGTTAATCGTCTATATTCTCTTCTTGTTTCTTTAAATAGAAAAACTACCAAGTAGAACTCCAAGTGTGGGATTCATCTCAGACAATTCTCACAGAATTACTGAGGTTGGAAGGGACCTCAGGAGATCATCTAGTCCAACACCCTTCCCCTCTCCACCACCCAGCTCAGAGCAAGGTCAACTAGAGCAAGTTGCCCAGGATCATGTCCAGTTGGATTTTGAATATCTTGAAGGATGGAGACTGCACTGTATTTGTCTTCTGATGACACAAATAGTCTTGCTAACAAGGCCTACTTTGGCATTGTACCACAAATATGTACATCACCACACACTGAGGAAGTCAGTGGTATGTCACTCGGGGCTCTATCAGAAAGAACAACACCTGTTTAAAGAGCCAGTCCTGGAGACCAGGGGGCAAAAGTTGCTTATAGCTGCCATCATTTAAGGACACTGCAACTAGACAGGCAGACAAAGTGGTGCTGGTAAGAGGAGTGTAAATACAAGATATGTTCTGGGTCTTTCTGGTTGATGACATTCTCTAAAAAACCTTCTACACATGCTGTAATCTAACACCCTCCCATCAGCTACTTATAAACCTAAAGGAACGGCATCTCCCGAGGGTCAAACCTCCCCTAGCGCTGCGGGGGGGGGGGGGGGGGGGCGGGAGTTGGCAGCCTGGCATGCGGGGAGCCGTAGTTTTCACCGCGGCATGCCGGGAGCAGTAGTCTTCCAGCACTGGGCTTCCGGGCCGCCATTTTCACGTGCACGGTATGCTGGGAGGTGTAGTCTTCTCAGACGGGGCTACTGGGTGACCATGCTGCGCCTCTCGAGGTGGCGGGGGCGGGCAGGTCTCTGCCAGCGGCGTTCCCACCAGCCAGCCGCATCGTGCTCTGTGGCAGGCCAGGAGCTGTGGTTCCAGGTGCCGGTGCCTTCTCAGCCCTGCAGCAGTGGCCCGCTGGGTCTGTTCCTTACTGGACGTGTGTCACTCACGCCTGAGTCCCCACAGGTCACGG
Source organism: Dromaius novaehollandiae (assembly GCF_036370855.1). NCBI lineage: Eukaryota > Metazoa > Chordata > Aves > Casuariiformes > Dromaiidae > Dromaius > Dromaius novaehollandiae. Next base: position 65,542 of record NW_026991301.1, on the reverse strand, counting down.
GGGACAGTGGAATGCCCCTGTTTTTCCCCGGTACAGGGCAGGAAGCATTTTCCATCTCTGGTGGTGTTGCAAGACAATCTTGGAAGCTCAGAAAGAGTGTTCATGCTCTTTAAACTAGGCAGATGAGGAGAACCTCTCTATTTCCTGGGAGGAAATAATTCTTTAATCAAGGCCGTCCTAGAACTGCTAAAGCCTTAAAGAAACTGTAAATCAAGATGCTTTGTTTTCTATGCATACATTGCCAATTTAGCAAAAGAATTCGAGGTATCCCCTAACTGACCTGTCCTCATTATAATACAAGAAAATCACGCTGATAGGTCAGAAAGACCCACGCCCGGGTGAAGACCCCTCCCCTGAGCATGTGTAGTAGTAAAATGGTGTGTAAGCAATATTACAGTTGTAGGTAAATCACTAACCAACCAGTGTAAAAGGGAAAGTTGCAAACCTTGCAATTTGTTTGTGTAAATGCTACTTGGAAAGCCGGGGGTGGGGGGTGGGGGGAAATGCGCTTGATTTGTGGGAAACCACCGAGCAGCCAGGCTTGCGCAACTCTGAAATAAATAAGCAAATGTCTCTCCTGAGCGTGTAATTATTGGCTTAGTGCACACGGGGCAACGAATCCGCTTTTTGGACAGCAGTGTGACCGGGCAGGGTTGTCCCCAGGGGCTGGGGCTGTCCCTCTTGGAAATGGGGAGGGCAGGGAGAGAAGGAGGGGTGCTGCGGGCTCCTGGGAGTCGTAGCTTTGCTCAGGATTGGGGCCAGTTAGGCAACTGCTGGGAGGAGCGGCAGTGCTGGGAGGGCACGGTGCGGAGCTGTCCTGCTGTGCAGCACAAGGGAAAGTCGACCAGCACCGTTGCTGTCCGAGGACCCTGGAACAGCCCGAGAGACCCTGGAACAGCCACCCCACGGACACCGTGTCACTGCCTCGCAAGGCCATTGCGTTCAGGTACGTTAGACTACATCGGGCAGAAGAAACGTAAGCCGAAGGATCAGGGCAAATAGCTGCTTGTCTAGGTTTGTTACCTAGCGACGCACTGGCAAAGCTTTTCATGAACACTCCTACTTGATCAAGTGCGTATTCATTCCGTGAATATTACTGCCAGAACGCGTACGTCACTGATCCTTTAAAGCAAGTCCGTGGCACTGGGGTAGCACGTGTAGTGGAGACTAAATGCAATAATACCTCATTTTGATGTCGTTCTCTTCTGCGAAAGCACTTGGAGCAGATGACAACATTTATCATACTATTTTGTTTATTGAGTGGACCCTGATACTGGGGAGAAGGTGGTACTGCACCGAAAGGGAGCACGCATGCGCATTGCGTTCCGCCGCGCTCACTGCTGCCATCGCGGGTCTGAAAAGCGGCACTGCACACTCATCGGCGTAGCGCATGCGCACTGCGTTCCGTCCCGCTCACCGCTGTCCTCGCGGGTCTGAAAAGCGGCACTGCACACTCATCGGCGTAGCGCATGCGCACTGCGTTCCGTCCCGCTCACCGCTGTCCTCGCGTGTCGACAAGGCAGCACTGCAGCCGCCGGCGGCCACCGCTGCGTACGAAGAACAGTGCAGGCAGCCGGCGCACACGTGTGCGCTGCCGGTCACCGTGTTCACCGCTACTCTCCGCTCTCTCGGGGACGGGTAAGCGAAGGCGCTCGTCCACCCCTGCCCGGTGCTCACGGACCGGGAGCGCTTTTCCCGAGAGGGCTTTTCCTTCCCGGTGCTTCCTGGGGGTGCGGGGATGGGTAGTGCCGTCTCAGAGCTGCTCCGCGACCGGGGCAGCCCCAGCGCCTGCTCGCTGATCCCCGCCGCTCTCTCGGGCACGGGCAGAGCAGCCTCGGGGCGCTCGCTGCTCGGCCTGAGCACCGGGCTGGCGCGGCGGGCTGCGGGTCGCCCGCGGGAGCCGGCCGGCTGCAGCGCCGCGCTACGACCACACGAGGGCGCCATTGCGGGTCTCGCCTCCCCCCCCCCCCGCTCCCGCTCCCGCTCCCGCTCCCGCTCGCCCCCGCCCCTCCCGCGCTGTCCGTAGCCAGCGCATGCGCGGCGGCGGGGAGCAAGATGGCGGCGAGCAGGGTGGGTGTTTTCGCTCGGCGGCTGCGGGCGAGGGCCGAGGCCGCCTGGAGTCGAGCACGTGGGGATCCCGGTGAGGCGAGCGTGTGCTTTCGGGTGGCCGCGGGCGTCGGGCTGTGTCCTGCCCGCCGGGGCTGTCGCTTCGTGGAGGCGGCGGGGCGGGGGGTTCGGACCTGGCGCCGCGCCGCGCCGGGTCTGCCGGAGCGCGGCTCTGACTCTGCCTTTTCCGTGTGTCGCCTGTAGGGCCCCAGTTCCTCCCCAGCGCGGGCCAGGGCATGCGCTCACCGCTGTGGACGCAGCCTGGAGGAGCGGGGGGGGGGGGGTGTCTGCGCGGGGGTCTGGATGTGTCCAGCAGCGGCACAGCAGCCTGATGTCTCCTCTCGTCCGGGACGCGGGTTCCTTTGCAGCTTTTCTGGGATGCGGGGCCCTTGGTGAGTTCTCTGCTGCCTTCTCTGGCGTTCTGTGCAAGCTCATAGATCCCTCCTCCTCCCCCCCCGCCACCCTATCTGATGGGGTGGGAGACCAGTGGCTCCTCCCGCCGAGCTGACAGCAACGTGGGGCACCCCTATGTGCTCCCTACACATCTGGGATGGCACCCCTGCCCTGAGGGCCCCGCAGAGTCCCACCCTTCCTGCAACCAGCCCCCCCAAAGCCATTAAACCACCCACAAATCCTGCCCCAACACCCCTACAGGCCCCAAAACATCTCCGAGCCCTGCCTCAACGTTGTCACTGACTCCAGACCTTCCCCTGCACTCTCTCCAAAGCCCCAAACATTCCTAAAACTGCTGCCAGGCCCAGTCCCCGCAGCAGTGAGGCGTTCTAACAAAGATGGGGTGTGATCTGCGTCTCTGCCTTGACTCAGTCCCGCTTTAGAGAAATGGGAGTTTACAGCGCTTCCTGGTGAAGAGTGTTGGCGGGTGGATGCGCTGATGACAAAGAGATTTTTCTCTCTTTTCTTCTGAGCCGCCTCTCAGAAGCCTCTGTACGTACACGATGTGGCTGATCTGGGATAATCGTGCTGTGCACAATGCTTAAGGAGAACATTGCCATGAAATGGCGGGCTAAGGAATAGCCTAAAAAACCTAAAAGGCTCGGGAAAAGCCAAAGAGAACACCGTTGGGCTCTGGGAAGCCCCAGTGATGCTACAGAAAACAGCATGGCTTTTAGGCATCTCCTCAGAGCAGCAGCAATGTCTTGCTCCAGCCTATGGGACAATGGGGACTCTTAATTACCTCCTTGAATTACCACAAGTGTTGCGAAAGCAGAAGGGACTAGGGAGCACGCAGAGCAGGTTGTGGACTATATGTCAAGTTTAAACAAGCAACAAGCCCCTCTGCAAATAGGAACAGGTTTAGCCCTAAGTAATAGATGAAGGTAGCTGTGAGTAACGTGAAGCGAAGCGGTTATGTCAGTCACCCCAAAAGCCTCAGAGAAGTGGTCCAAACACTGCCCCCAAAGTCTTCATTGCACCCTAGAGGCCTCTGTTTGATGTCTAGTCCCCTTAGGACTGCTCCAATCCCCTCAGAACCTCTCCATTGGACTTCATTGTGCACCAGGGGCTCAGTTGAGCATGTAGAGTCCTTAGGACCCCTCTAGTACCCTCAGAACCCCTCCTGAGGCCTTTGTAGTGCTCCCAGAGCCCTTTTTTGGTCCACCGGCTCTCGTAGGACTTCTCTAATTCCTTCAATATCCCTCTTTTGGCCTTCATTGTGCAGGAGCCCTCCGTTGTCCTTCTAGCTCTCCAAGCACCTCTCTAGTCCCACCAGGACCCCTCCTTTTGCCTTCGTTGTTCCATATAGCATTTTTTTTCTTCCTTCTAGTCCCTTTACAACCCCCCGGTCTACTCTAGGTGCCTCTTTTGGCCAAAATTGTGCCCTGCAGCCCTCTTTTGGCCCTCTAGAACCAAGAGGACCCCTCTAGTCACCTCTGAATCCCTCTGGAGGCCTTTGTTGTGCCCCAGGGCTGTCTTCTGGCTCTCCTGACGACCCCTTTGGATCCCTCAAATTCCACCTAAGAACCTTTCTGGAGGCTGTCCTTGTTCCCCAGAGTCTTTTTTGGCCTTGTAGACCTGTTAGCACCCCTCCAGTGCACTCTCAAACACTCTCTTGGCCAAAATTGGGCCCCAGGGCTCTTTGGGCTCTCCAGACCCTAGCGAATCTCTCTCGTCCTCTCAGACCACCTCCTGAGCTCATCCCTGCTCCCCAGTTGATATTTTTTCAGCCAGGTAGACCACTTAGGACTCCTCTAGTGCACTTTGGACTACTCTTTCAGTCTCCCTTCTGTCCCAGGGCTGTCTTCTGGCCCTCCGGCCCCTTTAGCACCCCTCTAGTCCCTTCAGAATCCCTCCAGAGGCCTTTGTGGTGCTCCAGAGCCCTCATTTGGCCCTCCAGCCTTCTCAGCAGCCCTCTCGTCTGCTCTGCACTCCTTTTTTTGGCCAAAATGGGGCCCCAGAGGCTTTTTCTTTGTTCATTGGTTCCCTCAGGAAACCCCTAGTGTGCTCTCGACCCCTCTTTTGGCCAAGATTGGGACCGGAGTCTTCTGTGGGCACTCTAGACCCCTGAGGACCCCTCTAGTGTACTCTGGACCACTCTTTTGGCCACAATTGGGCCCCAGAGCTGTCTTCTGGCCCTCCAGCCCCCTTAGGGAACATCTAGTCTCCTCAGAACTCTTCCAGTTTTCTTCCTGGTTCACCAGAGTCATTTTTTGGCCATGTAGACCCCTTAGCAGCCCTCTAAGTGTGCTGTGGACTACTCTTTCAGCCTTTTTTATGCCCCAGAGCTGTGTTTTGGATGTCTAGACCCCTTTAGGACCCTGGTAGAGCCCTCAGAGTCCCTCCGGAGCCCTTCTTCATGCCCTGGAGCCCTCTTTTGGCCCTTTAGCAGCCCTCTATTCTGCTTTGGCTTCATTTTTTGACCTTTTATTTCCCCCCCACAGACCACTCCTGGCCCTCTAGAACCCTTAGCACCCTTCTAGAGGCCTTTGCCATGCTCCAAAGCTGTCTTTTGGGTCTCAAGTTCCCTTAGGACCCCTCTAGTGTGCTCAGAACCCCTCTGGAGGCCTTTGTGTCCCGGAGCCCTCTTTTGGCCATCCACATCCCATAGGAGCCCTCCTGTCCACTCAGAGCACCTCCTGAGGTCGGTCATGTTACCCAGTTTTGATTTTTTTTTTTCCCCTGTGCCATTTAGTCCCCTTAGGAGCCCTCTAGTCTGCTCAGAACCTCTCCTGGGGTGCTTGTTGTGCCCCAGAGCTGTCCTCTGGCTCCACAGCCCCCTTTGGAACCCTCTAGTCTCCTCAGAAGCCCTCCAGATTTCTTCCTTGTTCCCCAAAGTCATTCCTTGGCCATGCAGGCCCCTCAGCACCCCTCTAGTGCACTCTGGACCACTCTTTGGGCTTTCCTTGTTCCCTAGAGCTGTCTTTTGGCTCTCTAGCTCCTTTAGAACTTCTGCAGTGTTCTCAGAACTCTTCCTGAGCCCTGTCTTATGCCCTGGAGTGCTCTGTTCATCGTTCAGCTGCCTGAGTACCCCTCTTTTCCTCTGAACCCCTTCAGAGGCTTTGCTTGTTCTCTTCTGGCTTCTTTTAGTTGCTCTCTAGTCTCCGTAAGAGATGTCTAATCTGCTCTGGGTTCCTCTTTAGAGCTTTGTTGTGCTGCATAGACCTCTGCTGGTCCTGTAGAGCCCTGAGGAACCCCTTTATTTCACTCTGGACTACTCTGTCAGCCTTCCTTGTTGTGCCCCCAGAGCCCTGCGTAGGTTCTCCAGCCCTCTTAGCATCCCTCTTCCCTCCTTGTGCCAGTCCTCCACTTAGAAATACAGAGCTAGTACTCCCCTGGGGAACTACCCATTCCACCTACTGACCCCTTTTTCTGAGCACTCTAGGTACTATACAGGAAGTACCCCTCTTCAGAAGTACTCACATTACAGAAGCAGCCTTGTTCCAGGAGTTTATTTTGATATCTTGGTTTGCCCTAGAGGAAATGCTGTCCTGCTACAACAGCTGTATTATATGCAGGTCTGAACCAATTAGAGCACTGTGGTGTAGTGTTCCCTTAACAGGTTATGTTGAATCTTGTAGCTTTCTTTCTAAGCATAAGCAGAACTGATTTTTAGTTTTTAGTGCAAAGGCTAGTGCTAGTTTGGGTAAAAAAGCTTAATAACATACCTCCTGATATTATGGGTTCAGTATATAAGGTTTCAGTAATAAAGAAGATGGTCTGTTTTATCAAAGAGGTCCGTCTGTCCTTTCTGTGCTCTCCCATCCAGATACTGAGTGGAAGCAAAAGGCTTGCTTCTGCTTAGCCCTATGTATTTATGGCTGCCAGTGGTTTGCCCCTCCCCTTCCAAGGGCTTGTGGGTAGGGCAGTGGGTGAGGCTAGGGTTACATAAACCCAGGGTGTTCACACAGTCTCTGCTCTCTTTGGGGATAGTGCTCTGGAACTGCCTTGGGAAATAACAGCATTTGTGGAAGTGAAACTATCCAGAAAGACTTATTGCTGCATTTAGAGAAGCAAGGGCCATTCCTTAATGTTAGAGCAATGAGATGGCTGAAGGTGGAGTTGTGAGCATGCCAGAAAATTGCTTATAGCAGGCAGTTTTGGTTTTGTGTTGGTATCTTGGTGTGGGGTGTTCAGGGGTGGACGAGGGTTTCTGAGTGTGCAGTTGTATCCTCTGTTAATTGTCAGTATTGTTTTCTGGTGTTTGTGTGTTTACTGTGGAAGGGGCCTAACTTCCTCACTGGGCTCTTTGAACATGCTGATGCTTGAGGCATTGCTTGTGCCTCTGCTGGACTGCAGACAAGAGAAGAGAGCAGGGGTCCTGGGAAAACATTTCCTTCTACACTTACACCCTAGGTGGTGGTTGTGTGTTTTATCTCCAGTAAGGTGGATCTGTGTGAGGTATTGCTCTCATCAGCTAGTCTGGTTTCTGGCTCGCTGGATGTTTTGCTGCTCCTCAGAAATACTGTCAGCCCTGTTCAGGGAGAAACTGTGTGGGGTTTTTCTGTAGTATGCAGACTTGTAGAAGAGTCCAGATTTTGTATGAAGAGGGAAGGAAGCCTTCTCCCTTCCTGTAACTGCAGTAGGATGAGAAAGGAAGTCACCTCGTCGGAAAGCAAAGCGGACTGTGAGTAAGCCCATGTGCCTGAAGAGCTCAAAAACCAACCTCCCCTCAGCTAATGAACTCACCTCTCTTCTTGCCTAAGCCTCAGTGCTGAGAGAGAAGAAACGGTTGTACTTCTCGGAACCACCAGGAACCAATTTGCAGTCTTGCCTGGCAGCTCCTTTCTTATATCCATGCCTGTGAACCTAGTGCCACCTGCCGTTCTGTGGCTCTGCTTCTGACCCCTACCCTGGCTTCTGGGGCTGCCTACTTTGCTTCTTCAGGTACTATGTCGGCCCTTTGCAGGCATGGCTGAGGATTTCAGGTGAGGTAGAATGGGTGATCAGAATGGTGTTTCAGTTGTTGTAGGGCTGGTCAGCGCTACCTGGCAGCATAGTAACTTTGTCTTGGTTTTCCAGGTGCCATGGGTGTCCCCACAGCAATGATGTTGGAGTCTGGAGTTGGTGCGGCACAGGTGAGCACAACATCAGTGGCGCTTTGGTGGAGGGTGCTCTTCAGCTGGAGCTGGCTGGCATGGGGGTGATCTCCCGTGCTCTGGTTTGGCAGGCAATGAAGGCGAATGTGGTGACCGAAGGAAGATCAGAGAGGATGTGGCTGCCATTGAGGATGCCTCTTGAGGACCAATGGTGTGACGCACAGCACTGCAAAAGCTAAGGTGAGGAGCAAAGTGTCGATGTGTCTTGGGTGTGTGTGCTGACATACAGTGTAGTATGGAGAACTCTTCTGGATGAGTGCTGTGTGTGAGGCAGAGGCAGTGGGGTGTGCATGGCAGAAAGTGAGGGTGTGGTAGGCAGAGCAGCTCCAGCCTGTGTCTGTGTTGTTGAGTAGTTTATGGGGTGTGTGTTGTAGCTGTGGTATCTTTTGCTCAGGTCTTGATGTCGCTCTTGTTTGCGCTCAAGGAGCGTGGCCCATGCTCTGCAGCGCTAGCGCGGCAGGCATCCATTGTCTTTTGCCTGGCCCGACTCATCAGCATTGTGCTAATGGATAGCACCTTGTTCTGTGCAGGCAGCTAAAAGGGGTGGCGTGTCACTCTGGTTTTGCATCGTGGCCATTTGCAGCCATCATTGAGGCCTCCTTGGCCGTTCCTCTTCTGAGGCCGCTCTTGTTTTGCACCTTCCTGGCATCCTTTCAGGATTTTCTTCCCTGCATCGTCAGAGCCTCAGGTCTTCCTTGCTGGCTTCTTCTGCATCACTCTTCCCAGCTTTGCTGGCCCCTTTCCATCACAGGCAGTAGCGTCTGACTCTTCCGTGGGCTCATCCGGAGCATCAGAGCTGTGTGGTTGTGGCATTGTAGGGCTTTTTGGCTGGCAGCATCTTATGCATGGGAATAGTTCTTTTTGCATAGGGCTTTCCTTCATGTTTGTGTCTGTGTGTCTGTTTGGGGCTGGAGCTGCCTTGCCTGTGGGTGTTAGGAATGATAGTGCGTGGAGTGTGTCAGTGATGGGCTGGGACAGTGATTGGTCAGCATCTGTGTGTTCCATTTTACATTGCTTTTTTGCAGATGCGGATTAGTGTTTGGATCTCTTGAGGGAGATGGAGGAAGGAAGGGGAATGCCGTAAGAAGGTGAGCTAGAGATTCCTTGTTGGAAGGAGTGTTGTGGTCAGTGGTTCCCTGGTTAATTTTTGCTTTGTGCTTGTAGGTGTGGAGCCTTGTGGAGAGCAAGTTGCTTGCGTCCGGGAGGAGCAGGGCAAGGTGAGTGTTGGTCTGAGAGAGGAGGCAGAGCCCAGTGTAGGGCTGTTGTCTCGTTGGCGCTGTTCTGGTTTTACAGGTGCCTGGTGGGCCTTGGCGTGGCGGCCAATGGCCCAGCAGTCAAGATGGGTGAGCAGAGCAGGCAAAGGTGTTGTAGTGAGGTACTGTTGTGGTGGGGTGTGGTTTTGGCATCACCTCAAGGTGTGGTTGTCTCAGGTTTTGCAGGAAGTTGTGAAGAGGAGAAGTAGAGTGCTGAGAAGAGCCCGAGCAGGTAAGAGGGGGAGCTTGTTGGGTCAGAATCTGATGGCGTGGTAGGGTGATGCCGGGTTGCCTCTTGGTGATGTCTTTTGCTGTGCTTTTTCAGGTATGGTGTGGGCCTTTCCCAAGCGTGGCTGAGGATTTCAGGTGAGCGGATTGGTGTTGGGCATTGTAGGGCTGGTGAGCGCTGCCTGCCAGAAGAGTGGCTTCATTATTTTGTTTTTTCCAGGTGCCATGGGCTTCCCCCCAGCCAGGATGCTGGTGTTTGGAATTGGCGCAGTTCAGGTGAGCGGAGCACCCATGGTGCTTTGGTGGAGAGTGCTCTTGCAGGTGAGGCTGGAGCCAACTGGCACGGGGGTGACTACTTGTGCTCTGGTGTGGCAGGTGAAGGCAAATGTGGCAAGCAAAGGAAGATCGGAGAAGATGGGTCTGCCATTGAGGATGGCTCTTGAGGACCGATGGTGATGCAGAGCACCGGAAGAGCTAAGTTGATGGGCAAAGGGTGTTGGGGTGTCTTGACTGTGTGTGTGTGTGTGTGTGTGCGCGCGCAGGTGTGTGCTGACGTTCAGTGTAGAGTGGAGGGTGGTTCGGGATGTGTGTGTGCATGAGGCAGTGGGGTGTGCATGGCAGAAAGTGAGGATGTGCTAGGCAGAGCGGCTCCAGCCTGTGTCTGTGTTGTTGTGCAGTCTGTGGTGTGTGTTGTAGCTGTACTCTCTTTTGCTCAGGTCTTGATGTTGCTCTTGCTCGTTGTGCTCAAGGAGCACAGCCCGTGCTCTGCAGCACTAGCATGGCAGGCATCCACTGTCTTTTTGCCTGGCCTGACTCGTCAGCATTGCTCCAATGGATTGTGTCTTGTTCTGTGCAGGCAGCTAAAAGGGGGTGGTCTGTTGCTCTGACTCCACATCGTGGCCGTTTGCAGTCAGTCATCTTTGCAGCCATCATCGAGGCCTCACTGGCCACACCTCTTCTGAGCCCGCTCTTGTTGTGTGTCTTCCTGGCGCCCTTTCAGGGTTTTCTCCCCAGTGTTGTCACAGCCTCAGGTCTTTCTTGCTGGCCTCTTCTGCATTGCTTTTCCCAGCTTTGCTGGCCCTTTTCCGTCACGGGTGGTGGCATCTGACTCTTTCATGGGCTCGTCCAGGGCATCAGAGCTGCACGGTTGTGGCGTCATAGGTCTTTCTGGCTGGCAGTGTCTTCTGTGCTGCCATTTTTTGTGTGTGTTTGGGGAGGGGGGGAGGAAGTTGGGGTGTGTGTAGTAATGGCAGTCACCAGAGCAGAATAATGTATCTATGAAACTTCTTGGGGGGGTTTCAGTAAGAAGTAAAAGTATTCTTTTCTTTAAACTCTTTTTTGATTGAGTGGCCATTTGGGGGGATTCTTATTTAAGCCAGTACAGTGTTACCTTTAAAAAAGGATGGAAGGAGATGGTTCTGTTAGTAGGGGTGATGAATGGCTGGGGTGGGAGTGAGTGGGCAGTTGTTTGGTTGTTGGGTGGGGTTGTTAGTGTGTCTAACCTTGTATGCATGTTCTTTTCTTTTTTCAGGTTCTAGTTAGAATTTCTTAGATTTTTTTTTAAAAAAAACAAACCAGACAAAAAACCAAAAAAACCCAACCAACCAAAGACCCACACAGCTGGGGTTCTGCTCCCAGCTGGGTTTCTTTTCCCCCCTGAGTCCCCAATGCTCTGCGAGGTGGTGATCAATCATTGCCTGCGTGGGTGTGGAGCTTCGGCTCGGAGCTGGGTGTTTTCTAGGCAGGGCGGTTTTTGGAGGCGCTTGGTCACCCTGTTACTGGGAGCTGTCCAAAAACCTGGAGGTGCACTTGCCTGTTTCTGCAGGAATGTAGAGTATGTGCTGGCTGATGTATTGGTGAGATTAGAGATGGATGCTGAAGAGTATGTGCAGGTGATGTAGAGTGTGGGCTTGTTTGTTACGTTTTGTGTGTTGTGAGGATAGAAGCCCAAGAGTTGCTGATGATGCAACGACGAGTGTTCTGCTCTGCTCTCTGCTCTGTGCGCTGTGGTCTGTAATCTCTGTGGTCTGCACTTCGTGCTTTGCTCTTTCTGCTCTCCGCTGTGCTCTTTGCTTTTCTTCTTTGCTCTTTAATCTGTGCTTTGCTCTCTGTTTTCTTCTGTCTTCTTTTTCTCTAGCATACCAGCTGGGAGTAAATAATTATTACTCTACAATTAAAATAAAAAAAATTATTTACTCCCAGATAGTATCCTACTCTTGCTAATGAATTCATTAAATATGCAAATTAAGCCTTCCCATACTTATTTCTTTTTAGACACATATACAAATAATAAAATGTGTATGCACTGTATATATACATACATACAGTCATACACATATACACCTTAGGCTTAGAGAGCTACCCTTAGCAGGTTACATAGCCAGTTTAGGGGTGACAGGGCAAGGAGTAAGGGTGACTACAAGTTCAAGGTAGCAGGTCAGAGGTTGGGGTTACGCTCAGAGCCATCAAGGCAGAGTGGGAGGGTTAGGGTTAGAGCCATTTAGGGTTGGGGTTGGGTTTGGGGTTAGGGTTGGGATTAAGAGTTGTTAGGGGTTGGAGTTAGGGTTTTAGGGTTAGGGGGTTTAGAGGGTTGGAGTCAGGGCCATTAAGGGTTTAGGGTTAGAGGGTTAGGGTCTGCCATTTAGGGTTGTGGTTAGGGCTGGTTGGGCTTAGGTTAGGGCCAGTTGGGGGAGGGGGATTGGGGTGGGGTTGGGGGTTAGTTAGTAGGCAAAAAATGTAGTGGTAACTGCAATACAGAAAGAAGCACTAGTGTTTCAGAGTGCTGTTGTTGCCTTTTAAATAAGCTATCTCATCTTTCTGGGCTTTCTTATCTGACCTGAAAAATAGGAACAGTACTCCCTTGTATCACAGGTCATTTCAATGTGTAATTAAAGAAGTCTGGTCAGAAGCTATGATGAAAATGCCCCATACTTGTGACTACTGAGAAAATAAATTGTGTGTTGCCAGTTTCCCATTACTTCTAGGGGTTGAATCAGTTTCTTGTTGGGAGATAACACGAGTGTGCTACCAGCATGCCTGAGAGGAATCACTATGAGGCCATTGAGGTTTATCCTCTCTGGACTAACAAAGCCAAGAGGTGAAGGTGACTTGCTTTTTTTTAAGCACATTAATAGGGAATCTTGGAATGATCACGCAGACCAAGGTTGATCCCCCGGCTTCATACACAGCGTACCTTTTCCTCGGTAGCTTGGCTTTTGTGGCTTTCTGTTACTGCTCAGCTATCTCCCCAAGGTTGCTGGTGAACTCTTCAGCAGTGAGGAGAGCCATTTCAATCAGTGCCTGTGTGGCACAGCTATTCACTTTTCTCCTCGGGGCTCGTGCTAAGTGTCTCCTGCTGGCAGTAATGGCATATGACTGCGTGTGGCTGTCTGTAACCTTCTACTTTATGCAACTGTCATGTCCTCAAAAGCCTATACACAGATGGTAATCATCTCCTATTTCATTGGCTTTGTCCATGCACTTGCACAAACTATCTCCACCTTCACACCCTCTTTCTGTGACTCCAGTGTTGTCAGTCATTACTTCAGTGACTTTCCCCCTATGATCCAGCTTTCATGCTCTGACACCTATAGCAACGAGATGGTACTTCATATTTTTGGTACATTTCATGGCATCTTCGCATCTCTGGCAATTCTAATCTCCTGTATCTATCTCATCTCCACCATCTTGAGGATCCACTCCTCCAAGGGCAGATGCAAAGCCTTCTCCACCTGTGCTTCCCATCTGAGAGCTGTCTTGTTGTTTTATGGGACTACCGTTTTTATGTATGTTAGGCCAATGTCCAGCTACTCATTGGACTGAGATAAATGGGCCTCTCTGTTCTATTCAGTGGAGACTGCGGTGCTGAATCCTATAATCTACAGCCTAAGGAATAAGGAGGTGAAGGATGCTCTGAGGAGAGTTTTAGGTCATAGTAGAGAAAATTCAGAAGAATTGTTAGAAAGAGAACTTTGGGGAAAATTTATCAAAACCTTGATACGAAGAGTAGGACTTCCAAGGAAGACTTGATCAGCTTCTAAGGGTGAGATTTGGAAAGGTACTTAACTGTTAGAAGTGATTTTAGGTTGACTTTTAACTGGTTGTATCTTCAATTTTTATCTTGAAAGATTGTGTTCCTCTGCTACTGAAACCTGGAGGAATCCTTGCTTTCAACTTCCAAGTTCCAAGCACAAACAGGACTCCTGGCTGAGGAGCGTGTGGCACAGCATTTCAGTTCTCTGTTCTATTAGGAACGTTCGCCCTTATAGGAAAACCACCAGTCCATGGAGACGAGAAAAAGCTTTCAAAGATATTCAAGAGGAGAAAAGAAATGTGATTTGAATTTTATGGCCATTTCTGCTACGTCTTCAGTAAATGAAAGGAGTAGCCTCTTCCAGTGTAACACGAAGAACCTGAAGTTCTGGAAAGGAAGTCTTAGAGAACGGACACCTGTGTTTTCACCCCTCCCCCCCCCCCCCCAAACACTAGGGAAAGTAACTCTCCCTCTTCTGTCAAATCTCTCTCTTCCGTCAGTCATGACTGCCACCTTTTTTCCTATTCTGCCTGGAAACATGAAAAAATCACAGAAATTCAAGAAAGGTTTACTTCTAATTTTGCTACTATTGTAAAGTAACAGGAACTTATTCCTGCTTTTCACCTCTACGTATCATCAGTTAACTTGAGGCAACTGAGTGAACTGGTAGTTATTTTAAGGACATTGGACATAATTTGAAATTTAATCAAGCTGAAGTGTTCTTTCACTCCAAAAAAAGAATACTGAAATAAGATTGTGACTTACCAACTACACATCTGTCGTCAATGTGGCTTTGAGAATAAATGCCAAATCACTTCTGGCAGTTGAGAAAGTTGGGAAAGGCTTTGGCATCCTTTTATCGATTCAACTAAGCTAGCTCTAGGGATAGGTGTTCTATCACTAATAGATGTTCCATCCCTTCTGGCTGAGTTTATGAATATTGTCCCTCAGTTGGCAGAAGGAGTTTAGATCTTTATTGAGCTGAAAGTGATGGAATGAATCTCAGACAGGTGAGAGGTCCCTGCTTCTGCATGAATGAGGCTTACAGTCAAAGTGGGATGGAAAGAGGTCTTGCAGATTCCCTTTGCATTCCACTGCATGACTGCTAGGGCTTTTATTTCCCCGACTTCCTCTCCTTAAAGCTGTGCATAGAGATAGCAAAGCTTGTGTCCCTATGATCATCTATGGCACACTAAAGAAGGATTTTACAAGTCTCTCTTTGTCAAACTGCTGCCAGCATATTTTACACTGAGAGGTAACGTGACTGAGAAACATAATTGTTTTTGCCCAAAGACACATGGCTAAGGAGAAAACTTATCTTCAGTATGTTATAGTCTGAATTTTGATCAAGTAGTGATGATTAAAGGTCATTGCTATCTCAGAAGCCATTTATCTCAAGAATGCTAAAATTAGAATATGCACAGGGTAGTAAAAACATTTGGACTATGTGCACTATTATCCCACTGGCCTGACAGTCCTAAAAAGTAGGAAAAAGAATGTGACAGTGTAACCTTTTGGTCCTGCTATTTGTCATCCTTCTGTTGCTGCAGAGGCTGAAGCTCAAGGTTTATCTCTTGTTTCTGATTATTAAGTTTCATCAGATATGTGAAGTTCACAGTTTTTATACTTATCAATGTTGCACTGTCCTTATCTTGAACAGAGATGTGAGGTTTTTTTTAAGCCAGATTTCTGAGTTGTCCAAAACTGTCTTTTTCAGTGGACTGCCAGCTCAAAGGAAGGAAATAGCTTGAAAAGAAATCATAGACATCATTTGGTCATCAAAGAGCTTACCTCCACAGCAGTGAGTCACATCTGCACACCTTCTCTCTCTGTGCTGATGTTTAAGATATTCAAAGCCATCTAGAGCTAAGCCTCAGCAGAACTGGCAGCATGTTTCAATCAAGAATCAAAATCTCAAACCTAAATATGCTTTCTGACAAATATCATCAAAAAGAACAGATTTTCATAAGCCCTGCATTCATCTATCCCTTAGTCTCCACCTAGAGAAACCCAGACAAAATTAGGGAATTTAAAATGTTAAAGATCTGATGTCTCTTCAAAGCTACAGTTTGCTTTTCTAAGAAAGCCTTATGATCCACCATCTAGAATCCTGTTCTTCTTCTTTCCTTCCCAAAAATTTCAGTTCCAGTAGGAGATTTGGGAAAATTCCTGCCGAATGACTTGTCATGACAGCAATGCTAAAGTCAGTCAATGTGTGGTAGAACAGCATTGCCTAGAGTCAGGAGGTCCTAGGGGCATTTGGGGTTTCCCTGTTGCAAGCAGGTGAGGAAAACTCAATGAATCAAGAACAGTACTATTAAGAATTTTAGGAAAATTGTCAGTGTTCAGCTGGGACTTAGGTTATATTCCAGTATGGAGAGAGATTCAATCCCCGTATTTCTACTGGGATACCTAGTCCTTAGGTTTTTGTAGTGTAAAGCACTGGAGGACCGGCCAAAGTATGAAACTTCATCCAGTCTTTAAACAAAGCTGTGAAAAATATCCCGATAATTAAACTGGATTGTGGCTGCAACATTGATTGGCATGCAGTCATGCTTGGATTGCTGCTCTGATAAATTATAAAGCTCAGCTATGCCATAAGGTCAAGGCCTTGGAAAGGTGGTAGCAGTGTAGTTATAGCTCCGTATGGGCTACAAAGTCCATTAACAGGGCAGAGTAGCCCTGATTTCAGCTTTGCTGAAATATGAACATAATGGTTAGGCTGCAGCTGTGCCAACTTGGTAAGACCTGGCCTAGCTCCATGGACCTGCCACCATCCTGACCTTTGTGACTGCAACCTGTAAACATACAAATAACAAATCCAGATCCTGGCAGAAGAAAGTAAGAGAGTTTTCTCTCTTTAATGAAGTGGTGGCAAGCACTTAATGGCAACAGCAGCAGGAAAACTCAGCTTTTCATCTTTCCGGAGAGGAGGAGATACCACCAGATCATCCAGGTTTGGCTGAGAAAGGATTTCTCATTTGCTCGCATCCCTGTTGTGAAGGAAAATTGGCCATTTTCCGCTCAAGAATAAGTTGGGACGATTCACCAAATAAAATACTTTCCCTTTAGAGGGTGAAAAATCTCATGCTGAAAGGGAAGGAATCATGAACAAAAAGGGAATCAGTCATCACTGTAAAGGTTCTGCCATTTTCACCTCCCGTTAAAAATTATTGTTATTCTATTGGAGGTTACCAGTAACCTGGCTGATGCGCTCAAAGCTGAGTTCTTCTCATATGGGTGACTGAACTGAGGTTTCAGTTCTTGCTGAGGTCTGTTTCTAGCATAGGCTTCAAGGTATTGCATATGTACAAAACTATTCTCTCACTGACCTGTTTCATCTAGAAAGATAAGAGTAGGTACCATAGATATCAAGCCAGTTTATTCCCCCCTTGAGCCAGATCTTCAGAAGTACTTGCCCATTTCAAGAAACAGACAACAGGATTAAAAACAGCCTATAATGGTTAGGTACACAAGGAAAATGCTTACCCTGCTTAGATACACAAAAGACCAGACTGCTTTTAGACACTGAGTTATCTTTGAATAGTTGGCTGTTGTTTATCTCCAACCTACCAAACATTTTCTGCCCTATAACACAGCAACTAGCCATGGACTACTTGGGAAACTGAAGAAGGAAATTTCTGTCTCCTGCCCCAACGAGAGTGATCAAAAACTGGATTAGGTGCAAATTTGTAGACTCTCCATCTGTGCTGATACTTAAAATTCAGCTGGATAGGGCCTGAGCAATCTGATCTGCCTGAACCTGCTTTGAGGCGGAGGTTGGACTGGATGACCTCCAGAAATCCTTCCCAACTTAAATTATTCTATGCTTCTATCTGCAGATTGAAAATGATCTTTTTATCTCTTAAATGAGGAAATAGGCCTACCTTCCTTGCATGAAGGTGCGAGATATTTTGTGCACTATCGATCCCAGAAATAAACTCTTATTTTGAAAGCTTCAAACATTTAATGCACCTTCATAATACTGAATAGCTTCCTTCTTCACTCCAAAGATATCTTACTGAAAACAAATCAGAAGATTTATCTAAATAGAAAAACTTCAGGACTTCAGACTTGCAATAGAGCCCCTCCCTGCTCCACCTCCCCAGATAAATGTCATTTGCTTAGATGTTCACAGAACTACGCAATTCAGTACTGCCTTTGGAGCAACATCTCATTCTTTTCCCAGTATGCTGCAGCTGGCCTGGAGCCTGTGAAACATATGAATGAAGACCCTTCCCCTGATTCTGGCATGAGTTTAAGGACATCTCTATCTGCCAGAAAAACTAGCTTATTTGTGCTACTTAGAGGGCTTAGAGGTTGTTTGACAAACTGTTGGCCTTCAGAGCAGAGAGCTGAATTGGGTTACTCAGCTGAAGAGTGATCTGCTCTGACCGTCCCTAGCAGGGAAAGTCATCAGTGGAGCTTAGACAGCAGAGATGTCACAGGCAACGCAGCCTTAGTTAGACTGTGCTTACGGTGGCTGCTCGTGTCGTGGAGCAGGGGCAGCTCCTGGGACAATGCCCATACAGTGCCATGTGTAAGATGATGAGTGAGGGAAGCTAGTCTGTTTGGGCTACGCCATGAAGTCTGCAATGTATCTGCATTGGACTGAGTCCTGTTCTAGCCTGGATTAGACTGACAATGTAATGGATTTCTGAATTGTCATCTAGACTATGTGAAAGCCGTGGTGTTCAGTGGATAGCTGGGTTAAGACTGGATGAACAGCTATTACTCGTCTGGGTTATTTATCTTTCTTTCATTTAGTCTTCTCTCACAATTTAGTCAGAAATATCTGAAACTTCCAGGGTGTTACAGGAAGCATGAAAATGTTTGCTTTCAGAAAATTTGTGCTTCTAGATCCTGCCAGAGTTGCTCTGGAAACTGACTGGTTATTTTTTAATAACACCTGTCAGTCTCAATGATAAATCTAGGGATATGGAATAATGGAACATATTCCTTCCTCATACACTACATTTACACATTAAGGGGTCTGAGTGGTTCAGGATGTGAAGAATGTGTTGCTATGAGCGATGAACCCCAGCGAGAGGGAGTGTAGCCTTTTATGGGATCTTTACTCGAGGGGGCTAACATGTTCAGCTGGCAGAGTCAGAGTTAGATATCTGTCCATAGTCTAAGCAGCTCATAGTAAGACGTCACACAATGCGCCTTTGCTTTAAATGACCTCCTTCCTCTTTTCTTCCTCTTCCTCTTCTCCTATTAGGAATGAAATGCTGGCTGGCTTCAAAAGCATTGCTTTGCACTTGCAGATCCGAGCCCTTCCCTCAGAGCAGCTCGGAGAGGCAAGGTCAAAGTGGAGTACCATTTGGATACTTGGGTCCCCAAGAGGGGAAAAGACAACCCGCACCACCGTGAACATGCCAGCGCAAACTGCACAACAGGTACGGTGACAGCAGCATGCCCGTTTTTCTGAGTAGGCTTATTCTGCCTGGGAAGGAGGTGTGAGCCGTGCCGGCGGAAGCACAGCCCCCGCCCCCGCCGTGAGCAGGGCTGGGCAGTGGCCGCAGGCTGCGGATGGTGCCCGTCGGGTCCCTGGCGCCAGGTGAGCCCTGTCTCTGCAACGGCCCCGGGTCCTAAAGGGGGGCAGGGCCACGCCACCCCGGTACCTGCCCGTCACAGACACGCTGCGATCCGATTGGCTGCGCCGCATCAGGACCGGCCCACTCGGCTGCTACGAGCCTCCTCATTGGCCGAGCTGCCCGCCGTCACAATGGCCCGCAGAGCTGGGGTCACTCTGCGGCAGAGAGGGCGGCGGCGCAGCAGCTCCTCGCGCGCTCTCTGCCCGGGTGCTCGCGGTCGCGCTGGCGGAAGCGAGCGTGGGCTCAGCGAGCCTTCTGGATAACTGGGCTCGTTCCTTTTCCAACTGGAATTGCGTGTGACAGAAATGAAGTCATGCTCTGCAAGTTGCAGTCAGGCCCCACCTGCAGGAGCTGGCCTAGAAAGGAGCTACTCCTGTGAGTAAAGACTTCAAGAGTAAAGGTGAATTTTGTGACTCCCCAAAGGCGCTGGCAGTGGCTAAGGAAAAAGGCCAGCATAATTGGACTATCAGCTGAGCGCCTGGGGATGGAAGGGACTCGGCAACAGTTCCTGAAGGCCGAGTAGTCGTGGTTGCCCATGAGAAAAAGTCAAACAGATGAGTAAACTCTTCTTCCCCAACTGTGCGCTGACCAGCCAACGTGAGCGGCAGCCTTCCTGGGCTGTCTCTACTACGTGCTTGTGTTCTGCAGGGCAGCTGGTTCTTGTGGGGGCTGCTCTCCAGAACGCTGCCTTTGAAACCTCCGTTCCTAAAACAAAGGCCGGCAGTCTCTCTTAGAATCTAATTTCCTTGCAGGCGTTACTGACGGAATTGCTCCGCCACAAAGGATGCATTTCCCACCCGAGAAGATTTCTGTGGCTTGGCGGCAAAGGCAAAGCGTTGGAGCTGGACTCCGCAACCTGGGCAATACGTGTTTCCTCAACTCTGTTCTACAGTGTTTGACCTACACGCCCCCTCTGGCCAATTACCTGCTTTCTGGGGAACACAGCCAGTCGTGTGAGTACTTGTGAACACGTTCCTTGCAAGCTGCTGGACAGCTCTGCAGGTGAAAGGACAGCAGTGACTCTGTGAAGCAGACTCTGGGTTTTCCTAGTGTCCCTGCAGGGGCTCCCTTTTAAGAGCGCATGCACGGCAGGCTCAGGATAGCTGAGGGAGTGCTTGCTTTCCTTTAATGCCCCGTGCTCCGGCGTCGAAGGAGGGTTCTTTCTTCCCTCCTGTGAATGATCAAGGGCATTGGGAAGTAAGGCGCTTCATGAATATTTGGCCTGTGGCTTTCCAGCTGCTCGAAAGTTGATAAATTTTCGGAGGAGGGCATCACAGGTTCTCGGTGTTCCTTCCCAGCCGGGTTTCCCTAATGCACGACCGCTGCGAGACCTGATGTGGTCACTGCTGAACCGGAAGAAGAGGAAAACTACCACAGAGCACCGTGAAAGCAATATGAGCTAGTCGGGCTATTCCCGTGCACCTCCCTGCAGAAGAGGGCTTGGCAGTAGTCCTTCAGGTGCTTCGTCAGAAAATGCGTGCTAGTGCAGGCTTACTGGTTAATGCTTATGCGCACAGACTGGGCTGTTGGCACCTTTGGAGAAGAGAGCGTGGAACGGAGAGCAGAGACCGCACTTCCAACTTGGAGATTGTTGGTGCTTAAGGTTTTCCACAGGTACGTAGGTATCTTGCACTAGCCGGAGGTGGTTTCTTCCTTGACTCTTGACAGGTCGTGAGCAAGGCTTCTGCATGCTGTGTACGATGGAAGCTCACGTTAAGCATGTCCTGTTCTGCTCTGACAACGCCGTCGAGCCTACGGCTGTCTTCAGTGACCTTAGACGTAAGTCATTTCAGATGGCGTTCTTTGCAGAAACGTCTGAATTTTCAGAGGGTTATTTCACGGGTGCAAAGGGCTTGGAGAGATTAATTGTTGTAGGAAAGAGAGCTTTTAGAAAAGTAGGTTTCCTGTCCCTTTTGAAGAGATAAGCATTGTGCCCTTTGTGTTTATTAGGAATAGGGGAGCATTTCTGTTTTGGCAGACAGGAAGATGCTCACGAATTCTTATGTTACACCGTGGCTGCTATGCAGACAGCTTGCTTGAATGGAAGCACCAGGTAAGCAGAACCAAGTTAACCTTGAAGTGTTCTCTAGCACTTTTGACGCCTTCCTTTCCTACCCTACGTGAAAACCTTTGCCCAGGGTTTTCGTAGAAAAGAAAAGCTCTTTGAAGAAAGAGCTACCTCTCCGCCTCGGCTCTTCTGAGCGCTGATGATAATTTGTTTCCAGCTTGGACACGTCGTCGCAAGCCACCACGGTCATTCACCAAATATTTGGAGGATTCCTAAGATCCAGAGGTACTTTTGGAAACTGCTACTGTCCTTGGAACTGATCTGTGCCTTTGTGCCCGTTTGTCGCAAAGAGCTTGCGGTGTGCCAAGAAGTAGCGGCTCTCAATAATGTAAACGGGCAAAGTGAGTCTCCTTCCCATTTTGTGAAGTGCTTCTGTTTGGCTTCCAGTAACGTGCTTGAGCTGCCAAGCAGTTTCAGAGTCCTATGAGGCCTTCCTCGATATCCCATTGGAGATAAAGGTAAGACGTCTTGGAGCGGTGGCTGACGATGCCGTCGAAGGCCCCGAGCTTTCGGGGGCTGTTCTTTCTTTTTGTGGCTTTCTAAACTCGACGGAGTTCACGTAGGCATGTATGCTGTTCACGGCAAAAACGCTTGGTGGAGGCTGGGAGGTGGATTGGACTTGGTCCTCCTCTGGAAGCCCCGTGAATGGTCTCCGTGTGTGGGGGGGTTTAAGCCAGAGAGAGAGCAATTAGCGTATCTCCGCACGCATGCTCGTCCTATGATACTTCCCAGTTTTGGACTACCCCGATACACTTCTGATTGGTACGCGATGGCTTTTTTTGCTCTTGTGATTTACGCAAAGGCATACCACAGATAACTTGATTGTGCGCTACCGCAGACAGGTAGCTCTTGGTACCAAAGTACAGTCCTTTTCAAACAAGGTCAGTGTTCAGCATACTCTGCTTCTGCCTCCTTCTTCGCGGTGTTCGCTGCTTCGCAAGTAGGTCTCCCACGTGTGCACGAGGGAGGCCCTGCGGCAAAAGAGGAGTTGCGGGTTGGCATTTGAGTTTCCAGCAACTCAGTGCCCTCCTTTCTTCCTCCTCCAGGCAGCCTCCTCTGTCCCCGGGGCGCTCGAAGAATTTGTGAGACCTGAGCTGCTGGATGGTGAGAATTGCTACAAATGTAGCAAGTAAGTAGTCTTCCTAATGCCATCGGACTAGGAGATAGTGGCCGAACCCATTGTCCGCCTCGGAGCGGCTTTGGGTTGTGCAGCTAATGAACCCTGAAGTCACCCAAAGCTTGGAAAAGAGTACATTTGCTTCTTAGAGCGGAATCGGTGTCATTCTGTTCAACTAGTTGGAAATCTTTGATAAGAAGCGCAGGCGCTAGCTCGCATTCCGGAACCACGCTCCGGTGAGAGAGTCACGTTCCTGCTGCCTTGCGTGTTGTTGGCAAGCCTTACTTTTGGGCCCAGCAAAGATACGTGCTCAGGCATTTGCTTGGCTACCGAAAGACAACGTTCCCGCTCCTTATCGAGCTGGCCTCCTACATCCTGCCAGGTTCTCTGCAGGAGCAAGGCTGAAATGCAGGGTGTGGCTTTAAGGAAAGAAGCCCCGTCTTAGGCAAGGAAATACCATTCAGCTAGGATGAGCGTGAGAGAGACATGGAAACTTGCTTGACTTTTGGCGTGAGGGGGAGGGGGGAAGATGCCTTGAAACAATTGCCTGTGCTTGCTTTGAAGGTGTGAAAAGATGGTTGCTGCGTCCAAGAGGTTTACAATACATCGCTCTTCCAACGTTCTCACCATAGCCCTGAAAAGATTTGCCAACTTCACTGGTGGAAAGATTAGCAAGGTATCTATGCAAGTGTAATGCCTTCTTGGGAAGGGAGATTTCCCAAGGCGGAACGCTCTGTTCAAAGTTGTTAATGTCGGCCGACTGTAACCATAGCGACAGAAGATGTCTAGGCAAAATCAGCGCAAGAAGTAGGTCTTACTCTTTCTCTTCCGGTAACAGCAAAGCTCCCGTGTGACGATAAGCGTATGCTCCGCTCTGAAAGAGCTGGTTTTGCATTGAGCAGTTCTCTGCAATGGAAGCGATTAAATGTTGTCTCTGGGAAGACCGATTTCTGAGGAGGCAAAACATGTCTGTCTAAGCTTCCAGCCCACATTCTTAGCAGTGTTCTTCCCCGGCTCTTTCACGAAGTGTTCCCAGATGAGTTTTGAATCCTCTTGCTCTGTCTTCAGGATGTGGAATATCCAGAGTATTTGGACCTGCGAGCATACATGTCTCAGCCAGTTGGAGAACCAGTCCTCTACGCCTTATATGCAGTCCTGGTGCACAGAGGTGCCAGCGGTCGTGCAGGACACTATTTCTGCTTCACCAAGGTAAGCATCAGCTTCATTTCTTGCAGGGCAGAATCTGTGCTGGTGAAGAGAAACTTGTCCCAGCATGTTACTGACAACCATTGTTTTGAAGGGGAAAGAGCTCGTTACATGTCTCCTTTGACTAGTCTTGGTGTCTCCTTTGTCTGCTAGTGTTCTGTCTGGGTTTTCCTGTAGAGAGCACGCTCTAGAGTTGCTCTAAAGGCATCGTTGCCTTTCTTTGCAGGCCAGTAATGGACTGTGGTATGAGATGAATGATGCCTCGGTAGTCCTTTGCGACCTCCAAACCGTTCTCAGTCAGCAGGCGTATTTACTTTTTTATATCAGGTAAGAGCGAGTATTCAGATGGGTTTGGGGTACCTTTCCCTTTCGCGCTGCTGAAACCTCTCTTCTGCTCCTCTGACGTGTTTTTCCTTCTGTCCTGGGCGGAAAGGACTATTGGTAGAATTGCGTTCTGTCCAGTCTGGAATTCCCCATGTCACGCAGTGTCTTTCATTGCTTGGCCTTCACCTGCTGCACTTGCGTAACTTGCTACGTACGTGCTCTGTGGAGCTGGCGAATGCCATAAAGGAGGAGAAATTCAGGCCAGAGGTGGTGTAAGGATGAGTTCTTGCTCTGCAAGGGACGGCCGTGGTAG
Source organism: Dromaius novaehollandiae (assembly GCF_036370855.1). NCBI lineage: Eukaryota > Metazoa > Chordata > Aves > Casuariiformes > Dromaiidae > Dromaius > Dromaius novaehollandiae. Next base: position 41,742 of record NW_026991301.1, on the reverse strand, counting down.
GAAGAGCAGCATCTAATTTTCAGCTTGTAGTCTTGGTTACGTTCTCAGTATGACGTATCAGCTGCTCCTAGATGATGGCAGGATGGGATTCAGCCCAAGAGGAGGCTGACAGGGCATGTCTCAACTGAGATCACTGTTGTTTCCCAAGGTGCGATGGTGAGACACTTGGAGAATGCACTTCTGACGCGCCCGTGCCATCTTATCCCCCTTCGTGCCTTGGTCAGCCGGGGGCTAATAAGAAGGGGGCTGGATTTCTGAGACCGCAGCTTGCTCCTCATATGCTGAAGGTAACGGGGAGGGGGGAAGAGAGGGAAGGAGAGAGGCACCAAATGGGTAGTGGGAATTGTCTTTTTCTTCCTTTTTTTTTTTTTTTTTTCCTTTTTTGGTAGCGTCTGCATTGTATTTTCCCTCCCACCCTGCAGCTTTCTTCACAGCTCTCCTGCTGCAGCCGGAATCACTCAAACAGTGGCTGCTGCTGAATTGCGTGCAGCCCTGCTGCTTCTTTACTTGCAGCTCCGCTTCCTGAAGCACAGCGAGACATTGGAAGTAGAGCCTAGTCATGCTCAAATCCTGGGAAAAAAAAGGGAAAGACTGCTTGGTTTATTTTTAGTGCTGTCACTTGAGCTGAGACAGCAAAACCAGAATGGCTTATTCCTGAGCACTGGAACAAGTATGCTGGGGGTTTCAGGGAAAGTTGAAAGGGGAAAAATGGACGCAGGTACATAGCTAGAGACAGAGAGAGAGAGAGAGAGAGAGAGCGCGATTTGGGGCCATCCTTAATCCGTGCTCAGCTCTTTGGATGGGCTTTCAAAAATGATGCTCATTTGCTTCCAGTCGGCCAAAAACCAAAAGTAGGAATGAACAACACTTGCTGGCCTTGCACTTCGAATTAAAGCAGAGTGGGGCATTTTTTGTTGTTGTTTTTTTCCTCTTCATCTCCTGAGGCAATCTGTGGGACTCCCTGGTAGGAGGGGTTTGTGTTTGGGGCTTCTCCAAGCTGTGTGTTTGCACATAGCCATCTCACGATCTCTTCTTTTGAAATACAGAGCTCAAGTCATTTAAAGAGAAATGGAGCCCTGAAAGAGGATCCCAGTACCATTGGCATCACAGAAATGGGCGGTGATTCCCACAAGAGGAGGTGCTCTCGCAGGCTGGAAAGAAACAAGCGAAACTGCCACCTGCAGCAGTATTGCCCTGGAAGCAGGCGCACATCTTCCCATAGTGACAGAAACTGCCCGGATAAGGGCAGAAGCTCCGGAAAATGTCCTCCTTACCGATCCCGAAGCAGAGGACGAACAGAGCAAGAGAGGTCACACGAGCATTCTTGCAAAAGCAGGTGGCTCCACCTGTCATCACACGCCAGAGGGGAAGGCGGGCATCACTTCAGCAGCCACCAAGCAGACGCGTGCCGCTGTCCAGTCCCGGAGCAGCAGTCTGAAAACTATTCTCCTCAACGACGAGCACCTTCAGCTGTGTCAGTTCCTTCCGGTTTTGAGGGCTCTTCCCGGAAGACTGAAAAGCAAAGAAACAGAAAAAGAGGACATCCCCACGCCGGAGGGAGCGACAACAAAATAGAAGGGAAACGGAGAAAGACCGAGAAAAGAGATTTCCACAGTTCCTCTTGTTCTTCTCTGGCTGTTTCTCCTGTCCGCCCAGTTGGCTTTAAAGAGCTCTCAATAGTGCGGCGTCTGTCTGGAGATCACGTGGGTAGGTCGATCAAGTGAAGGCAGGAAAGATACTGCTGAGCTGTGCTAGCACTTCAGAAGGGGACTGCTAACGGTGCTGACTGCTGCTTGGAATACGCAGGGGTAGAAGACACCGCTCTGGAATAAAGTTATTAGATGTTTATTACCTTGAAATCCCCAAACCACAAGGGGAATCCCAGGAACCTTGCAGGCAGGTGACCGGGCTGCCCCAGGCACCATAGAGCATCGGCCCCTGGCGACGTTCGGGGGGTGGGGGGTGGGGGTTGAAGGCGAAAGAATAGGCTACAATGTGGCGTAGTGTGCACGCGCTGCAGATAACAAGGAGAGCGGTAATTCTTTAGATGTACAGATAACAAGGGAAGCAATAATTCTTTAGGAATACGTGAGTCCAGGTTGATGCCTGTGTGGTGCACCTAAGGGTCGCGACCTGCCGTTCCCCTTGGAGTCTGAACACCAAGTGTTTTGGCAGCTGCACTAGTTGGCCGGTCAACATGCTCCTGTCTCCTCGCCAATATTCCACTTTTATTTACCCACTAACGAGACCAATTTACCCACTAACAGGACCATACAGTTAGAGGCACATGTGCACACGGTTCTGGATCAGGCTACGAGAATGATTGTTTTCTTTGGCACCTCTTCCAGAACTAGCCTCAATTAATGATGTGTGTACAAGCCAAGACCTAATGTCCGCTCGACCTCTGAGGGTGTGCGTTTCTTAGTAAGGCAGACGTTCAGAAATTACCGCAGAGCAGCTGCAAATCATCCCCTGCAGTAGACTTGATAAAATACAGTCCCATGTAGGCATCGAGTGCCACATCTGTTTTTTCTGTTCTTAACTTGCCCCTTTCCTTCCGACAGTATGATTTGGATTTCTCTGCACTCCACATGGACAGTCACAAGCGTAAGAGCAAGAAGAAAAAGAGCAGACCCATCAAGAAGCTGGAAAGCTGCTTGGAATGCTCAGATCCTCCTTTCCGGAAGTACCCACGGGAGGAGAAGGGAGACGGCCATCCTCCAGACGGCTCTTTATGGGAACAATACAGCAACCATGGCAGTAAACAACTCCACGGGGCGGGCAGCCTTCAAGGGCTTGCGTCAGGAAGGCTGTGCAGTATGCCCTGGCTTCCAAATATTCTGCCTCAATTGAAAGAGACACAAGTTTTCCTCGTGTGTGTGTTTCCAGTTTTGAATGGTCACTAGGAAAGAAGGCAAAACTGCCACCAAATGTCACGTCCCTAAGGTCTACCGTGGGTCAGGAGAGCAGGTAGCTGTGTCCTGCTCTCCTGCACAGTACGCCCGTCCTAGCACGCAACGGACAGGCGGTGGCTTTTCCTGGGAGGCTTTTGGAAGCCTCCCTCTCGAGGTCGCTGCAGTCCCGGAGTCACAGCGCACGTCAAGCTGCGGGCAGGCTCAGGTCTTTGCTGTTTAGAAAGCAAACCGCTGAGCAGATGGGTTTGTGCTGAATGTCATGACAGGGAGTGAGCCTGCTTCCTTTTGTCGTTCAGCTGCAGAGCTTGAGGACGGGAGCTGTCAAGACTGACTAACCTTACCATCTACACCACCACTTACCATCCAACCCAACAGAGAGCCGTTCTCCAAACAATGCTAACCAATCCGAGCTTGAAGAGTGTTCTCAGAGCAATAAAGTTGCCGTCAAAACAAAACCCAGTCCTTGGCAGTGCTTCAGATTTCTGTGCGGAATTTCACCATGAAAAGCAGAAATGCTTTTTTCCCAGTCCTTTTCCCTTAGGCGTCCTTTTCTAACAGGTGCCGGTAATGCCGATGGGCGGCAGAGATCGCGCTGGCACACGGGGCCTGGCAGTAGCCAAGGCGCAAATGGGGCGCCGCAGGAGCGCCCGGCAGCAGTGCGGCAAGCAAGTCGCTCTGTTGCTCGGGCAGGTGAAGTGTCAGCACGGCTGCTCAGAAGCTGCTAGCGCTTCCCTGGGCCTGGGTGGCGGGAGCGAGGCTGAAGGGAACTAGTGATGTCTAGCAACTGCCTAAGGTAAAGGGAAATCGGTGGAGGCCCAGCTGGAGAATGACGGGGTGTGTTGGGGTGCATGGCTACTCACAGGCAGCTGGTGCTGACAACACAGCCCCGTGCGGCCATCGCAGCCAAAGCAGAGGTGCCAGACACACCAAAGTGGGGAAGGGATGCAGCGAAGCGGGGCCCAGCGGGGACAGAGGGGCTGTGCCACGGCCGGAGTGAATGGCAATGTTCGGGGGAAGGCGATTTCTGTCAGCTTATGCCTGATAGAGCGTGCTTCCCTTGTTAAAGAATAGCGAACTGAAACTGTCTAGAGTATGTTCTAAGTATGCCAAAAAAAAAAAAGCTTTGAAAGTCTTAAAAAAAAAAAATGCTCAGTGATATCAATCCGCACCACCTGAAATACAAGTGCCTGGTATACAGCCTGGGGACGAAGTGTTAGTTAAAGTATTTCCACAAAAATCCAAGTTAAAACCTGAATGGAACAGTCCATATACTGTCATACTATGTTCTTCTTTTGCTGTGAAAGTTGAACTGTACTTGTATATGTTGAAAAAGGATGTGTCTGTGTAAGAACACTTTGTAATCTTACAGAGAGCAGTGTTGTAGATACAAGTAATCACTCAAACATTTGTATTTGTAGCTTTACCCCAAATTATGGGATGCAACTGTTACAATCTAATTATACATTGAGCCAAAATTTACTCCCTATCCCCATTGGAATGAATCTTATGCTAGTAAAGAAACTACTACAATGCGATGATTTGCGTTGACTGCTAGAATGCACCCGGAACAATGGACAAAAAACTCTAATCACCATTCATTGTGATGCGGAAGAGATACACCACGTCTTGGAAAGGGTAAAGAGGGACGGAGAACATCATGGCTGGGAAACTCTTCTAGGATGGTCACCAACTGCAACAGGGATTTATAATCACGTGTTGCACCCGGTAGTAGTTGTGTTCAGTTTAACTGTGTTGTGCCTATTACTTACAATTATATTATACATAAGATTATGGAAAGCGATAGTACGCCTCGAAAGGCTTTGAGAACTCTGTTTAAAAGATTAACAGGGATGCTTCATAAAAACAAAGGGGGGGACTGTTAAAGAATAGCGAACTGAAACTGTCTCGAGGTAGCCGCTTAGCACAACTTCTGTAAAACTTGCTTAGCATGAGTAGCTAAATTTGCTGAAGCCTTAGGCCGCACTTAGATAAAATAATGAACTTTTACTTAGTCCAGTAAGAAAAGGGCCTCAGAGCTGGTTCAAGCTGGGAAGATAAGGAAGGTACAAGCAGTCTGCATTCCTGTGTCTCACACTCCGAAAGGGAGGATGTCAAGGCTTTGAAATAAGACCAGCGCAGGGCATTAGGACCTTGAGGGGCAAAGCCTTAGCTCACTGCTGGGGCAGTGTTAATTGTTATGATTTGGAATCACCTCCTCCTTCTCAGGACCTTGAGAGACAATGGTAAGACGCAAGGAGAAACGAAGGTACAACCGTCAGCAGAAACCACAACAGTAAAGCTAAGGGAGAAAAACAGCCTGCCTAGGAGCAACGATGAGAGCCAATAAGGAGCAGGAGACCCCAGACCAAAAAAATTACTGTTGGTCTAACTACCGCGTGAGGGGTGGGAAACTTAATTGGAAAAAGCTATAATTGCCCAGGGATTTCTTTGTTTGGGCTCCCTCTTCGGAGGCACCCAGCTCGAGCTGTAATTACTGCATGTGCATCATTAAAATTTAATTATTTAATTTGCTTTGATTTGGCTCTGAACTTTCTTGCAGGAACCTAGGGTCAGACCCTGTTATGGTGCCCGGCGAGCCTCATTTCCATAGCAGTGACCTCACAAGCACAGCGAGCATCCATGGGCATTCCACTGGCCAATCAGGCCCTGAGGCTGCTGTGACCTCACTAGCACAGCCTGCAGCCATGGGCCTGACACTGGACTATGAGGCACAGGGACTGCTCTGACCTCATATGCACAGCCAGCAGCCATGGGCCTACCACTAGCCCATGAGGCACGGATGCTGCTGTGACGTCACAAGCACAGCTGGAAGCCATGTGCCTGCCACTCGCCTATCAGGCACCGATGATGCTGTGATCTCACAAGCACAGCCAGCAGCCATAGGCCTGCCACTGGCCTATGAGGCTCTGAGGCTGCTGTGGCCTCACAAGCAAGCACAGCCAGCAGCCGTGCCCTGATGCTGGCCTATGAGGCAAGGAGGCTGCTGTGACCTCGCAAGCACAGCTGGAAGCCATGTGCCTGTCACTGGCCTATCAGGCACTGATGATGCTGTGACCTCACAAGGAAGCCAAGGCAGCAGCCATGGGCCTGTCCCTGGCCTATGAGGCATTGGGACTGCTGTGATCTCACATGCAAGCACAACCAGCAGCCATGCCCTGCTGCTGGTCTATGAGGCACGGAGGCTGCTGTGAGCTCACAAGCACAGCCAGCAGCCAGGGGCCTGCCACTGCCCTATCAGGCCCTGAGGCTGCTGTGACCTCACAACAACAGTGAGTAGCCATGGGCCTGACACTGGACTATGAGGCACGGAGACTGCTGTGACCTCAGAAGCACAGCTGGAAGCCATGTGCCTGCCATTGGCCTATCAGGCAATGAGACAAATGTGACCTCACAAGTACAGCCAGCAGCCTTAGACCTGCCACCGCCCTATCAAGCTCTGAGGCTGCTGTGACCTCACAAGCACAGCCAGGAGCTGTGGGTCTGCCCTCGCCTATCAGTCACTGGGACTGTTGCGACCTTACAAGCACAGCCAGCAGCCAGGGGCCTGCCACTGGCGTATCAGGCTCTGAGGCTGCTGTGACCTCACAAGCAAGCACAGCCAGCAGCCAGGGGCCTGCCACTGGCCTGTCAGCCACTGAGAGAAATGAGACCTCACAAGCACAGCGTCCATCCATGGGACTGCCACTGGCCTATGAGGCACTGCGTCTGCTGTGATCTCACCTGCACAGCCAGCAGTCATGGGTCTGCTGCTGGCCTAGCAGGCTCTGAGGCTGTTGCGACCTCACAAGAACAGCCAGCAGCCAAGGGCCTGACACTGCACTATCAGGCACTAATGATGCTGTGACCTCACAAGCACAGCCTGGAGCTGTGGGTCTGCCACTGGCCTATCAGGCACCGATGATGCTGTGATCTCACAAGCACAGCCAGCAGCCATAGGCCTGCCACTGGCCTATGAGGCTCTGAGGCTGCTGTGGCCTCACAAGCACAGCCAGCAGCCGTGGGCCTGCCACTACCCTATGAGGCTCTGAGGCTGCTGTGGCCTCACAAGCACAGCCAGCAGCCGTGGGCCTGCCACTACCCTATGAGGCTCTGAGGCTGCTGTGACCTCACAAGCACAGCCAGCAGCCATGGCCCTGCCACTGGCCTTTCAGGCAATGGCACTAGTAAATATCTGCATATATACATATCATTCACAGACACACATATATATCATACATATATATATATATATCAAATATACATCATATATATCATATATGTATATCATGTATGCATAGCATATATATATCATACATATATATATATAAAATAGTAAATATCTACATCCAAGCTAATCATATTATGCCCTTTTTATGCACAGTAAAAGACTGAAGTAATTTTAAGTTGCTGCTTATCTGACCTGTTTTAAACATCTACTTTGGGATAAGATGAACTGAGCCAACGAAAGTCCTTTTGCTCTTTTCTGAATATAAAGGGAGCCTAAGATGACTAGACCAGATCTAGACACCTATGTTTCATCAAATACATCCTCCTTATAATAGCTGAAAAAGATGCTTGACAAAGAATGAAAACATGCATATAGGCAAACAGGTTGGAGCAGGAAAAGTTCATGTACCCAGCAGGTGGCAACACCAGTCTGGCAATGTCAACCACCACACTTGGATATTCACAGTCAGAAGATGAAATAGCAGTGGTGCAATGATGACCAGATAGCCTGTAATATGTAACGCCAACCCTGGGACATAAAACATAGAGGACATTGTGTGGATGTTCTCTCAGGGGATCAAAGAGATGCACAAGATATTCATTAACACAGAAGCCGTAAAAATAAAACAGAGTGAATGATATTGCCTAGGTCCAAAGCCTAATTAATCCATCTTCTTCTTCTATTTTTACAATAAGAAAGGATCTCTGTCTACTCACCATACGATATTTTTCTAAGGTAACCACTTGGTATTTAAAAAAAAAAGATATCCAAGAAAAAAAAGAATCATTGATATATTCTTGGCAAAAGTGAACAGGAGAAGACATAAAATTTCCATAGGCCATTAACCAGTTAACAGGTGACATGAAAGCAAACACTTCGTTATCCTGCTACGCAGCATCTCTGAAATAAGCAGAAAAGAAGAATCCCTGTATTTACATTTGATTCTAACAAAAAGTTAACTAGGTATATTGATACAGGTTATTAGCTACTAGATGCCATTATAAGTCACACCAAAGATACACAGCTAATTTCCAGGGTAATACAGAAAATGATTAGAAAATAGTTTTGTGTGTAATCAAGACTCTAGTGCCCCTGAGTGACATAGCAGGTTAACTGTTCACAGCAGACTGTGGACAACATTTTTGAATTGAAAGGCTGATGACGTCCTTCCCTTCCTCCATTGCTCTGTCAGAAACATTGGTAAAGACTGTGGTAAATATTCAACTTTTAACGTGCGCTTCAGAAATAATGACGGCAGCAAATGTGTTTACAGGACAATGCTGAAGAAGATCAGCTATTTAAAGCATTCCTTTTCCACATACATAGCCACGCTTTCCCCCCTCTCCCATACAGTCACACTAGGAAGATTGAAACAGTAAGGGCAAGAGTGCTCTCTTGATATTAAGGCATAAACCGGGCAGAGGGAAGGGTAAGATCATAACTTTTTGTAATAAATTAAAATGGACCCATTTCCTACCATTCCAGTCCCCACTTTTTATATGCAAATAAGGCAGAAAAGTGGCGATATTCCAAATGTTCTATTTCCTGTCCTACATTGACCTTGCTAGTGTTTTAATTTGGAAAGGATGACCTGGCTGCTCATTTTCCACAGCTCATTGGAGCCATAAATAACGAGGTCAAGACAAAGGACAATGCACTGAGCTAAAGAATCCAGTGCAAGCATCAAAGCAAGACAACACATGGCTGCAATTTATACAATATTTTGAGGCATCATATTCTGAGCATATTATGAATCTCTATTCGTGATAAAGGCTATACCAAGGAAAAAAGATTAAAAGATGAGAGCCGTGGTTATAACAATGTAGAATGGAAGACGAGAGAAATCTGAATCCTAACATTTTTAAGATTACCATTGCGTGGTGCTTCTTTGATGATGTTTCTGAACTTAATGCAATTAATATGTAATTACAGAATACCAACGGGATCAAAAAAATCATTGGCCCATGAAAATACAGGAATTAAAGAAGAAACATAATACTGCCTTTTGATATTCAAAGCTGAATATGTAATGTCATTATGCTAAATAATCCTGCTGAACAGAAGAGGATTTTCGGCTGACAACATCTCTTTGCACTTCTGAATCTTAAAATACAAAACTCTTCCTATTACGATGCATAAGGAAACATTCCTGTGGTACTGTATTCACGCATGGAGTTCTCTGGAATTTCAACAAGGATATGGACCTATGCAAATCACGTGCACACACATAAGCAGTGTTAATCGTCTATATTCTCTTCTTGTTTCTTTAAATAGAAAAACTACCAAGTAGAACTCCAAGTGTGGGATTCATCTCAGACAATTCTCACAGAATTACTGAGGTTGGAAGGGACCTCAGGAGATCATCTAGTCCAACACCCTTCCCCTCTCCACCACCCAGCTCAGAGCAAGGTCAACTAGAGCAAGTTGCCCAGGATCATGTCCAGTTGGATTTTGAATATCTTGAAGGATGGAGACTGCACTGTATTTGTCTGCTGATGACACAAATAGTCTTGCTAACAAGGCCTACTTTGGCATTGTACCACAAATATGTACATCACCACACACTGAGGAAGTCAGTGGTATGTCACTCGGGGCTCTATCAGAAAGAACACCACCTGTTTAAAGAGCCAGTCCTGGAGACCAGGGGGCAAAAGTTGCTTATAGCTGCCATCATTTAAGGACACTGCAACTAGACAGACAAAGTGGTGCTGGTAAGAGGAGTGTAAATACAAGACATGTTCTGGGTCTTTCTGGTTGATGACATTCTCTAAAAAACCTTCTACACATGCTGTAATCTAACACCCTCCCATCAGCTACTTATAAACCTAAAGGAACGGCATCTCCCGAGGGTCAAACCTCCCCTAGCGCTGCGGGGGGGGGGGGGGGCGGGAGTTGGCAGCCTGGCATGCGGGGAGCCGTAGTTTTCACCGCCGCATGCCGGGAGCAGTAGTCTTCCAGCACTGGGCTTCCGGGCCGCCATTTTCACGTGCACGGTATGCTGGGAGGTGTAGTCTTCTCAGACGGGGCTACTGGGTGACCATGCTGCGCCTCTCGAGGTGGCGGGGGCGGGCAGGTCTCTGCCAGCGGCGTTCCCACCAGCCAGCCGCATCGTGCTCTGTGGCAGGCCAGGAGCTGTGGTTCCAGGTGCCGGTGCCTTCTCAGCCCTGCAGCAGTGGCCCGCTGGGTCTGTTCCTTACTGGACGTGTGTCACTCACGCCTGAGTCCCCACAGGTCACAGGGGACAGTGGAATGCCCCTGTTTTTCCCCGGTACAGGGCAGGAAGCATTTTCCATCTCTGGTGGTGTTGCAAGACAATCTTGGAAGCTCAGAAAGAGTGTTCATGCTCTTTAGACTAGGCAGATGAGGAGAACCTCTCTATTTCCTGGGAGGAAATAATTCTTTAATCAAGGCCGTCCTAGAACTGCTAAAGCCTTAAAGAAACTGTAAATCAAGATGCTTTGTTTTCTATGCATACATTGCCAATTTAGCAAAAGAATTCGAGGTATCCCCTAACTGACCTGTCCTCATTATAATACAAGAAAATCACGCTGATAGGTCAGAAAGACCCACGCCCGGGTGAAGACCCCTCCCCTGAGCATGTGTAGTAGTAAAATGGTGTGTAAGCAATATTACAGTTGTAGGTAAATCACTAACCAACCGGTGTAAAAGGGAAAGTTGCAAACCTTGCAATTTGTTTGTGTAAATGCTACTTGGAAAGCCGGGGGTGGGGGGTGGGGGGAAATGCGCTTGATTTGTGGGAAACCACCGAGCAGCCAGGCTTGCGCAACTCTGAAATAAATAAGCAAATGTCTCTCCTGAGCGTGTAATTATTGGCTTAGTGCACACGGGGCAACGAATCCGCTTTTTGGACAGCAGTGTGACCGGGCAGGGTTGTCCCCAGGGGCTGGGGCTGTCCCTCTTGGAAATGGGGAGGGCAGGGAGAGAAGGAGGGGTGCTGCGGGCTCCTGGGAGTCGTAGCTTTGCTCAGGATTGGGGCCAGTTAGGCAACTGCTGGGAGGAGCGGCAGTGCTGGGAGGGCACGGTGCGGAGCTGTCCTGCTGTGCAGCACAAGGGAAAGTCGACCAGCACCGTTGCTGTCCGAGGACCCTGGAACAGCCCGAGAGACCCTGGAACAGCCACCCCACGGACACCGTGTCACTGCCTCGCAAGGCCATTGCGTTCAGGTACGTTAGACTACATCGGGCAGAAGAAACGTAAGCCGAAGGATCAGGGCAAATAGCTGCTTGTCTAGGTTTGTTACCTAGCGACGCACTGGCAAAGCTTTTCATGAACACTCCTACTTGATCAAGTGCGTATTCATTCCGTGAATATTACTGCCAGAACGCGTACGTCACTGATCCTTTAAAGCAAGTCCGTGGCACTGGGGTAGCACGTGTAGTGGAGACTAAATGCAATAATACCTCATTTTGATGTCGTTCTCTTCTGCGAAAGCACTTGGAGCAGATGACAACATTTATCATACTATTTTGTTTATTGAGTGGACCCTGATACTGGGGAGAAGGTGGTACTGCACCGAAAGGGAGCACGCATGCGCATTGCGTTCCGCCGCGCTCACTGCTGCCATCGCGGGTCTGAAAAGCGGCACTGCACACTCATCGGCGTAGCGCATGCGCACTGCGTTCCGTCCCGCTCACCGCTGTCCTCGCGTGTCGACAAGGCAGCACTGCAGCCGCCGGCGGCCACCGCTGCATACGAAGAACAGTGCAGGCAGCCGGCGCACACGTGTGCGCTGCCGGTCACCGTGTTCACCGCTACTCTCCGCTCTCTCGGGGACGGGTAAGCGAAGGCGCTCGTCCACCCCTGCCTGGTGCTCACGGACTGGGAGCGCTTTTCCCGAGAGGGCTTTTCCTTCCCGGTGCTTCCTGGGGGTGCGGGGATGGGCAGTGCCATCTCAGAGCTGCTCCGCGACCGGGGCAGCCCCAGCGCCTGCTCGCTGATCCCCGCCGCTCTCTCGGGCACGGGCAGAGCAGCCTCGGGGCGCTCGCTGCTCGGCCTGAGCACCGGGCTGGCGCGGCGGGCTGCGGGTCGCCCGCGGGAGCCGGCCGGCTGCAGCGCCGCGCTACGACCACACGAGGGCGCCATTGCGGGTCTCGCCTCCCCCCCCCCGCTCCCGCTCCCGCTCCCGCTCGCCCCCGCCCCTCCCGCGCTGTCCGTAGCCAGCGCATGCGCGGCGGCGGGGAGCAAGATGGCGGCGAGCAGGGTGGGTGTTTTCGCTCGGCGGCTGCGGGCGAGGGCCGAGGCTGCCTGGAGTCGAGCACGTGGGGATCCCGGTGAGGCGAGCGTGTGCTTTCGGGTGGCCGCGGGCGTCGGGCTGTGTCCTGCCCGCCGGGGCTGTCACTTTGTGGAGGCGGCGGGGCGGGGGGGCGGGGGGTTTGGACCTGGCGCCGCACCGCGCCGGGTCTGCCGGAGCGTGGCTCTGACTCTGCCTTTTCCGTGTGTCGCCTGTAGGGCCCCAGTTCCTCCCCAGCGCGGGCCAGGGCGTGCACTCACCGCTGTGGACGCAGCCTGGAGGAGCGGGGCGGGGGGGTGGTGTCTGCGCGGGGGTCTGGATGTGTCCAGCAGCGGCACAGCAGCCTGATGCCTCCTCTCGTCTGGGACGCGGGTTCCTTTGCAGCTTTTCTGGGATGCGGGGCCCTTGGTGAGTTCCCTGCTGCCTTCTCTGGCGTTCTGTGCAAGCTCATAGATCCCTCCTCCTCCCCTCCGCCACCCTATCTGATGGGGTGGGAGACCAGTGGCTCCTCCCGCCGAGCTGACAGCCACGTGGGGCACCCCTATGTGCTCCCTACACATCTGGGATGGCACCCCTGCCCTGAGGGCCCCGCAGAGTCCCACCCTTCCTGCAACCAGCCCCCCCAAAGCCATTAAACCACCCACAAATCCTGCCCCAACGCCCCTACAGGCCCCAAAACATCTCCGAGCCCTGCCTCAACGTTGTCACTGACTCCAGACCTTCCCCTGCACTCTCTCCAAAGCCCCAAACATTCCTAAAACTGCTGCCAGGCCCAGTCCCCGCAGCAGTGAGGCGTTCTAACAAAGATGGGGTGTGATCTGCGTCTCCGCCTTGACTCAGTCCCGCTTTAGAGAAATGGGAGTTTACAGCGCTTCCTGGTGAAGAGTGTTGGCGGGTGGATGCGCTGATGACAAAGAGATTTTTCTCTCTTTTCTTCTGAGCTGCCTCTCAGAAGCCTCTGTACGTACACGATGTGGCTGATCTGGGATAATCGTGCTGTGCACAATGCTTAAGGAGAACATTGCCATGAAATGGCGGGCTAAGGAATAGCCTAAAAAACCTAAAAGGCTCGGGAAAAGCCAAAGAGAACACCGTTGGGCTCTGGGAAGCCCCAGTGAGGCTACAGAAAACAGCATGGCTTTTAGGCATCTCCTCAGAGCAGCAGCAATGTCTTGCTCCAGCCTATGGGACAATGGGGACTCTTAATTACCGCCTTGAATTACCACAAGTGTTGCAAAAGCAGAAGGGACTAGGGAGCACGCAGAGCAGGTTGTGGGCTATATGTCAAGTTTAAACAAGCAACAAGCCCCTCTGCAAATAGGAACAGGTTTAGCCCTAAGTAATAGATGAAGGTAGCTGTGAGCAATGTGAAGCGAAGCGGTTACGTCAGTCACCCCAAACGCCTCGGAAAAGCGTTCCAAACGCCCGATACCGTCACGGCCTCGGCAGTCTTTTTGGTTTGTTTGGCAGGGTAGCCCACCAAAGGGGGACCTCTCGAAGAGAAGCAGCAAGACCTGGGGATCCGGTCGTTCGTTTTGTTTGTCGCCTGTGAGGCTGGCATCCGAGCGTCAGAGGAATCTAGAAGCCATCTCAAAAAGGTAATAGGTTTGAAAGGGAGACGGGCAAATCGAGGGCTATCGTTCTTCCATGTAGTTAAAGACCGAGAGAGTTGTCAGTCAAGCGTGCGTCTACAAGGGTTTGAGAATAGTCACAGTAATACTGAAGCGGAATAAAAATAAGGTTTCACAGAAGATGGCGTTAGGTAGGTATTAGGCGACATGCCTGCCTGCCTAATAACCTAGCCCTAATTGCTGTGTGTAACGTTTCCAGACTGTTTACCCTGTAACATATGATGTAAAGTGCTGTATTAAGACCTTTCCTTTAAGGGAAAGAAGAAGGGGGGAAAAAAGCGGGGGGGGGGGGGGTGAAGACAGAAGGGTAAAGAGAGAAAGATCATGCATAAACCTAAGTGTTTCCCTGAAAGTAAAACGTGAGTTTATTACTTTTCTTACAGAGATGGAACCAAGGACAGCAAATGCTGATGAAGAGAAGAGACGGACAAGCTTTTTTGTGTGATTAATACCTAAGGGATGGGATGAAACGAGGAAGCCAAAATGCAGCGGACCCTCGATATCACCAGAAACTGCTACAGGAGGAGGCATTCTGGCACGGGTAACTAAGGTAACTATTGCTAATGACTGTTAGTAGTTATTTTGGCCTCCCAGAGGCAGCGCTGATGACTAAGTAACCCGTTCCTACCCTGTGGCTGCTGTTACCTGCATCTGCTTTAGCTTTGCTTTGGCTGTTTCTCTTTTGCTTTGTTATTGTACACGCAGCAATGGAAAGGGAAAGATGTAATACTTACTTTTTTAGATTAATTGCCATGGCTGAAGTTGAACAGACTAAAAAACGTGGGCAAGCTGAAGTAATAAAATCAAATGGAACCAAGTGAAAGCTGTCTCTGCCAGAAAGGCAAAGCCCCTTCCTCCTGGCGAGGAAGGATTGCCGTTAATAGCGATCCGAATAATAGATCGCCAACATATGACGGAAGGTCTGTACGCGTTAGAAAAAGTAGGCCATGTACATTCATTTCTGTGCGTGTGACTTGACGCGTCTGTGAAGCGTCATACTTTAAGAGCTGCGAGAGAGCAAATTATTATCTTAGGGGAATGGTGGTCAAGGGAGCAGAGTTACCGTAGAGGAAGGGAGAGTTAGAGAGCGAGAGCACAAAGCGTCTGAAGTGTAAAATGAAAAGATCAATTGTTAAAGAATAGCGAACTGAAACTGTGTAGAGGTAGCCGCTTAGCACAACTTCTGTAAAACTTGCTTAGCATGAGTAGCTAAATTTGCTGAAGCCTTAGGCCACACTTAGATAAAATAATGAACTTTTACTTAGTCCAGTAAGAAAAGGGCCTCAGAGCTGGTTCAAGCTGGGAAGATAAGGAAGGTACAAGCAGTCTGCATTCCTGTGTCTCACACTCCGAAAGGGAGGATGTCAAGGCTTTGAAATAAGACCAGTGCAGGGCATTAGGACCTTGAGGGGCAAAGCCTTAGCTCACTGCTGGGGCAGTGTTAATTGTTATGATTTAGAATCACCTCCTCCTCAGGACCTTGAGACACAACAGTAAGACTCAAGAAAAACAGAGGTACAACCGTCATCAGAGACCGCAAAAAAAAAAAAAAAAAAATAAGGAGAAAAACAGCTTACCTCAGAATGATGATGAGACCCAATGAGGAGCAGGAGACCCCAGACCAAAAAAATTACTACTGGTCTAACTACCGCGTGAGGGGTGGGAAATGTAAGTTGAAAAAACTATAATTGCCCAGGATTTGTTTATGTTAGGGTCCCTCTTTGGAGGCACCCAGCTTGAGCTGTAGTTACTGCACGCGCATCATTAAAATTTAATTCTTTAATTTGTTTTGATTTGGCTCTGAAATTTTTCTGCGGGAACCTAGGGTCGAACCATGTTATAGTGGCCGACAAGCCTAATTTCCATAACATCAATTTCAGGAAGTCTCGATGGGTGCAACCCCCGGTTAGTTACCTGGCAATGGTATTTGGGGAAAGAGGAGGACAGTAGAGAGAAGAAAGGTTAAAGCCTCGTGGAATTAAGGCGCCCTCTCGTCGGTTACAACTTGGAGCAATTTTAGGAGGATTTAATTTCCTCCAGCAGCGTTAACATAGCTTTGCTGGTATCGGCAGACCACGGTGGAAATTACCGGGAGGGAGTCATGAACGGAGCTGGAACGAGGAGCGTGACGCCGCTTCCGCTGAACTGGGAGAAGCGGCCATAACGCCTCGTGCCCTCGGATTCCTGGGACGAGGCGAGCCTTTTTCAGTAACGCTTTCCACACCTGCTGACTCCCTGGGAGCACACCGTTAGAAAGCGGCGGTAAGGGAAAGTTGGGTGCCAGTAGCCCGATCCTTACGTCCCCTTTGGGGCCAGAACAAAAATTCTCCAGCTGTGAGAGACTGTTTAGCAGCGATCTGGGCTGTAACTGTCTTTGAGACTTTTACCCTTGATCGCACAGAGGCAATGCAATCTCCTTAGTTCCCTCTAAAGTAGGAATGACGGGGAAATGAAGAGACAGCAGAGTATCGTCTATCCAAGTGGCACAGCGGGCGCTAACCTTAATGAGCGGGGGCGGGGGGGTTGCTGTGCAAGTGCTACAAGCAGTGGATCTTCTTGCGCGTGTCTGAATGGACGGAGGGGCAGGCACAGTTGTGCCAAAAATGCGGACGCAGAAGGTTTCTGAAAGATTAATCTCTAGCGGCTGCTTAGTCTAACTTACCTGTCACGGCAAGCCCGACTCATCATAGCTTCCAAACCTGGGGCTGGGGGAAGCGGTATTCGTGGCTCGCGTAGTCTCGTTTACCTTGCTCATGTGCGTATTAGATCCGCTTTTGTGCTTACAGACAACTTTGGATTCTTACGCTTTTCTGCAGAGGTTTGATTTTTTTTTTCTTTTTTTTTTTCTTCTTTCTTTGTTCTGTACTTTTGCAGGGCGATGGATTTTACTCTGCCTCCATCAACAGGCGCTGGCTGGCAAAGTCATCGTGTCCCAGCGGAGACTCTTAGGCAGGACAGGAGGAGTTCGGATCCGCAGCCTGCCAGAAGAACGTTGCCCGGGAGGGGTTGTTTGAGCTCTAGGCGCTGGTGCGTACGGCTTGTTCTGTCAGATGCGAAGAGGGTTTTTTTTTTCAGTTGCAGAAATTTTAGCTTGGCTTTACACCCTGTAGCGGTAGTATTTTTTTGTATTTATAGACTGTGTTAATCCTAGGTGTTCGGAACGTCGGGGAACGACTATATGCTGCCGCGAAGAGCTACAGGCTACTGCCGCCCTCAGGCCTTTGTAAGTTGTCACGTGTCGAGAGCGGCCGGGAGAATCCAAATGCCAGTGGAAAGGTTCTCCGCCTGGTCCTGACGAGGAGCCTTCGGCCGTAGGAAGGTTGGCTGCATCCCTACCGGACTTGTGAATAATAAGCCGCGATTCAGGGACTGGCAAAGGAGGGGGGGAATAGCGACCGGTAGCCCGGTCACTATGGCGTTGCTGTTGCTGGCAGGGCCACGAGGTCTGTGTGAAGCCTCACCTGCCTGTTTAGAGCTCTGTTTTGGTCTGTTTACCTGGAATAACCAGTGAGGCCTAAAATAGGAGTTTTCATGGCTAGATGGGTAAGCCGTGAGCCCACCTGTCTTTGCCTTGCTTTGCTGCTTAATGTCATAACGGCAACTTGGGACCGCAGAATAAAAACTGCTGCAGCGCTTCATGGAGGAGCTGCGTTTGCCCAGGTTAGGGAGCCATCATTAAAGCTTGGGGGGGGGGGGGGCGAGAGCTCTAAAACGAGCGTCTCCCAGTGACCTTGGTGGTTTGATTGATTTGCAGGATCCTGTTCTGAGGGCCGGCAGCTCGAAGAGGAGCAGCTCAGCCCGTTTTGTTGGTTTCGGTGATGCTGTTTTGAGGAAGCACGTAAGTACAGAAGGGGTCTGGGAGGGTTTTCAAACAAGATGGGAAAGAGTAAGGAAGATTTGAGGGTGTGGAAAAACTAGGTGCCACGGGTACTGAAGTTGTTAAGGGTGTTTGAGGTTAAGCGTCTGAAAGGGGCTAATGTGCACGGAACAGTAAAATACCATGACCGAACGCAGGGTTCCTCCCCGGCCTGGGCCTGTGCGCGCGCCCTTGCTCTTGCAGACGCCCTGGAGCCACAGGGAAACGGGCAAGCGGGCCCACGAGCGGGCTTTGGGCACAGCAGCGTGCAGCGAGCTCTGCGGGCTCGGCAGGTGAGTGGGGTCGGAGCGTGGCGAGGGCTGTTGCGGGCTGTCTGGATCTGGATCCATCCGGTTCCGCTCCCTGTCCCTCTGTCCAGCGCTCCATCCTTTCCTTTCTTTCCCCGTGGCTCTGTCCGGTGCCCCATCCCTTCGTTTAGCCACTCCTTCCTCTGCCCGGCTCCCCACCCCGCTTTTACTCTTTCCATCCTCTGTCTACTTCTCCATCCCTCTAACTGGCTCCCTATTGCTCTATCCAGCTCTTCATCGTCCTCTTCTTCTCCCTATCCCACTACCTGTCCGCTGTCCTTCTGTCCTGCTCCTCGTCCCTCTGCCGCTCTCTTCTGTCTCTCCATACTTCTCTTTGCCTTCCCAGCCCTCTGTCCACCCCTCCAGCCTTCTCTTTCTCTTTTCGTCCCTCTGTTCAGCTCCTCACCCATCCATTTGCCTCCCTCTCCCTCTTTTCCCCTGTTCTATCCCATCTCTCTATCTGAATTCCCCTCCCTCTTTTTCTCTCCCCACCTTTCTGGCCAGCTCTTCATCATTCCCATTCTCTTCCCATCGCTCTGACCGGCTCCCTGTCGTTCTCTTCCCATCCCCATTCCTCTGCCTGGTTCTCCCCCCTTCTCTTTTGCTTCCTGTCCCTCTGCCCACCTCTCCTTCCCTCCTCGCCCCTCTCTATTCTTCTGCCCACCTCCCCTTCCCTCTCTTTCTCTCTTCTGCTCCCTGGACCTCTGTGCAGCCCTCCCTCCATCTGTGTGGCCCTCTCTCCCTCTCTTTCTATTCCTTTGTCCAGCGCCCTGACCCTGGGGCCAGGTCTCTATCCTTCTCTTTCTTTCTCCATCCCTCTGCCACGCTCTCTACCCCTCTTTTCTTCTGTTCTGCCCCCTGTCCCCGTGTCCAGCTGGAGGTCTGTCATTGCTGTGTATTTGGGCTGGTGCGGTGGGTGCCGAGAGGCGGTTGGCGCTCAGCAGAGCTGGTGATTGGCAGCGCCCAGAGGGTGCCATCGATCGGCCTCGTTCGGGTCACGGACACCTCCGCGGTGACTCTGCCCGCGGAGGCGCGGGGCTGTGGGTGTGCAGCGGGGGAGCGCTAGTGAGCTAGAGATGCCATGGGGTGTGTAGTCGACAGCGAAGAGGCTCCCGGGAAAGGTGTCGCGGAGGCAGAGAGCAGCAGAGGCTCCGAGTCCTTGGGCGTTTGGACAGGCGCTCGCAGTAGGGCGATCTGGAGCTGCTGCTGCTGTCTGTCCTGCTCGTCAGCGCGGTCTGCAGTCACTGCCTCTTGTCTGCCTGCACACAGCCAGGGCTGCCGCGTGGTGCAGCTTGACTCGAGATCGTGACGCTGGCATCGAGCCCACTTTTCTGTCAGGTCTGCCTTTATGCAAACTGGTGTCTTCCCTATGTCTACAGCTCGACCCGTTGTTGATTTAGTGCTTCCTGAGGGGCCATGCTGTGCTGTCAACACCCCCGCCCCCCTCTCCACTGTCGCTTCCTGATGAAGGATGCTTTGAGCTTATCTTAGTAAGTGCAGTTGTTTACGTAGCTTCTGGCTCATTTCTTTCCTTGGAACTCCTTGCTCTTTGTTGTTCTGGTCCCTCCAAACAATTACTGCTTCTAGTATTATTAATGCTGGGCCGTAAACCTTCCAGAGCTTCCTTCTTTGAAGTCCAGGAGTTCAAGGAGTTCCAGTATTGTTTGTACTTTAAGAGTAAAGGTCCTTCACAACTGATGTCTTAAGTATGCAACTGTCTTATCTGGGATTTTTGTTTTCGCAAGTTACTGTTTCTTTCAGGAGCCAGCTACAACAGTAACTTTGCTATAGTAGAGAAATGGGGTTACGTGTGTATGAGCAACAGCGCCAGAGTACACAGCAAAACCCATCAGCTCTGTCTCTCTGGAGTTTGGAGGTTTTGGAGGCCTTAGTTTTATCCTGCCTTGGCTGGACAATGCTTTCTGAGAGTGTCCGTCAGAGGCGGAGTTTCCCTGCGGAGGACCATCTAGCGAAGGCTGGAGGTGGCTGGGTGCCTGAGTGAGCCTGCCTGTGCGTGAGAGCCGCTCTGACATCTTTGCGATGAAATGGAGCCAGAGAGGGTGACTGAAGCAGCACGGAGGGTCGGTCACGACTGTGGGAACAATCACGGGCCTTGGACTAGGGAGCAGTTCTAGCAGGAGGGCCGTGCGGTTGCCCAGCCTCTTGGTAACTGCTCTGGCCTCTTTGCAGGTGCCGAAGCCCAGTCGGGCAGTCGAAGGAGCCTCGTTGCAGCTGGGAGCTCTGTGGAGATGCGCGGCCGGCCGTGGAGGATGAGCTCTGACTTGCAGCATGGACGCAGCTAAGTCCTGGGCCACATTGTATGCGAGCGGGGCTGGGAGGTGCAAGGCGGTTGTCCCCTAGGTGTGGTCACTGGCGCCGCTGGCCGTGGCCGTTTGCCCACGGAGCTGAGAGGACCAAACATACTAATTGCCTGACCTGGAGATGAATTAGTGCTTGCAGGGTTTCAGATAGGTTCAGTGCAAGTGCAGCTTAGTGCAGTCCCGTGGAGTGACGCTTGCACATGCTCACATTTGAATGGTGGCTAAAACCAAGCCTCTAAACAGCAACTGTAATGCAATTCTGGTGTGTGTCTTCCTGTTCTGCTGTACTTCTGAAGGAAGGGAAAACTTAAGCTGTGGGCAGAACTCCTTGGCTTCTCTTGACTTTTCATGCTCGTGGGTGCTTTGGTGCTTGTTGCTTAAAGTTGAGGGTTTGGAATTTTTCACTTAAGGTTTATTGTTTAGTTTGTTGTTGAGGGTCTCTCACTCTGGAGTTACAGTTTATTCCTTTCTTTTGTGGGGCTCAGTCTTTATCAGTCAGCGTTTACAGTTTGCTCATGTAGTGATCAGGGTGCAGGATTTAAAATCCAACCTCATCCATAAATTTTAAAGCCTCGGCAACCACTGGGGTTCCAAGACTTGCAGTTTGTCACTTAGCGTTCAGGGCTTATGACTTGCTGAGAAATGAGAAGGGCTAAATCCTTAGATAATAAGCTGTAAGCCCTGAAGCCTAAGCAGCAGGCTGCAAACCCTCCTTTGGGCTTTGTAACCTTCCCCTATACCCAGCATTCAGCTTTGCGTGCTGACCTGAGCTCTGGATTTGATATGGCGCAGGCCGATCACGCTGAGACTGGCAATGTGACAGGTGAGCTGAGAGCTGTGGAAGTGTCTTGCAGGGCTCTAGTCTGGGGTAGGGCAGAAGTGCAGACAGGCGAGATCAGGCATTTTCCTCTCATCTCTGAGATGAATCCTAGCCCTGAAGGAAAAAGCAGAGGAGTAGGCTGTCGGCTACTCGGACAGCTGCCACGTCAAGGGCAGCAGCAGGAGCTGACCCTTTCCGACGGATGGATGGACACTGGTGTGGTGATGACTCTTCAGGCATCACAGGTAAGGGGAAGCATGCTGACACTGAGCTCCATGGCAGACTCTCTTCCAGGTGTTGTTTCTGCGCAGTAAAACAATAAATAGTTGCCTTATTCTTTGCACTCATGTCTGTGGTTCCTGCTGTCGGTTTGCCTGAAGATCTGTCTGGGGCTGGGAGCTGGTCCCTGAGTCCCTTGTACTTTGGAGTCCCTGCGCTTCCCAGGGAGCCAGGTGCTGTTCCCAGAGCTGCGGGGAATTTCCCTTGCGTTGCCTGGACCCCTGGGGCTCTTGGGGGTGTTTCCCATCATCGTGGGGGCAGCCAGAGCCCCTGCAGGGCTGCCTGAGGTCCCCAGACTGCTTCTGGATTTGCTTTCAGCACTCCACAGTGTCCCTTGTGTGTCTGGGGCCAGGGCCTATGTGCCTAGAGCTGGGAGATAATTTCTGGGGGGGATGGAGGAAGCCTGCAGGCACCATCCTGTCAGCTGCATTGAACCCTGTGACATGCCTTATGACCCCTCTGGTGTGCACCAAGGCCCTTCATTTGTATTTTGGTTTGTCCCAGAGCCCTGCATTTGCCCTCTGATGCCCTCAGGACCCCTCAATTCACATTTTGGGTTGCCCCTGAGCCCTCTGCGTGCCTTTCAGGCTGCCCCGGGGCCCCCTGTGTGTTTTGCAGCACGGCGCAGAGATCTCTGTTTAGCTTTTTCTCCTGCCCTGGAGTTTTCTGGGTGCTTCTCGGTATGCCCCAGGGCCCTCCTTTTGGTGCCCCCAGAGTCACTCTGCTCTGTCATTGCTTTTTTGCCTTTTTTTTTTTTTTTTTTGACTTATGTTGCACCCAGAGCTCTCGATTTGTTCTCTTGTCCTCTGCATACTCCCCTTTCCTCTCTCTACACCCCAGGGCTCTCCCTTCAGCTTTCAGGAAGCTGCTGGCAGGAGAGTGGGGGTGCCTCTGCTGCCCTGGCAGCCCCAGCTGTCCCTGAAGGGGCTGATGGCCAGGCCCCCTGCCCAGTTCCTGCAGGACCACAGCTGCGGGCCCTGGGGCTGGGATGAATGCCAGGGGGAGCTGGGTGGCAGGACGAGCCCCAGGTGGGGCTGAGGGCAAGGGCGGGCATGCGCTGGGGCTGCAGCCGCGTTTGGGGGAAGCTTGCATTGAGGCCAGACCTGGACAATGGAGCTGCCGCGGAGCACCGCCCACTGGGACCGGCCCGGCGGCCGCCCCGCAGAGGAGGTGAGCGGGGCCGGGGGAGGCGCGCTGCAGGCTGCGGGTCCCGCATGTGCCGGGGGTCCCGGTGGCTGGGAGCGTCCCGGGCAGCGCAGCGCAACCGGGGCCAGGGATAGCAGTGGGGGCCGAGGACGTGGTGGGGAAGAGGGGTGCCCTGGGGCCACGGAGGCGGGGGGAGGAAGGGGGTGCGCCGGGGCTGTCGTGCAGTTTATTGCGCGGTCGGAGGAGCGCGAAGGGGGGGGTCTCCTGTGTCAGCTCGGGAGCGTGTCGGGGAGCGGGGGGGAGGAGGGATCGCAGCGGAAGCCCCAGGGAGGGTCGCGGGGGGTCGGGGGCAGTGTCGCAGCTGAGCCGGGGCCGGTCGCGGGGGTGGCGGGGGAGCCCCGGGCCGGTGCTGGGGATCGCGGGGCCGCGCTCGGGGCTCTGCAGCGGTTTCCGGGGGGAAGGGGAACGGGGGCGGGACGGAACGGAATCTCCACGGAGTCAAACCTCACCGAGCGCTGCGGCCCCCAGCATGCCGGGAGCAGCAGTCTTCCGGCACTGGGCTTCCGGGCGGCCATGTTGTTTTGTGCGGCATGCCGGGAGCGGTAGTCTTCCGGCACTGGGCTTCCGGGCGGCCATGTTGGTTTGCGCGGCATGCCGGGAGTGGTAGTCTTCTCAGACTGGGCTTCTGGGCAGCCATGTTGTGCCTCTCGAGGTGGGCGGGGGGGGGGGGGGGGGCAGGTCTCTGCCAGCGGCGTTCCCACCAGCCAGCCGTGTTTTGCTCTGTGGCAGGCCAGGAGCTGCAGTTCCAGGTGCCGGTGCCTTCTCAGCCCTGCAGCAGTGGCCCGCTGGGTCTGTTCCTTACTGGACATGTGCCGCTCGCGCAAGAGTCCCCGTAGGTCACTGGACACAGTGGAATTTCCCTGTTTTTTCCTGGTACAGGGCAGGAAGCGTTTTCCATCTCTGGTGTGACCAGGCAGGCTTGTCCCCAGGGGCTGGGGCTGTCCCTCTTGGAAATGAGCAGGGCTGGGAGAGTAGGAGGGGTGCTGTGGGCTCCTGGGAGTTGTAGCTTTGCTCAGGATTGGGGCCAGTTATGCAGCAGCTGAGGAGTGGCGGTGCTGGGAGGGCGCAGTGCAGAGCTGTCCTGCTGTGCAGCACAAGGGAAAGTCCTCAAGGAAATGTGAACAGCACCGTTTCTGTCCAAGGACCCTAACACAGCCTGAGACACCCTGGAACAGCCACCCCACAGCAGCACCAGGGACACCATGTCACTGCCTCCCGAGGGCACTGCGTTCAGCTACCTTTAACTGTGTGGAAAGAGCCTGCAGGAAGGAGCCCTGGCCACAGGTACAGAGAATCCCCAGTTGCCCCTAAGCATCTGGAACTATATGCATTTTCTTTACAAAGATGCCATCTCTTTGATGCCTTGCTGCTTCTTCTGTGTTGCTCGGTGCCCAAGTCTACTATGTTCAGATCCACCTTTCTTGCTGCCCTCTGCTCTGTCTGAGCTGCTCGCCAGATCAAAAGGCGTGTGCACCTAAGAACTAGGCCAGGGTGTCCCTGCTGCCTGCTGTAGGACAAACAGGAGGGCAAATCGGGACAGGACATGAAAGTACATGTGGATGAGAAACAGCTGCTTTAGAGATCTAAGACGCAGGGGCAACTGAGAGGAGTGAAAGGAGCAGGGGAAAATGGTGATGAGGAAGGTGTGCTGTTAGAGGCAGTACAGTGCAGGAGAGAGGGGAAAACTTGCTCCTATGATGAAATAAAAACTGACCTTAAGAGAGATTTGCTTTTTGCTCTTCAGGTTATGAATAGGCATGACTTCCTGAGAACTGTTCTGAGCATGCGGTGTTGCAGGTCACGACTGCCTGGGCAGCGATCCCCAACTTGTCTGCCGAGACTACGTGACAGCTGACAGCTGCCTGTGCAATGAAAGCAAAGGCCAGCTTCTCAGAGGGAAGAGGCAGGCTCCAAGCAGGAGGATTATGGCAGGTGAGTTAATGCCCCAGAACCTTCAGTTTTTCTCCTTGTCCCCCCAGGACTCACCCACTTGCTCACTAGTTCTCTCAGGTCCAATCTATTTGCCTTTAGGTGTGCTCCAAGGCACTCTGTTTGTTCTCTTCTCCCTTCTGAAGTCTGTCTCTTTCTAGTTCCTACAAGATTACTCTGACATTTGGTGTTTGTGGGCCCTTTGGTAGCATCCAGACTCCTATGTTTGTCCTCTTGTCCTATTAAGTCCCCTCTCTTTTCCCTCTAGTCCCCTCAAAACCTCTCTGTTCGCCATTGGTGCATCCCAGAGCCTTTGCTTTTCCCTCTAGTCCTCTTGGGATGCCTCTGTTTGCCCTCTAAGCCCCTTAGGATCCATCTCACTGCCCTTTAGCCCCATCAGAACCCCTCTGATTGCCACACACACCCCTCAGGACACCTGGGTTTGCCTTGGGAGTACCTTGTGCTCCAGCACCCCCTAAATGCTCTCAAGTCCCACCACAGCTCCTGCTTGGGAGTTCTCCATTTCTCTCACATCCCTTTGTCCTCTTTGTTTGCTTCTTAGTGCATACCGTATCCCTCCATTTCCTTTCGGTGTGCCTCACACCCTCTCAGTTACCCTCTACTCCCTTCAGAACCCCTGCATTTGTTTTCCTAAACTCCCCAGAACCCTGTGTTCTATTGCGCTCCAGGGCTCTGTTTGCACCCTAGTCCCATCAGCACCCATCCTTTTCCATTTTGGTGTGCCCCAGTGCCCATTGTGTGCTATCTGTTCCCCTCAGGACTCCCACATTTGCCCTCTAATCCCCACAGAATGCTTCCTTTGGCCTGTGGGCTCCCTAACAACCCCTCTCCCCACCCTGTGAGCCTTCGGTGTGCACCAGAGACAACCTTCTGATGTGCCATCCTACAACCCAATGTGTGCCCTCTAATCTTTTCGAGGCTCTTCCATTTTGCAATCTAGTTAACTTAAAACTGATCCCAAAGTCTTCATTGTGACCTAGAGGCCTCTGTTTGATGTCTAGTCCCCTTAGGACTGCTCGAGTCCTCTCAGAAGCCCTCCGTTCGACTTCATTGTGCACCAGAGGCTCAATTGGGCATGTAGAGTCCTTAGGACCCCTCTAGTACCCTCAGAACCCCTCCTGTGGCCTTTGTAGTGCTCCCAGAGCCCTTTTTTGGTCCACCAGCTCTTGTAGAACTTCTCTAATTCCTTCAATATCCCTCTTTTGGCCTTCATTGTGCAGGAGCCTTCTGTTGTCCTTCTAGCTCTCCAAGGACCCCTCTAGTCCCATCAAGACCCCTCCTTTTGCCTTCGTTGTTCCCTATAGCATTTTTTTCCTTCCTTCTAGTCCCTTTACAACCCCCCCCGGTCTACTCTAGGTGCCTCTTTTGGCCAAAATTGTGCCCTGGAGCCCTCTTTTGGCCCTCTAGAACCAGGAGGACCCCGCTAGTCACCTCTGAATCCCTCTGGAGGCCTTTGTTGTGCCCCAGAGCTGTCTTCTGGCTCTCCTCACCCCTTAGGATCCCTCAAATGCCTCCTAAGAACCCTTCCACAGGCTGTCCTTGTTCCCTAGAGTCTTTTTTTGCCTTGTAGACCTGTTAGCACCCCTCCAGTGCACTCTCAAACACTCTCTTGGCCAAAATTGGGCCCCAGAGCTCTTTGGGCTCTCCTGACCCTAGAGAATCTCTCTTGTCCCCTCAGACCGCCTCCTGAGCTCATCCTTGCTCCCCAGGTGATACTTTTTCGGCCATGTAGACCTCTTAGGACTCCTCTACTGCACTTTGGACTACTCCTTCAGGTATCCCTTCTGTCCCAGAGCTAACTTCTGGCCCTCGGGCCCTTTTAGGACCCCTCTAGTCCCTTGAGAACGCCTCCGGAGGCATTTGTGATGCCCTGGAGCCCTTCTTTGGCCCTCTGGAGATCCGAGTGGCCCTCTCGTCTGCGCTCTGGACAATCCTTTTGCACAGAATTGGGCCCCACAGCTCTCTTTGGAACCCCCAGACCCCTCAGACACCCTCTAGTCTCCTTGCAACCCCTCCAGATTTCTCCCTTCTTCCCCAGAGGCATTTCTTGACCATGTAGACACCCTAGCACCCCTCTAGTGTGCTCTGGACCCCTCTTTTCCATAGAATGGGGCCCCCCAGCTCTCTTCTGG
Organism: Dromaius novaehollandiae; assembly: GCF_036370855.1. Classification (NCBI taxonomy): domain Eukaryota; kingdom Metazoa; phylum Chordata; class Aves; order Casuariiformes; family Dromaiidae; genus Dromaius; species Dromaius novaehollandiae. The sequence goes on along the minus strand of NW_026991301.1, from coordinate 14,845 downwards.
CCCCCCAGACTCTTAAACACCCTTTCGTCTCCTCAGATCCCCTCCAGATTTCTTCCTGCTTCCCCAGAGGCATTTCTGGACCATGTAGATGCCTTAGCACCCCTCTAGTGCACTCTGGACCTCTCCTCTGTACAGAATGGGGCCCCCAATCTGTCTGCTGGCCCCCCAGACCCCTTAGACACCCTCTAGTCTCTTTGGAACCCCTCCAGATTTCTCCCTTCTTCCCCAGAGGCATTTCTTGACAGTGTAGACGCCTTAGCACCCCTCTAGTGCACTCTGGATGACTCTTTTCCACAGAATGGGGCCCCCCACCTCTCTTCTGGCCCCCCAGACCCCATAGACACCCTCTAGTCTCCTCGCAACCCCTCCAGATTTGTTCCTTCTTCCCCAGAGGCATTTTTTGACCATATAGATGCATTAGCAACCCTCTAGTGTGCTCTGGACCCCTCTTTTCCACAGAATTTGACCCTCCAGCTCTCTTTCCGACCCCCAGACCCCTTAGACACCCTCTACTCTCCACGCAACCCCTCCAGATTTCTCCCTTCTTCCCCAGAGGCACTTCTTGAGCATGTAGACGCCCTAGCACACCTCTAGTGCACTCTGGACCCCTCCTGTGTACAGAATTGGGCCCCCAGCTCTCTTCGGAAACCCCAGACCCCTTAGACACCCTCTACTCTCCTTGCAACCCCTCCAGATTTCTCCCTTCTTCCCCAGAGGCATTTCTTGACCATATAGACGCCTTAGCACCCCTCTAGTGCGCTCTGGACCCCTCTTTTCCACAGAATGGGGCCCCCAAGCTCTGTTAAGGACCCCAGGCCCATTAGACACCTTCTAGTCTCCTCAGAACCCCTCCAGATTTCTCCCTTCTTCCCCAGAGGCATTTTTGGAGCATGTAGACTCCTTAACATCTCCGTAGTGCGCTCTGGATCCCTCTTTTCCACAGAATGGGGCCCCCTAGCTCTCTTCGGGACACCCCAGACCCCGAAAACACCCTCTAGTCTCCTTGCAACCCCTCCAGATTTCTCCCTTCTTCCCCAGAGGCATTTCTGGAGCATGTAGATGCCTTAGCATCCCTCTAGTGTGCTCTGGACCCCTCTTTTCCACAGAATGGGGCCCCCCAGCTCTCTTTGGGACCCCCAGACCCCTCAGACACCCTCTTGTCTACTCACAACCCCTCCAGATTTGTTCCTCCTTCTCCAGAGGCTATTTTTAACAGTGTAGATGCCTTAGCACCCCTCTAGTGCACTCTGGAACCCTCCTTTGTACAGAATTGGGCCCCCCAGCTCTCTTCAGGCCCCCCAGACCCCTTAGACACGCTCTAGTCTCCTCGCAACCCCTCCAGATTTGTTCCTGCTTCCCCAGAGCCATTTCTTGACAGTGTAGACGCCTTAGCACCCCTCTAGTGCAATATGGACCCCTCTTTTCGACAGAATTGGGCCCCCCAGCTCACTTGTGGCCCCCCAGACCCCGTAGATACCCTCTTGTCTCCTCACAACCCCTCCAGATTAGTTCCTCCTTCCCCAGAGGCATTTCTTGAGAGTGTAGATGCCTTCGCACCCCTCTAGTGCACTCTGGACCTCTCCTCTGTACAGAATGTGGCCCCCAGCTCTCTTCGGGACCCCCAGACCCCTTAGACACCCTCTCGTCTCTTTGGAACCCCTCCAGATTTCTCCCTTCTTCCCCAGAGGCATTTCTTGACCATATAGACGCCTTAGCACCCCTCTAGTGCGCTCTGGACCCCTCTTTTCCACAGAATGGGGCCCCCCAGCTCTCTCCTGGCCCCCCAGAGAGCTTAGACACCCTCTCGTCTCCTCGCAACCCCTCCAGATTTCTCCCTTCTTCCCCAGAGGCATTTCTGGACAATGTAGATGCCTTAGCACTCCTCTAGTGCAATATGGACCCCTCTTTTCCACAGGATTGGGCCCCCCAGCTCTCTTCTGGCCCCCCAGACCCCTTAGACACCCTCTAGTCTCCTTGCAACCCCTCCAGATTTCTCCCTTCATCCCCAGAGGCATTTCTGGACCATGTAGACGCCTTAGCACCCCTCTAGTGTGCTCTGGAGCCCTCTTTTGCACAGAATGGGGCCTCCCAGCTCTCTTCTGGCCCCCCAGACCCCTTAGACACTCTCTAGTCTCTTTGGAACCTCTCCAGATTTCTCCCTTCTTCCCCAGGGGCATTTCTGGACCATGGAGACGTCTTAGCATCCCTCTAGTGCGCTCTGGACCACTGTTTCCCACCGAATGGGGCCCCCCAGCTCTCTTCTGGCCCCCAGGCCCCTTAGACACCCTCTAGTCTCCTTGCAACCCCTCCAGATTTCTCCCTTCTTGCCCAGAGGCATTTCTTGACCATGTAGATGCCTTAGCACCCCTCTAGTGCGCTCTGGACCCCTCTTTTCCACAGAATGGGGCCCCCCAGCTCTCTTTGGGACCCCCAGACCCCTCAGACACACTCTTGTCTACTCACAACCCCTCCAGATTTCTCCCTTCTTCTCCAGAGGAATTTCTGGACCATGTAGATGCCTTAGCACCCCTCTAGTGTGCTCTGGAGCCCTCTTTCCGACAGAATGGGGCCCCCCAGCTCTCTTCTGGCCCCCCAGACCCCGTACACACCCTCTAGTCTCCTTGCAACCCCTCCAGATTTGTTCCTCCTTCTCCAGAGGCTTTTTTCGACAGTGTAGATGTCTTAGCACCCCCCTAGTGCACTCTGGACCCCTCTGTTCCACAGAATGGGGCCCCCCAGCTCTCTTCAGGCCCCCCAGACCCTGTAGACACGCTCTAGTCTCCTCGCAACCCCTCCAGATTTGTTCCTGCTTCCCCAGAGGCATTTCTTGACAGTCGAGATGCCTTAGCACCCCTCTAGTGTGCTCTGGACCCCTCCTGTGTACAGAGTTGGGCCCCCTAGCTCTCTTCGGGACCCCCAGACCCCTTAGACACCCTCTAGTCTCCTCGCAACCCCTCCAGATTTCTCCCTTCTTCCCCAGAGGCACTTCTTGAGCATGTAGGCACCCCTCTAGTGCACTCTGGACCACTCATTTGTGCAGATTTGGGCCGCCCAGATCTCTGCTGGCCCCCAAGACCCCTCAGACACCCTCTAGTCTCCTCGCAGCCCCTCCAGATTTCTTCCTGCTTCCCTAGAGGCATTTCTTGACCATGCAGATGCCTTAGCACCCCTCTAGTGCACTCTGGACCTCTCCTCTGTACAGAATGTGGCCCTCCAGCCCTCTGCTGGCCCCCAGACCCCTTAGACACCCTCTCGTCTCCTCGCAACCCCTCCAGATTTCTCCCTTCTTCTCCAGAGGCATTTTTGGACCATGTAGATGCCTTAGCACCCCTCTAGTGCACTCTGGACCTCTCCTCTGTACAGAATGTGGCCCTCCAGCTCTCTGCTGGCCCCCAGACCCCGTACACACCCTCTAGTCTCCTTGCAACCCCTCCAGATTTCTCCCTTCTTCCCCAGAGGCATTTCTTGACAGTGTAGACGCCTTAGCACCCCTCTAGTGTGCTCTGGAGCCCTCTTTTGCACAGAATGGGGCCTCCCAGCTCTCTTCTGGCCCCCCAGACCCCTTAGACACTCTCTAGTCTCTTTGGAACCTCTCCAGATTTCTCCCTTCTTCCCCAGGGGCATTTCTGGACCATGGAGACGTCTTAGCATCCCTCTAGCGCGCTCTGGACCACTGTTTCCCACCGAATGGGTCCCCCCAGCTCTCTTCTGGCCCCCAGGCCCCTTAGACACCCTCTAGTCTCCTCAGAACCCCTCCAGATTTCTCCCTTCTTCCCCAGAGGCATTTCTTGACCGTGTAGACTCCTTAACATCTCCGTAGTGCGCTCTGGATCCCTCTTTTCCACAGAATTGGCCCCCCCAGCTCTCTTCGGGCCCCCCAGACCCCGTACACACCCTCTAGTCTCCTTGCAACCCCTCCAGATTTCTCCCTTCTTCCCCAGAGGCATTTCTTGACCATGTAGATGCCTTAGCACCCCTCTAGTGCGCTCTGGACCCCTCTTTTCCACAGAATGGGGCCCCCCAGCTCTCTTTGGGACCCCCAGACCCCTCAGACACACTCTTGTCTACTCACAACCCCTCCAGATTTCTCCCTTCTTCTCCAGAGGAATTTCTGGACCATGTAGATGCCTTAGCAGCCCTGTAGTACGCTCTGGAGCCCTCTTTCCGACAGAATGGGGCCCCCCAGCTCTCTTTGGAACCCCCAGACCCCATACAAACCCTCTAGTCTCCTTGCAACCCCTCCAGATTTGTTCCTCCTTCTCCAGAGGCTTTTTTCGACAGTGTAGACGTCTTAGCACCCCTCTAGTGCACTCTGGACCCCTCTGTTCCACAGAATGGGGCCCCCCAGCTCTCTTCAGGCCCCCCAGACCCTGTAGACACGCTCTAGTTTCCTCGCAACCCCTCCAGATTTGTTCCTGCTTCCCCAGAGGCATTTCTTGACAGTCAAGATGCCTTAGCACCCCTCTAGTGTGCTCTGGACCCCTCCTGTGTACAGAGTTGGGCCCCCCAGCTCTCTTCGGGACCCCCAGACCCCTTAGACACCCTCTAGTCTCCTCGCAACCCCTCCAGATTTCTCCCTTCTTCCCCAGAGGCACTTCTTGAGCATGTAGACGCCTTACCACCCCTCTAGTGCACTCTGGACCACTCATTTGTGCAGATTTGGGCCGCCCAGATCTCTGCTGGCCCCCAAGACCCCTCAGACACCCTCTAGTCTCCTCGCAACCCCTCCAGATTTCTTCCTGCTTCCCTAGAGGCATTTCTTGACCATGTAGATGCCTTAGCACCCCTCTAGTGCACTCTGGACCTCTCCTCTGTACAGAATGTGGCCCTCCAGCCCTCTGCTGGCCCCCAGACCCCTTAGACACCCTCTCGTCTCCTCGCAACCCCTCCAGATTTCTCCCTTCTTCCCCAGAGGCATTTTTGGACCATGTAGATGCCTTAGCACCCCTCTAGTGCACTCTGGACCTCTCCTCTGTACAGAATGTGGCCCTCCAGCTCTCTGCTGGCCCCCAGACCCCTTAGACACCCTCTCGTCTCTTTGGAACCCCTCCAGATTTCTCCCTTCTTCCCCAGAGGCATTTCTTGACCATATAGACGCCTTAGCACCCCTCTAGTGCACTCTGGACCCCTCTTTTCCACAGAATGGGGCCCCCCAGCTCTCTTTGGGACCCCCAGACCCCTCAGACACCCTCTTGTCTACTCACAACCCCTCCAGATTTCTCCCTTCTTCTCCAGAGGCATTTTTGGACCATGTAGATGCCTTAGCACCCCTCTAGTGCACTCTGGACCTCTCCTCTGTACAGAATGTGGCCCTCCAGCTCTCTGCTGGCCCCCAGACCCCTTAGACACCCTCTCGTCTCTTTGGAACCCCTCCAGATTTCTCCCTTCTTCCCCAGAGGCATTTCTTGACCGTGTAGACTCCTTAACATCTCCGTAGTGCGCTCTGGATCCCTCTTTTCCACAGAATTGGGCCCCCCAGCTCTCTTCGGGCCCCCCAGACCCCTCAGACACCCTCTAGTCTCCTCACAACCCCTCCAGATTTCTCCCTTCTTCCCCAGAGGCATTTCTTGACCATATAGACGCCTTAGCACCCCTCTAGTGCGCTCTGGACCCCTCTTTTCCACAGAATGGGGCCCCCCAGCTCTCTTTGGGACCCCCAGACCCCTCAGACACCCTCTAGTCTCCTTGCAACCCCTCCAGATTTCTCCCTTCATCCCCAGAGGCATTTCTGGACCATGTAGACGCCTTAGCACCCCTCTAGTGTGCTCTGGAGCCCTCTTTTGCACAGAATGGGGCCTCCCAGCTCTCTTCTGACCCCCCAGACCCCTTAGACACTCTCTAGTCTCTTTGGAACCTCTCCAGATTTCTCCCTTCTTCCCCAGGGGCATTTCTGGACCATGGAGACGTCTTAGCATCCCTCTAGCGCGCTCTGGACCACTGTTTCCCACCGAATGGGTCCCCCCAGCTCTCTTCTGGCCCCCAGGCCCCTTAGACACCCTCTAGTCTCCTTGCAACCCCTCCAGATTTCTCCCTTCTTGCCCAGAGGCATTTCTTGACCATGTAGATGCCTTAGCACCCCTCTAGTGCGCTCTGGACCCCTCTTTTCCACAGAATGGGGCCCCCCAGCTCTCTTTGGGACCCCCAGACCCCTCAGACACACTCTTGTCTACTCACAACCCCTCCAGATTTCTCCCTTCTTCTCCAGAGGAATTTCTGGACCATGTAGATGCCTTAGCACCCCTCTAGTGTGCTCTGGAGCCCTCTTTCCGACAGAATGGGGCCCCCCAGCTCTCTTCTGGCCCCCCAGACCCCGTACACACCCTCTAGTCTCCTTGCAACCCCTCCAGATTTGTTCCTCCTTCTCCAGAGGCTTTTTTCGACAGTGTAGATGTCTTAGCACCCCCCTAGTGCACTCTGGACCCCTCTGTTCCACAGAATGGGGCCCCCCAGCTCTCTTCAGGCCCCCCAGACCCTGTAGACACGCTCTAGTCTCCTCGCAACCCCTCCAGATTTGTTCCTGCTTCCCCAGAGGCATTTCTTGACCATGCAGATGCCTTAGCACCCCTCTAGTGCACTCTGGACCTCTCCTCTGTACAGAATGTGGCCCTCCAGCCCTCTGCTGGCCCCCAGACCCCTTAGACACCCTCTCGTCTCCTCGCAACCCCTCCAGATTTCTCCCTTCTTCCCCAGAGGCATTTTTGGACCATGTAGATGCCTTAGCACCCCTCTAGTGCACTCTGGACCTCTCCTCTGTACAGAATGTGGCCCTCCAGCTCTCTGCTGGCCCCCAGACCCCTTAGACACCCTCTAGTCTCTTTGGAACCCCTCCAGATTTCTCCCTTCTTCCCCAGAGGCATTTCTTGACCGTGTAGACTCCTTAACATCTCCGTAGTGCGCTCTGGATCCCTCTTTTCCACAGAATTGGGCCCCCCAGCTCTCTTCGGGCCCCCAGGCCCCTTAGACACCCTCTAGTCTCCTTGCAACCCCTCCAGATTTCTCCCTTCTTCCCCAGAGGCACTTCTTGAGCATGTAGACGCCTTACCACCCCTCTAGTGCACTCTGGACCACTCATTTGTGCAGATTTGGGCCGCCCAGATCTCTGCTGGCCCCCAAGACCCCTCAGACACCCTCTAGTCTCCTCGCAACCCCTCCAGATTTCTTCCTGCTTCCCTAGAGGCATTTCTTGACCATGTAGATGCCTTAGCACCCCTCTAGTGCACTCTGGACCCCTCTTTTCCACAGAATGGGGCCCCCCAGCTCTCTTTGGGACCCCCAGACCCCTCAGACACCCTCTTGTCTACTCACAACCCCTCCAGATTTCTCCCTTCTTCTCCAGAGGCATTTCTGGACCATGTAGATGCCTTAGCACCCCTCTAGTACGCACTGGAGCCCTCTTTCCGACAGAATGGGGCCCCCCAGCTCTCTTCTGGCCCCCCAGACCCCGTACACACCCTCTAGTCTCCTTGCAACCCCTCCAGATTTCTCCCTTCTTCCCCAGAGGCATTTCTTGACAGTGTAGACGCCTTAGCACCCCTCTAGTGTGCTCTGGAGCCCTCTTTTGCACAGAATGGGGCCTCCCAGCTCTCTTCTGGCCCCCCAGACCCCTTAGACACTCTCTAGTCTCTTTGGAACCTCTCCAGATTTCTCCCTTCTTCCCCAGGGGCATTTCTGGACCATGGAGACGTCTTAGCATCCCTCTAGCGCGCTCTGGACCACTGTTTCCCACCGAATGGGGCCCCCCAGCTCTCTTCTGGCCCCCAGGCCCCTTAGACACCCTCTAGTCTCCTCAGAACCCCTCCAGATTTCTCCCTTCTTCCCCAGAGGCATTTCTTGACCGTGTAGACTCCTTAACATCTCCGTAGTGCGCTCTGGATCCCTCTTTTCCACAGAATTGGCCCCCCCAGCTCTCTTCGGGCCCCCCAGACCCCGTACACACCCTCTAGTCTCCTTGCAACCCCTCCAGATTTCTCCCTTCTTCCCCAGAGGCATTTCTTGACCATGTAGATGCCTTAGCACCCCTCTAGTGCGCTCTGGACCCCTCTTTTCCACAGAATGGGGCCCCCCAGCTCTCTTTGGGACCCCCAGACCCCTCAGACACACTCTTGTCTACTCACAACCCCTCCAGATTTCTCCCTTCTTCTCCAGAGGAATTTCTGGACCATGTAGATGCCTTAGCAGCCCTGTAGTACGCTCTGGAGCCCTCTTTCCGACAGAATGGGGCCCCCCAGCTCTCTTTGGAACCCCCAGACCCCATACAAACCCTCTAGTCTCCTTGCAACCCCTCCAGATTTGTTCCTGCTTCCCCAGAGGCATTTCTTGACAGTCGAGATGCCTTAGCACCCCTCTAGTGTGCTCTGGACCCCTCCTGTGTACAGAGTTGGGCCCCCTAGCTCTCTTCGGGACCCCCAGACCCCTTAGACACCCTCTAGTCTCCTCGCAACCCCTCCAGATTTCTCCCTTCTTCCCCAGAGGCACTTCTTGAGCATGTAGGCACCCCTCTAGTGCACTCTGGACCACTCATTTGTGCAGATTTGGGCCGCCCAGATCTCTGCTGGCCCCCAAGACCCCTCAGACACCCTCTAGTCTCCTCGCAGCCCCTCCAGATTTCTTCCTGCTTCCCTAGAGGCATTTCTTGACCATGCAGATGCCTTAGCACCCCTCTAGTGCACTCTGGACCTCTCCTCTGTACAGAATGTGGCCCTCCAGCCCTCTGCTGGCCCCCAGACCCCTTAGACACCCTCTCGTCTCCTCGCAACCCCTCCAGATTTCTCCCTTCTTCTCCAGAGGCATTTTTGGACCATGTAGATGCCTTAGCACCCCTCTAGTGCACTCTGGACCTCTCCTCTGTACAGAATGTGGCCCTCCAGCTCTCTGCTGGCCCCCAGACCCCGTACACACCCTCTAGTCTCCTTGCAACCCCTCCAGATTTCTCCCTTCTTCCCCAGAGGCATTTCTTGACCATGTAGATGCCTTAGCACCCCTCTAGTGCGCTCTGGACCCCTCTTTTCCACAGAATGGGGCCCCCCAGCTCTCTTCTGGCCCCCCAGACCCCGTACACACCCTCTAGTCTCCTTGCAACCCCTCCAGATTTCTCCCTTCTTCCCCAGAGGCATTTCTTGACAGTGTAGACGCCTTAGCACCCCTCTAGTGTGCTCTGGAGCCCTCTTTTGCACAGAATGGGGCCTCCCAGCTCTCTTCTGGCCCCCCAGACCCCTTAGACACTCTCTAGTCTCTTTGGAACCTCTCCAGATTTCTCCCTTCTTCCCCAGGGGCATTTCTGGACCATGGAGACGTCTTAGCATCCCTCTAGCGCGCTCTGGACCACTGTTTCCCACCGAATGGGTCCCCCCAGCTCTCTTCTGGCCCCCAGGCCCCTTAGACACCCTCTAGTCTCCTCAGAACCCCTCCAGATTTCTCCCTTCTTCCCCAGAGGCATTTCTTGACCGTGTAGACTCCTTAACATCTCCGTAGTGCGCTCTGGATCCCTCTTTTCCACAGAATTGGCCCCCCCAGCTCTCTTCGGGCCCCCCAGACCCCTCAGACACCCTCTTGTCTACTCACAACCCCTCCAGATTTCTCCCTTCTTCCCCAGAGGCATTTCTTGACCATGTAGATGCCTTAGCACCCCTCTAGTGCGCTCTGGACCCCTCTTTTCCACAGAATGGGGCCCCCCAGCTCTCTTTGGGACCCCCAGACCCCTCAGACACACTCTTGTCTACTCACAACCCCTCCAGATTTCTCCCTTCTTCTCCAGAGGAATTTCTGGACCATGTAGATGCCTTAGCAGCCCTGTAGTACGCTCTGGAGCCCTCTTTCCGACAGAATGGGGCCCCCCAGCTCTCTTTGGAACCCCCAGACCCCATACAAACCCTCTAGTCTCCTTGCAACCCCTCCAGATTTGTTCCTCCTTCTCCAGAGGCTTTTTTCGACAGTGTAGACGTCTTAGCACCCCTCTAGTGCACTCTGGACTCCTCTGTTCCACAGAATGGGGCCCCCCAGCTCTCTTCAGGCCCCCCAGACCCTGTAGACACGCTCTAGTTTCCTCGCAACCCCTCCAGATTTGTTCCTGCTTCCCCAGAGGCATTTCTTGACAGTCAAGATGCCTTAGCACCCCTCTAGTGTGCTCTGGACCCCTCCTGTGTACAGAGTTGGGCCCCCCAGCTCTCTTCGGGACCCCCAGACCCCTTAGACACCCTCTAGTCTCCTCGCAACCCCTCCAGATTTCTCCCTTCTTCCCCAGAGGCACTTCTTGAGCATGTAGACGCCTTACCACCCCTCTAGTGCACTCTGGACCACTCATTTGTGCAGATTTGGGCCGCCCAGATCTCTGCTGGCCCCCAAGACCCCTCAGACACCCTCTAGTCTCCTCGCAACCCCTCCAGATTTCTTCCTGCTTCCCTAGAGGCATTTCTTGACCATGTAGATGCCTTAGCACCCCTCTAGTGCACTCTGGACCTCTCCTCTGTACAGAATGTGGCCCTCCAGCCCTCTGCTGGCCCCCAGACCCCTTAGACACCCTCTCGTCTCCTCGCAACCCCTCCAGATTTCTCCCTTCTTCCCCAGAGGCATTTTTGGACCATGTAGATGCCTTAGCACCCCTCTAGTGCACTCTGGACCTCTCCTCTGTACAGAATGTGGCCCTCCAGCTCTCTGCTGGCCCCCAGACCCCTTAGACACCCTCTAGTCTCCTCACAACCCCTCCAGATTTCTCCCTTCTTCCCCAGAGGCATTTCTTGACCATATAGACGCCTTAGCACCCCTCTAGTGCACTCTGGACCCCTCTTTTCCACAGAATGGGGCCCCCCAGCTCTCTTTGGGACCCCCAGACCCCTCAGACACCCTCTTGTCTACTCACAACCCCTCCAGATTTCTCCCTTCTTCTCCAGAGGCATTTTTGGACCATGTAGATGCCTTAGCACCCCTCTAGTGCACTCTGGACCTCTCCTCTGTACAGAATGTGGCCCTCCAGCTCTCTGCTGGCCCCCAGACCCCTTAGACACCCTCTCGTCTCTTTGGAACCCCTCCAGATTTCTCCCTTCTTCCCCAGAGGCATTTCTTGACCGTGTAGACTCCTTAACATCTCCGTAGTGCGCTCTGGATCCCTCTTTTCCACAGAATTGGGCCCCCCAGCTCTCTTCGGGCCCCCCAGACCCCTCAGACACCCTCTAGTCTCCTCACAACCCCTCCAGATTTCTCCCTTCTTCCCCAGAGGCATTTCTTGACCATATAGACGCCTTAGCACCCCTCTAGTGCGCTCTGGACCCCTCTTTTCCACAGAATGGGGCCCCCCAGCTCTCTTTGGGACCCCCAGACCCCTCAGACACCCTCTAGTCTCCTTGCAACCCCTCCAGATTTCTCCCTTCATCCCCAGAGGCATTTCTGGACCATGTAGACGCCTTAGCACCCCTCTAGTGTGCTCTGGAGCCCTCTTTTGCACAGAATGGGGCCTCCCAGCTCTCTTCTGACCCCCCAGACCCCTTAGACACTCTCTAGTCTCTTTGGAACCTCTCCAGATTTCTCCCTTCTTCCCCAGGGGCATTTCTGGACCATGGAGACGTCTTAGCATCCCTCTAGCGCGCTCTGGACCACTGTTTCCCACCGAATGGGTCCCCCCAGCTCTCTTCTGGCCCCCAGGCCCCTTAGACACCCTCTAGTCTCCTTGCAACCCCTCCAGATTTCTCCCTTCTTCCCCAGAGGCATTTCTTGACCATGTAGATGCCTTAGCACCCCTCTAGTGCGCTCTGGACCCCTCTTTTCCACAGAATGGGGCCCCCCAGCTCTCTTTGGGACCCCCAGACCCCTCAGACACACTCTTGTCTACTCACAACCCCTCCAGATTTCTCCCTTCTTCTCCAGAGGAATTTCTGGACCATGTAGATGCCTTAGCACCCCTCTAGTGTGCTCTGGAGCCCTCTTTCCGACAGAATGGGGCCCCCCAGCTCTCTTCTGGCCCCCCAGACCCCGTACACACTCTCTAGTCTCCTTGCAACCCCTCCAGATTTGTTCCTCCTTCTCCAGAGGCTTTTTTCGACAGTGTAGATGTCTTAGCACCCCCCTAGTGCACTCTGGACCCCTCTGTTCCACAGAATGGGGCCCCCCAGCTCTCTTCAGGCCCCCCAGACCCTGTAGACACGCTCTAGTCTCCTCGCAACCCCTCCAGATTTGTTCCTGCTTCCCCAGAGGCATTTCTTGACCATGCAGATGCCTTAGCACCCCTCTAGTGCACTCTGGACCTCTCCTCTGTACAGAATGTGGCCCTCCAGCCCTCTGCTGGCCCCCAGACCCCTTAGACACCCTCTCGTCTCCTCGCAACCCCTCCAGATTTCTCCCTTCTTCCCCAGAGGCATTTTTGGACCATGTAGATGCCTTAGCACCCCTCTAGTGCACTCTGGACCTCTCCTCTGTACAGAATGTGGCCCTCCAGCTCTCTGCTGGCCCCCAGACCCCTTAGACACCCTCTAGTCTCTTTGGAACCCCTCCAGATTTCTCCCTTCTTCCCCAGAGGCATTTCTTGACCGTGTAGACTCCTTACAATCTCCGTAGTGCGCTCTGGATCCCTCTTTTCCACAGAATTGGGCCCCCCAGCTCTCTTCGGGCCCCCCAGACCCCTCAGACACCCTCTAGTCTCCTCACAACCCCTCCAGATTTCTCCCTTCTTCCCCAGAGGCATTTCTTGACCATATAGACGCCTTAGCACCCCTCTAGTGCGCTCTGGACCCCTCTTTTCCACAGAATGGGGCCCCCCAGCTCTCTTTGGGACCCCCAGACCCCTCAGACACCCTCTTGTCTACTCACAACCCCTCCAGATTTCTCCCTTCTTCTCCAGAGGCATTTCTGGACCATGTAGATGCCTTAGCACCCCTCTAGTACGCACTGGAGCCCTCTTTCCGACAGAATGGGGCCCCCCAGCTCTCTTCTGGCCCCCCAGACCCCGTACACACCCTCTAGTCTCCTTGCAACCCCTCCAGATTTCTCCCTTCTTCCCCAGAGGCATTTCTTGACAGTGTAGACGCCTTAGCACCCCTCTAGTGTGCTCTGGAGCCCTCTTTTCCACAGAATGGGGCCTCCCAGCTCTCTTCTGGCCCCCCAGACCCCTTAGACACTCTCTAGTCTCTTTGGAACCTCTCCAGATTTCTCCCTTCTTCCCCAGGGGCATTTCTGGACCATGGAGACGTCTTAGCATCCCTCTAGCGCGCTCTGGACCACTGTTTCCCACCGAATGGGGCCCCCCAGCTCTCTTCTGGCCCCCAGGCCCCTTAGACACCCTCTAGTCTCCTCAGAACCCCTCCAGATTTCTCCCTTCTTGCCCAGAGGCATTTCTTGACCGTGTAGACTCCTTAACATCTCCGTAGTGCGCTCTGGATCCCTCTTTTCCACAGAATTGGCCCCCCCAGCTCTCTTCGGGCCCCCCAGACCCCGTACACACCCTCTAGTCTCCTTGCAATCCCTCCAGATTTCTCCCTTCTTCCCCAGAGGCATTTCTTGACCATGTAGATGCCTTAGCACCCCTCTAGTGCGCTCTGGACCCCTCTTTTCCACAGAATGGGGCCCCCCAGCTCTCTTTGGGACCCCCAGACCCCTCAGACACACTCTTGTCTACTCACAACCCCTCCAGATTTCTCCCTTCTTCTCCAGAGGCATTTCTGGACCATGTAGATGCCTTAGCAGCCCTGTAGTACGCTCTGGAGCCCTCTTTCCGACAGAATGGGGCCCCCCAGCTCTCTTTGGAACCCCCAGACCCCATACAAACCCTCTAGTCTCCTTGCAACCCCTCCAGATTTGTTCCTCCTTCTCCAGAGGCTTTTTTCGACAGTGTAGACGTCTTCGCACCCCTCTAGTGCACTCTGGAGCCCTCTGTTCCACAGAATGGGGCCCCCCAGCTCTCTTCAGGCCCCCCAGACCCTGTAGACACGCTCTAGTCTCCTCGCAACCCCTCCAGATTTGTTCCTGCTTCCCCAGAGGCATTTCTTGACAGTCAAGATGCCTTAGCACCCCTCTAGTGTGCTCTGGACCCCTCCTGTGTACAGAGTTGGGCCCCCCAGCTCTCTTCGGGACCCCCAGACCCCTTAGACACCCTCTAGTCTCCTCGCAACCCCTCCAGATTTCTCCCTTCTTCCCCAGAGGCACTTCTTGAGCATGTAGACGCCTTACCACCCCTCTAGTGCACTCTGGACCACTCATTTGTGCAGATTTGGGCCGCCCAGATCTCTGCTGGCCCCCAAGACCCCTCAGACACCCTCTAGTCTCCTCGCAACCCCTCCAGATTTCTTCCTGCTTCCCTAGAGGCATTTCTTGACCATGTAGATGCCTTAGCACCCCTCTAGTGCACTCTGGACCTCTCCTCTGTACAGAATGTGGCCCTCCAGCCCTCTGCTGGCCCCCAGACCCCTTAGACACCCTCTCGTCTCCTCGCAACCCCTCCAGATTTCTCCCTTCTTCCCCAGAGGCATTTTTGGACCATGTAGATGCCTTAGCACCCCTCTAGTGCACTCTGGACCTCTCCTCTGTACAGAATGTGGCCCTCCAGCTCTCTGCTGGCCCCCAGACCCCTTAGACACCCTCTAGTCTCCTCACAACCCCTCCAGATTTCTCCCTTCTTCCCCAGAGGCATTTCTTGACCATATAGACGCCTTAGCACCCCTCTAGTGCACTCTGGACCCCTCTTTTCCACAGAATGGGGCCCCCCAGCTCTCTTTGGGACCCCCAGACCCCTCAGACACCCTCTTGTCTACTCACAACCCCTCCAGATTTCTCCCTTCTTCTCCAGAGGCATTTTTGGACCATGTAGATGCCTTAGCACCCCTCTAGTGCACTCTGGACCTCTCCTCTGTACAGAATGTGGCCC